>NC_143197.1:10357500-10697500 GCF_051530095.1 Phoenix dactylifera
TTCTGTCTCTTCTTATTTTTTTCCAATTTTTGTCCATCAAAACTGATCGCAATGGTTCAAATTCTTGTTAATTTACACATGCCAATATACTAGTTAAAAAGCGGAACTACCTGATATTTTTGCTAGAACTTTATTTTCTAATAACTAAACTGGTTGAAATTACTAACAACCATCTCAATATGATTGTGACTGAAACAGAAAGAAGAGTAAGTAAAGGCAATGGGTCTTTAGTTTGGGGTAGCGTCCCCATGCATGCAATAACTATGAAAAAATGTAGTCGAATTTCTTTGTTTAGCTGTTATGACCTGACCAAATCAAGTCCAATCACAGTGAGTAGGGGTGGCTTTTCAATCAAGTACTAGACTATGTACTAATTATATTTATGTCCGTGTCATGTTGAATCAAAGATTTAGATACCTATGCTAATGCCTATATGGGTCTGCAGCGCAGTATGGTACATATATCAGTATGTTCCATATTGACACGGGGCAATAGGCCAGCACCCATCAGCTCAAATGAAGGAAGAAAAGGAAAACTGGATCAAGTGGTATATGCTGATATTCATTCAGACGGAACAATTTGGTGCAGTTCATCTAGGAACTGATGTTGAGGGGTGCATGGTGCCAGTTGCCAATCAATATGGTTGATACAGGCCTATAATCTTGACTCCTCAACCCTTGCACTAAACTCAAACACCATGCAACAAATTACCAATGTTTTGCTAGCAATGTTGAGGTGTAATGCCATATTCAGTCAGGTCTTTGCAAGTGCCACTGTATGTAACGTTTTTCTAGACTCAAATGTTTAGGGAGGGCTTGTTTGATGGGAAATCAATGAATGTTGGGCAAATAGGAGCTTGATCACAAAGCAAGAGAGCTGACATGTATGTCTTCTTATCCCTGAACCAGGCTGGCTGCAACTGAATACTACAAACTTGATAATGGTACTTGAGAACAAAGACTATTAGAATATTGTTGGTGTTGTGTTCTGATTTAGCGAAAATGGGAGTGGGTGGATTGCAGAAGTGGATTTTGGCTCAAGCGTGGAAGCTAATCTTTGTGAGAAAAAATTATAGCAAGTGCCTATGAAGCAAATGTTGGAGCATGTTGCTAGAGAGACTAAGAAGCAGATGTGGCACACTAGGTAGAAGTTTTCAGCTATTAAGGTAGTATCTAATTCTTGAGGATATTCCAAAAACATAAATGCCAATTATTTTTAGGTTGTTGTAGGGAGCCTCGGTTTTAGAACCTTCCTTCGCCCTACATCTTGTGATGGAAAAGCAACATAATGTCACTATATTATCAAACTTAGAATATTATTGTGAAGACTGAGCTAGAAAATCAAATACAAGCTAAAAGTTAAACAACGAAAGCTTGGAAATATTTTTAGTCCTTTGTAAAATTAACGAGGAAATGAATGACTATTGTACAACAATAAGCTAAGGGAAACTACTATAGAAAAGTAAAAGCTTAAATGGGGAAGAAAATTATTTCCTTGAATAAGATCACTACATAGTTCACCCTTCGTTGGTTTTTCTTTTTTTACAAAATACTCTTTCCTTTGTAATATTTTGTTTATAAAAGTGGAGGCTATCCCAAATAATATCAGCAGTGACAAATCACACTCAATGTTTAGTATTGAAATTGCATCATTGAGGGGGTTGAATCAGATTGGATCATGGATCGAGTTGCAGATCATAAGATTAAGATTCTTTTTTGATTTTTTTTGAAGATTAACAAAAGGTAAAGCGATATTAGAAAAAAATGGTAAGAACTAAGAAATGTGATGGTTTGTAATTTGAATGATTAACAAGTAAGAAACCATCAATATAAGGACATAAAAGGTTCACTTTCCAACAATTATATGCTCATTCTTATCATGCTCGAGAAACAAACAGAATTTTAACTATTCATTATATTTATATTCCATCACATAAAAGTATATAGAATTGCTAAGTTTGATGTAAAAGGATTTACATAGACATAGGCCTACTATTCGAAAAAAAAGATGCAAACTACGATGTCATTACAATCATCATTTTGTAAAATTTGATATACAAAACTGCCTTCTTTTTTCTTGTCTCTTGCTGAACCAAAATTTGCCCCCATCCACTAGTTGAACTTTATGAGTTTCACCTTCCCAAACTCCATCAAGATTTCTTCTCTTTGTGCATTATGGTGCACTTTTATATTTATTTTCCCTGGAAACTTTCCACCAATTCTGTGGGGGAAGGCACTTTTGATGTTCATTTTTTTAATGTTGAACTAATACTCAGAGCAATGTTTCTTCTCACCCTAAAATTTTGTTTTTCCATCATTTCTTGTTTGGGAAGGAAAAATCTATAATCTTTGTAGTGTCAAGCATAACCTTTTGCAGATATCAGTGTACACCCTAAATGGATTAATATTTTAGTATCCTATCCCATTATTTGATTTTTTTTTTTAACTTCATAGAATTTCAATTTTTATTTCTTGTCATTCTTTGAAATAAAACCCTCCAGCCAATTATCTCCGATAGCTTTGTATTCCACCATACTGATTCTTTTTTGTTTGCCATTTAAATCTGGAATTATTCTAGAATAATGTCATTGCATATAATGGCTTTGGTGATGGTCTTGCCAAGAGGCCTTGCATTTTAGGAATTGTTCAGTGCTAGTATAAGGGATCTTGCAATTTGTAGGTGACCATGTAACTCTACTCAGTTGCTTTGCATTGATTAATGTCCGGCATACATTGTTGAACGCTTCCAACAACTTAAGCTTTGGGGCTCTAGTGGTTATTTAGCAGAGTAGAACTGAGGTTAATGCTCACTCTTGCCAGAAGATGAACATTTGTCTTTACTATTTTGGCACCGGTAAGTCGGTAACCATGTGTTCTTACTAATCTATTCTGCAGATCTTCACTTTCCAGTTGAATGACGAGACATGTTCCTTTTTAATGCTCACTTCTGTTTGCTTAGACGACAATTATCTTTGCCTTTAACTTCTTTCTTGTAAATCCAGAAGTACAAACTGATGTTGGCATGGTCATTCTCCCATTCTTACAAGCTTATACTACTGTTTAAGGACTAACATTGATTCTTTAAGGGAGAAGATGAAGTGAAATTTAACTGTTGAGAGGCCACCGGATGGACTAATTGAACAAATGTAGGGTCATGACTTACTTTGATGAGATTCTTGTGTCGTTCGATCAAATTATATGTTGGCTACAAGTGCATGAAAGAGTCGTTCTGATGATGACAGTTATAAATGAGATAAACATTAATTCAGTCCCTTATTCTTAACATGGTTAAGGTCCTAAATCTTATTATTATAAATTCTGGCTGTATCTACACACTCTTTGTACTTGGTCTGCTTTTGTAATTTGGTGGGTTCAGTTTCCTTGATGGTTCATATTTCCTTCTTCGAGAGGATACACTTTTCTATGAGTAGGCATGGCAATTCTCTAGATTGAACAAAGGTAGTCTTGTGGTCATGTTATTAGTCATGTTTTTGTATAGCTTTCCTATGTAAATCAGTTATCTATCTTTGTTTATCTTTTATCGTTCTAAGGCTGATAGCTTTATTAGAAGAATTAAAACAAGATATAGTAAGATAAAATCACAGATGTACTATAGAGAAAGTGTTTAGTCTTTGAAGTTGCTGCTCTTTCTGTCTGCATTCATTGAATATGATCTGGTGCAACAGGGTTTCTGGAGAGGAAATGTTCCGGCTCTGCTTATGTACATGCCCTACACTGCTATACAGTTTACAGTTTTGCACAAATTAAAAACTTTTGCAGCAGGTTCATCCAAAACAGGTATGATCCATGGTAAAGAATATGGTTTGGGCATGCTGCAAATGTCAGTCGACTATGTTATTTTTCTTACACCAAATTTTTGATCTTAGCCAGTATCATCTACTCTTGCTGTAACTTTTATCTTGTACAGAGTTCATTTTTGTTGAATTTCATTGAAGCTCCTTATGTTAGATATACCACACATCACTAAATTTTTGTGCAAGCTGGTTAGGAACATTTTAATGTCAGTAATTTCTAGTAACCCAATGCTCGAGGAAATTCCACATAAAATCATCAAAGTTACCATATTCTGATTCTGTGTTGGTTAGATTTAATTTACAGTGACTGTATTTGGTACTTGTCATGATGCCACATCAAAGTGCTATCATTCATTTGATGCACACATTACATGAGAGAACAGATGAACTTGTCTATCCAAATAATAATGTTGTTCAACTGATGATGCTATATATATATATATATATATATAGAGAGAGAGAGAGAGAGAGAGAGAGAGAGAGAGATACCTGCATAAATACATACAAATACATACATATATGCATATATACATACATAGACATATACATATGCACACATACATATATAGGTATGTGTATTTGTATGCTTGTACACACACACACATATATAGGTGTGTGTCTATATGTCTGTGTATATGTTTGTATTTCTTTGATTGTCTTTTAGGGTTATTTAATAGTTGGTTGCTTATGGAGTTCTTTGTTTAGTAGGAATGTTATCTAGAATTTCCATTGTATTTATAGGTTAGGATAAGGAAGTTTTAAAGTTATTAGGATGAGATTTTGAGGTATTCTTACATATGAAGCCTCATGGGAGGTTCTTGCTTTCACTCCTTAAGGACATAATTCTCTTCTTTTTCTTTTCCTTCTCTGGTGTCTCATGGTCTATTTGGAAGAAGCAGAGCATTAACTTCGCTATTAGGTTGTTTGTCTCTATAGAAAAATGTTTCTTGTTACACTTTATTGTCTTCAAGTCCAAAGGGACTGCCTAGGTGCTAGTGTAGTTGTTGGCATCCAAACTCTTTATATTTTCGGATTATACTTTATAGTTAAAATAAAATTACTTAGTCATTATGTTCTAGAATCCACGGCATATGATCTAGATTTTCTTGTATGATTTCGAGAGTAATATGTCGACCATTTTAAAAATAGAAGATTTGTTTGGTTTTTGCTTTTAGTTTTAAATTATATAATATAGATAATTCTTTATTTTGATGTGCCATTGGACTCACATGCTTGTTTCCTTCAAATTAAGCATGTATTTTGTTGAATATTTTTTGAAGATTTAGTTTTTTCCTTTATTTACATACATAAGCAAAACCTAGGAAAAATGCAATAGTGCTACAATTAAACTTTTTGGATATCATATACACTTGTATTGTGGGTTTGCAAACTCAAATGACACTTTCTGGGTGCATGTGTAATTTGTGAAGTACAATGAACTTTTTCGCTCTCCTAAGGATTTTAGGCAAACCAGCAGATAGACATGTTGCAAGGTAATATTTGCATAGTCTATTGCAACGTTGTTAGGTAACAGATGAAGTGTTAGAGGTTTAATTGTGGAATCTGTCTTGTTTCTCACTTTAGTCTAGAAGTGCATGCTCATTATCTAACTTTTGATCCATTTAGAAGTTTTACAACTTACGAAGTATTTGCTCATCCATAAAACTTATGTCTCAGCCATGATGCACTTTGTAGTAATTGTAAGTGCACATGTTTGAGTTTTACCCATGTCATTAGAAGCCTAAATGATAACTTGCATATAGTTTCCACAGAACTGAAGCAGAGATGCGCAACGATCACTTATGCTAAAATAAACTTTTTAAATAATTCTATCACATTTATCATTTTCTGATTTTAATTTAAAATTAATATATTTAATTATAGCAAGATTCTGGACCGAATTGGTTGGAACTGATTAAAAAATATTCGGTTTCAGGCTGGAAATGAGGTCCAAAAACTGAAACTTAGAAACTCGGATCGATCACAATGATATATGCATTTTTGGGGGCATATGGGATTCTCTGGCTTTTCAGGGTGAAGGAGAAGGAGCATGGGATAAGTTTGTAAGCAGTGCAAACCTCAGCTACAACCCATATTTCGAAGGGATCACATATTATTTTCCCCATTGCTTAGAAAGAAAATATTAAGTTAGCAAGTTTCTGGTTACCATGAACTAATTATTATGGTTCAAAATTTTGGAAGTTTAATATAATTGAAATTCTCCCTTACAAGTTGTTCCATCAGTATATAAACCAAATTATTATGAATCAAAAGTTGGATGTTTACTGTAATTGAAAATTCTCCCTTAAAAGTTGTTCTATCAGTATATGAACCAATTATTATGGTTCAAAATTTGGATGTTTACTATAATTGAAAATTTTCCCTTACAGGTTGCTCCATCAGTATCGTGTTCTGTTTATATCATTAGCATCTATATTATCAGTTAGCACTCCAATTTTATCTCTGTAGTCCTTGCTTTTCCCATTAATTGTGATAATTTTGGATACCATCATCTCTTTTGATGTCACAACTCTTGTGAATGTGAGATTCCTATAAGTATTTCATCTTATTTTGGTTAGGATCGATATTATTTTCTGGTTTGTATCATTCTATTTGTGCAGTCAGTTGGCATTTCATTAAATCTCCATAGATATGCACTTGATCATTTGTTATCCTTTTGTCTAATATATTACTGCATCTATCGCAATAATTTCTTTTTCAAGTTGTGATTATTTTAAGTACTTGATTTATTAAAGATGTACTTGTAACAAGGATTGAAGTTCTAAATTGTTCTGAGTGCTGATCATACCGTGCTATGCTGGGCTTGTGCCAGTGTAGGCACGCAGGTGTCATGGTATGCTATGTAACATGGGGTATTGGTCCAAAGCAGGACTGCATGAGTTGGTATGGCTTGGTGCTTCTTGGTATCGAGCCCCAAAAAAATATATTTATTTTTGGCATAGAATGATATGACAGGTGCCATGCCAGCCAGTCAAATGTCCTTCAATCCTTGATATTTAATCATTCTAGTTCAATGCCTTGTTCAAATGCCTAGTCTCTAAGGTGCTCATATGATTTTTCTAAATTATAATCTGAATTGCATGGATGGATTGCCATCAATGTGTTTGTCGGAATACTTAAAGAACATGACATTCTCTGTATCTATGTCAACCAAGTACAGCTATATCCAGCCCGAACTTCTATGAAGTTAATAATATCAGGATAAACTTTTCTTCCTTGATGCGGGATGCCATTAATTTAGTGAAGCTTATTTTTCTGGCTTCTTTCTTTGATCCTTGTGTCACACGCATTGCTTGATTTATTTCCAGAGGATCACTTGCAGCTGAATCCTTATTTGTCTTATGTAAGTGGGGCATTAGCGGGATGTGCAGCAACAGTAGGATCATATCCTTTTGATCTTCTGCGAACAGTTTTAGCATCACAGGGTGAGCCGAAGGTATGTGTTAATTGTGCTATGTTAGTCATGTTCTTCTATTATAACACCTATTCAAGTTTCATTGAGCTGCTTCTGTACCAGATCGTGGTTTTGGAAAAGAAATATTTCCTCTTAAATATTGAAACCCTCTTTCAGCTTATGTTCTGGACAATCCCATGACCTCCAATTTGTACCTGTCTACCCACTCTCAACTCTGGGACTTAATATTTTCAAATTTTCATAAATATCTCTAGTAAGGTGGTGATGGAAGCCGTGTTCCTTCAATTAATTTCTGTGGTAGGGCACCCACTTGAACATTTATCATTTGTTAGAAAATCTTTTAAGGATGTGACAAGCATAATTATTGTTCACTTTTAGCTATCTCCGTGTGGCAAGCACCCAAAGTGCTCAGGCCTCAAGATCTATCTTCTAGACCCCTTTGTTGGAGGTTTGATATGTGAAGGAAAGCTCAGACATCTTTACTCTCTATTTCTATGGTATTGGACTGTTTGCTGGAGAAAGTTACTTTGTAAAAGAAATGACTACATGATTTTTATTTTAAAAATTATTTATTGATAATAAATTGCATGGAGGATATTATAGAGGTTATTTGGTTGACATGTCCATTCTAACTGAGAAATTATTGTACAATAAGTTCCTGTGTTATGCTTTATTAGTAATCAAGCATTGTCAGATATCAGTTATTTTCAGTTGTCTTTTGTAGACTTCATGGATTTAGACAATAAACTAATTGATTGTTATAAAACTCAAGTCAACTCGACTAAGCCTTAATCCCAAGCTAGTTGAGGTCGGCTATATGAATTATTTGCTTCCATTCTAAGGGATGTTGAGTCTTTTCTTACTACTTCATACCATGTGATTCTCGTCTACCTCTACCCCTTTCCTTCCCTCTTTCCTTCATATATGTGATTCTCTTACATGTATCAAAATTAATTGATTGTTATACTAAAAGGAAATTATTTTTTTTAAGTATGATTAATATCTATTTCTTGGTTTATAAAATATTATTCATGGATCAGGTGGAGGGACACTGCTTTTCTTTTATGCGTAATTTCCTTAAAGCATATTTAGGAAAAAGATTGGAGTTAGGCATTTAACATGACACTATTTTTTTTTTTTTGCTGCTGTAATTGTTTATATCATGATGTTCAAAGAATATTTGAAGTGGCCTCTGGTCTTTGTTGAAGGATATATGAAGATGGGAAAACCTAAGGTAATATAGATGGAAGTTTGTGAGTAGGATTTAGAAAAGCTTGAAATAAAATCAAAGGCAGGCAAAATTGGAATACATGGCTAACAGGGATTCAAAATGTAGGATCCAAATAGTTGAGAGAAGGCTTGATGGTTGTTGTCATGGTAGTTGTACCTATCAAAAATATAAACTACAAAAATTTATTCATCATATTTGCTGACTTACTCTTCAGACTATATTCTGAACTTGAAATTGGAGTTAAGAGATGGCATATTAGAATGCTTTGAGCCAAAGAGTTTGGATTGCATTATATTCCATATGTCATTTGTTTTTTTATGAAACCCTAACTAGTAGAACCAATCATCAATATTCTTGAAGAGTTCCAGTTGCAATCAGAATTTCTAAAGTTCAAGTAACATTGGCTATTTGCTCTTTAAATTTTATAACCTTTATATTCCTAAGATATTTTATTTTCCTATATGCAAATTCATTATTTGGACAATATGCATATCAATTGCAGCATAAAAGATTTACCTTATTTTAACCATGATAATATGAAAATCTTTATACTCTAAGGAAAAGAACCAAGTTTTTGAATATTATGGGATGTAAAATAGATGAAATTTTCATATATGCATGAAGTTTTGGCATGGAATGGAAATTGACAGTGCCATTGATTGATCTAGGTGTATTCCACCATGAGAGCTGCATTTTTTGACATCATTAAAACTCGTGGTGTACATGGACTATATGCTGGGTTGTCGCCAACACTAGTTGAAATTATTCCTTATGCTGGTCTGCAGTTTGGCACATATGACACATTCAAGCGATGGATGATGGTAGTAATTGAACTTTTTTACTTTTTTTTTAATTGTTGGCAGTTTGGCACCCTTTTTTATGAGAGATACAAAGATTAGAAAAGGCCAGTTATATTTTATCATTTCTTCATGCATATTTTATTTTTTAAAAGCTATTGTTCCATACCCTTCCATGATGATTATCAGTACACACTTGCACAAATGGCTAGATAGATGTGTGTGCTAGTGTATGTTTATATGACGTGTATGTATACTGCAAGATATTGGTCAAGATTTTTTTCCTTTAAATTCAACAATTAACTCATTTAATTAATTTATGAATGACAAATCATCATAAACAAATGCCATGGGACACCTTAAATTGAACTACAAAAGTACTCTAGTTGCTCCTCTCAATGAGAAACAAATATAGCAACTCTAACAAACATATTTAGTTGCTATGACCTTGAAGTTTCTTTTTGAGAATAGTGGGGTGGGTGGAGTTAGGGGTCATGCCTAATCCCGGAACTTGATCCTTCAATTCACTTGCTTTTTGTTTCTTCCAATCCACTCTTCAACTAGGCATCTTGTATTTCTATCATATAAGATTGTCAAGGTGGTCAGGTAGTCCATTGGTGGTGGGGACCGCAGAACATGTTAATGGGGTCTAGTTGCCTGCGCAGCCCCTCTTATAGATAAAGATGTAGAAGGAAGAAAGAGGGAAGGAGGGAAAAAGTAGAAACAGAAGGGGATAGATAAGGGAAAGTGAAAATAGAGAAAATAGGAAATGAAAAAAGCATAAGGTTAAGAGAAATAGCTATATATTCAATCATTTGATTTAATGAAAAAATTGTAATGATTCTTTGTGCATATTTTTTCCTCAAAAGTTTTAAGTCAAAACTCACTGTAACTTGTCTGAGTTTCTGAGTTGCTACCCAATTTTTTGTCAAAACTCACTGATTTCCAAGTTTCAAGTTTTTAAACCATGAGCTTTACCATTTGGTGAGGTGAAGATTTGAAAAAGTGAAGTTAAAAATGCAGATTCAGGTTTCGAGATGCCTGTCTCTCACTGAACTTATTGAAATTTTACTGATATTACAATATTTTATATGATATTCAATCAGTTACACTGCGCCAAGATTTAGA
Organism: Phoenix dactylifera; assembly: GCF_051530095.1. Lineage (NCBI taxonomy): Eukaryota > Viridiplantae > Streptophyta > Magnoliopsida > Arecales > Arecaceae > Phoenix > Phoenix dactylifera. Next base: position 10,367,907 of record NC_143197.1, read on the forward strand.
TTTTAGACTGTTCTTTTGTTAAAAGTTTGAGGACTGACTTCAATGCCTTGAGAATGCTTATGATACCTGGATTTGGCGTCTTACCTTAACATACCCATGTCGATGTGACATCACATGGACACCTTGTGGGACCTAAGTTGAACATGTCTTGAACTCTTAGATGCAGCAATCTGAGATTGGGAAATAGAGATGGGAAGAAAGGGGGGTCTCAGAAGAAACGTATAAAGAAGGAGGTGAGAGATTGGAACTTGCAAGGCACCTACTGGGAAGATGATGACTTGTGGGCCAGTGGTGGATTGGGGAAGCCGGACAAGATCAAAGTGACACCACAAGTCAGTGGAGGTTGCTGGAGGTCAGGCAGAAAATGGCATAGCCACTGGGGGCCATGGTTGTGTGGCATCGAGAGCGGAGAGGAAAGGCTTAGGGTTGTGGATTTTAATCATGTTGCTGACTTGTGCGAAGCATGTGGTTCATTAAGGATGGGAACATTTGACCGTTAATCAAACTGTTTTATGATAAAATTATTAGCCATTCCTTGTTTGTTTTCTATCTTGTTACTGCTTACCAAAATCTTTACTCCCACTTCTTTATTTTGATGTCATTTAGCTTTTAGTCCTTGTATCTAAAAAAGTTGTGTATCATGCATGTATGTGAATGTAACAAGCATGACCTGTGCCTAACATGAAGTACATACTAGGGACTAGAAGTCGGACAAAACATCCTGGCTCCTGACTTTTAGATGACAGTCAAATGTGTCAGCATATGCAAGCCCAATTTCTAGATCCTTTTTAGACAGATCTACATATCCTGAGATTTGAGGATAAGATGGATCCTACTCCTAGATACACACCTGTACCAAACAGCCATGCCTGAAAGAGCAGAATGCTATTATTAAGAGGGTGCTCCATCCTTTTTAACATATTAGATTCTGACAAGGAGTGACGCTGTTTTCTTATATAAGTTTTGATTCTGCATGTGTCATAAGTTTGTCAGAGAGAGATTTGTCAACATATTATTTTCTTTACTATTGTGGATTTAACTGCATTATATTCTGTCTTCAGGCATGGAATAAGTCTAGATTTCCCCATCTTAGCTCAATCAGGCCAGATGATTCTCCTTCAAGCTTCCAGCTATTTCTCTGTGGGTTTGCTGCTGGAACATGTGCTAAAGCTGTCTGTCACCCTCTTGATGTGGTGAAGAAGAGGTTCCAGGTAACTTCCAGCATCCCAGAAGCAAAATATCCAGATGTTGAGATTATCTAAATCCAAAGTTTATCGAATTCAAATTCTAGAAGTGGCAAGTGCATGATCATTACTGCTTTGCATGATTTTTCTGTCTAGACTTTGATTGCAATTTGCCTGGTTGAAGGAATGTGCTTAGCTTTGTCATATCATATGCTAGAAATAGAAATGCTTGATAACCTGAGCAAGAACATCAGGTGGGTAGCAGGACAGGGCAGGACAGCCAGTTTACCTGTGTCCACCAATGTTATGATGCAGAAGTGGACTAACCAACTTTATGGGACTTTTATTGGTCATATATAGCTACAATATGTGACGAGTGTTTACCTTGTTCTGATGCAGCTGCTATCCATTATAAAAATCAGATTCCCCTGTATGTTGATGAACCTTCAATTTATAGTTGCTTCACGCTGAAAGTTGTTGAGTTCATATCAAGGTTGGCCGAATCGGTACTGAGATCTGTACCGGACACTTCGTACCGGTCGGCGTTCGGTATAGGTTGGTACTGGTTCGAACCGGATAGAATCGCCCGATTTTAGCTGGTTCCGGCTAGAGCTAATCAGATTCCGGCCTCCTAAGGGCTCGGGCGGAACCGACCGGTTCGGCTCGGTTCAGCTTTCCTTGGTTCATATAACCAAAATCAATATGAGTAGTGGATTTTGCATAAAAAACCACTTAATTACTGATCCTGCAAGGAAAGGTCCTTTTTTTGGCAGACTGATACACATTTTGGGGTCCCCAGCAGTCTAGCCCTTGAACAAAAGTACAAGATGGACCGTGATCTAAACAAGTTGTGTTGGATACGCAAAATTGTAATTAGTAAATGGGTATCAGATGTTCATTAAATGGTTATTACACACATGATACTTTATCCGATGACAAAATCATCCATAGACTCCTAAATGTGTATCACTTTACAAAAAAAAAAAAAAAACACCAACCTTTTCTGGCAAGATCAACAATTAAGTGGATTTTTTATGCAGAAGTCGCACATGAATGTTTCAGATGCATGAAACCAAATCTAATCATATGAATACAAGAACCATATGAAAGTTGGAGTTGTCATGTGAATCCTCGGTATGCCTGCTAGTATTCTCATGTAATTTGCTATCCCTGTCCATTTTATCAACAGAAGCATTTTCATTATTGGCTGTTTGAACTGATGGATGGTAGATATCCATTGACTCAGAGACAACCCTGTGGCTGTGATGAGTGAAACCCAGTCAGTGATTGTTTCACCCATGGCACTATTTGATATTCCAGTTGCTGCATATTTTTACCACTTCCTTGCATGATGTACTTGTTATAATATGCATGCAACTTCTGTTCGCTAAAATGCAGATTGAAGGACTTCGGAGGCACCCAAAGTACGGAGCACGAGTAGAGAGCCGCACTTACAAGAACATGTACCATGCCCTTAAACAGATCGTGCAGGCAGAGGGGTGGGCTGGTCTCTACAAAGGCATCTTCCCTTCCCTAGTAAAATCTGCGCCAGCTGGTGCTGTCACCTTCGTGGCATACGAATACACATCAGACTGGTTAGAATCTATGTTGACATGAATTGGATATCGATATTTTTGGTTAATTTTTTGGTTCTACATCCCTTTTTATTTATTTTTATTGTAACTTAGCTCAATTTAAGATAAATCTTGCTGTACAATTTAAGATCAGCTAGTTTCAGGTGCACTGGCTGTGATTTTGCCAGTCCTTGCAATCAGGAATCAGGGTCTGGCAAATTTTCAGTGCTAACCAACTTAATCATGCTTATATTCTCAATTTCCCTGACAAAGTCTAGGGAATTGTAACATGAGAGCACTACACGAAGAAATTATAGATGTCACATTTTTTGGATCTGGAATCCGTTGCTTTAACCAATGGCATAAGAAGTTTGATTTGCAGTAATTGGCGGTGCATGCACCTCTAATTGCATTGAAGATTTCGTAGTATGGCTTGCCGTAGTTGATGTAGTAATTGTGATTACATCTCTGACTCGAGGTTGGATAACTCCAATCCAAATCTAACACGGTAAATGAGAGAACCCCTCCAAATCAAACATGAGCTTAATTAAAAGGGAATGCAGATCCTTAATCGACAGTCTCGTTGCTGTACCTCTTCCAGCTCACTTGATGGTTGGTTAGCTTGTATCAGGTTGTCTTTTGTCTTGATCCAACCCAAGCCTTAACTTATGAGCGAGGGGAAGAGTCGAGGAAGGAAGGAATGGTGACAAGTAAGAGCGAGGGGAGGAAACAAATCGAGATAAATTTTATGAGCTGTTGAGCATTGCTATTATATTTGCAGCGGAGTTACGAGAAGCTACATGATGAGAAAAGTCGCAAGATCCAACTGCACCCTCTAAGTAGCACTCAGAACAGGTCTCTACTACCAAATTTTTCTCTTGTTTTCAACTCCAAACTTCACATTGATATGCTAAATTTTATTAACCTCCTTCAAACAGCCTAAGCTAAAATTAGTCTAATTATTTTTTCGAGGTTTGGCCAAAAAGACTTGAGTGCGAGACGAAAGCACTGTGATGCTTAGGCAGCTTAAACTTCACAAATCTTTCTCTCCCCGTAATTGAGGACCAATGTCGGAGAGGATAAACGATTGAAAACATCAGTCTTGTGGAGAAAACAACCCCTTTTTCTGCATGACAACCGTTCCAGTTATTTTCTTGACCCGCCATGGGATTATTTTTTTCACAAGATTGAAACTATGGTGGTCGGAGGACTAACGCTGCTACTCCCGACTCTCAAAGATTGGCGATCCTCGTTAGTCTCGGGCATCGTGCTATGTTATCCCACCAAAACCATGTGGATAAATCCTCAGATCGCTTATCCACTCACCGTGGATGACGTTTAACCATGCGACCATTGAAACAAACCCAATCAAATCGAACAATGGATGCGCGGAACTGATCGGCCGTTTAAGATCAAATCTATATAAATCGCGAGTGGAGGATGAACTTAACGGACTTTGTGTCCGCAAGTTCTTTCTATTTCCCCAACTGCTGCATAACTACAGTAATGGGACATTTTGTTAGATTATGATAGCACGGTAGGACCCGAGACATGCTTGGGATAGGTTAATTGTGTTGATCTTTGTCAAAGCCCAGCCTGATCCGACCCATGAACGAGTTTAATCCTTGAAAGCCATTAAGCCATCCATTCACCATCATCTAGCAACATCCCATCATGGCACCTTCCTCTCCTCTTCCCCACTCTTTCCTCCCCCTTTTCCCTCTTCACCAGATCCCAGTATTGGGTGAGTGAGCAAACTATGGGACAGCTTCATTGACCTACGAGGATGTTTTGAGTCAGTATGATAGGCCTATTAGCACAAGATCTACCGAATTGGTAGCAAGTCTCATACCAACTGGTGACTAGTTTGATAAGTACCTGTACGTACCGTACCATACCGAGCCAAAGCATACCTAACTAGGGATAGGGAGGAAGAGAGAGAGAAAAAAAAGGAGGGGGGTGGGAAATGAATGGAGAAAGGGGGGTTTACGAAGAGGGGAGAGAGAGGGAGACTCATGGAGAGGAGAAAGAGGGAGGAGAAGGGAGGGACGGAGGCTTAACTTGGCCTCGAATGGCATCGGGGGTGGGAGGGTGGGAGAGATAGAGAGCTAGCAGGCAAGAGAGCAAGTGCTAAGAATCTTCAGCCAAATGCAAGGGCAAGGGATTATAAGTTGAATCGACCCACCAAATCATTTCGATTTGGTGTCAATTCCGTTCGGATTTGCTCTATAATGCCATATTAGCAAATTATTGGCTTCAAGGCATATATCACCTCTTGATATTTGATGTTGACTTGAATAGAGCCAACATAACTAGATTTATTTCCATCTCTACTAGTAATATATCAAAATATGGTGACAATATGTGAGTATTTGTGATCATTCCTAAGAAGTTTGCTTTTACAATCCGAGAGTTGGCCTTTAGCATCATATTTTAACAAAATGATAGATGTGCAGGTTATCCAAGAAGAAAATCTCATATTTCTATAAATGGCCTTATTCTAATTGATGAGACACAAGGGGCTCATTTGGTTCGCGGAAAAAGAAGGAGGAAAGTATGGTCAACGAGAAAGTAATAAAATGCCTCTTGTTTGGTTGGAGTTTTCAAAGGAGAGAGACGAGAAAGTTGTATTCTCATGGGATATGATTCCCACATTTCATGGAAAACTCTTTCCTATGAGAAACATGGAAAAGTTACTTTCCTATAAGGCGGAAATCACTCTATTTTTATTTTTTCTAAAAAGACCCTTCAGCATTAAAGAAACATTAAAGACCTAATTTTTATTAAGGGTATAATAGGAATTATACATAACTTTTTCAGAAAAGTAGAGGGTCAACCAAACATAAGCACTTTGGAAATCTGTCACTTTTACATGGTCAACCAAACATGCCAAAAGTACTTTTCTAGGCATCCTCTTCCTAGGAATCTAGTTTTCAGAAATCATATTCCTAAGAGGAAAAATGCTTCTCGCGAACCAAACGAGCCCACGATGTACGCTGAGTTATAGAGGATCACTAAATGATGAGAATCACACTACCATCCACACCATTATAGAGTATTTGAAAAAAAATGCATTTTGATGATTTTTTCTTTTAAAATAAGACGTTGCCAAGAGATATACCCGTAGACTGTTTAACATGATCATTTTTATGACTATGATGTACTACACAAATCGAGAATACAATTAGCACATGGTCAATGATGTGAACAATGTATTATTGTTAAACATTATTTGATATGCCACATATCGGTGATGCTTCTGAAAAATTTAGTGACTAATGCCTACGATAAGCAATATTTTATTGCTTGAATGTTTATGAAATAAAGAGGTTCTGTGACACAAAATTGGTGTTACAAAAATGAGAATGATGAGGCAATTCAAATTGGAGGCAAGCTAAGAAGAACAAGAAGCAATTATTAATGAATTGCATCATAAAATGCCTCCCAATAGGACCATGGTCAGAAGAGAGAAGAGAAGGTGGCTAATTGCAGCCAAAAGATAACTAACGATATGAATCTCATTGTCAATATGATTTGACGATAGGTTACAAGCCATTAGATTAAATCTTAGAAGGGAAGCCAACCAGTTCATGGCAACTAGGAAGAAACCCTTCCAATGGTGACTTACCCAGCAACAAGTCAACTTTGGTTACGAACCGAAGACACTTGATCACCGTCAACTGGCAGCCAATGGTGCCAAGTCACGATCAATTTAGACGTACTCCAAGCTAGATTTTGAAACCATACAAAATAGCGTCCAAAGGAATCCACGATTTGCAGTTTACCGTTAGTGCGGAAATTTGTTCTGCAAGATGATTTTGATTCTTAGGTTAGTTGATTTCTATAATAACAATTAATATATCTTTAAAAGACTAATAATTTATAGAATTAATTAATAATATTTTTATAAAACATATTAATATTTTATTATAATATATATTATATGATTAATAAATATATTTTTATTAAATATATTGGAATAATTTTGGCATTATATGACCAGCGATCTTAGATTCCCATAGAATACTAAACAGTTTATTCGTGACATCCAGAAATCTTTAATTACTGGAACATAGTATGCCAAACACAGTGATCTTAGATCATCGAAGATCATATTACATCGAAATAAGGATCACTGGTGATCCTATTTAGATCACCAAACACCGCAGAAACTACCACAAAATCCATCACGTCTTCTTGTCAATAAGAACCCCTAGCATTAGATGTGATCTCTTTAGTTAGCACGTAACATCTTCTAGAACAAAAGCAACTCTAGATGACCTTGGTAATCATACATAAAATTAATAGTAGATAAGAATGCGCACCTCATGATACAAATATAATGGAAGGCGTAAAAAATAAAAATTAAAATAAAGAGTCTTATTTGTAAAAAGAAAAAAACTTTGGACGGTACAACTATATTAGGGGAGTCATAAAGCTGACCATAACACTTGTCCCGTCTTCTCTTAGTTGACCATATTGGTAATTCTTGTGAATGTGCAAAAAGCCAAATTTCAACAAGGTGAAAAGAAATCTTATTTCTTCTAGGATTTGAAAAACAGTGAAGGCTATTCTACGTATATGTCTGTGATCCAAGACACGACGTCGTTCTGGAACCGAGAGATCGCGCGGGTGAAGGAGATGGGAGATCTGCCGAATCCAACGTAGGCGGGGGCTGGAGCTGGCCCTCGTCATCGTCATCACCGGAGAAAGGAGCGAGGATTTTCGGCGAGATCTCTTTTTGCCGGCCGGCTTCTTTGTGCAAGGCCAAGGGGTTCTCCTCCACTTATCGCCAGCTTCTCTTCTCTCTTTCTTCTACCTTTGTTTCTCGAGCGATGTGCCTCCTTGGCTCGGAAGGAAGCGCGTTGCATGGGTGGTGTTCTTTATGTTGTTTCGCAAGAACACCTGGGTCAACATCAGGTGTCGGCGGTACAAACACCTGGGCCCAACTAAAGGTGGCAAAATATGATCCGATCTGCCAACCCGATTCATGTTCGACCCGCTATAAACAGATTTAGGTTTGGCGTAAACAGGTCTGGATCATAAACAGGTCGACTCGTTTAACCTATTTATTAATTGGGTCGGATGCGGATTTTAGATGTCTGACCCGTTTAAATTGTTTAACCCATTTTGTTGGGCATTTTAAACAGGTCTAAACAGGTTAAACGGGTTAAACAGATCTAAGCAGATTAAACGGGCCTAAACAGGTCGGGTTGGGCAAACAGGTTAAACAGGTCGGGTTGGGCAAATAGGTTAAACAGGTCGAGTCGGGTTGGGCAAACAGGTTAAACGGGTCGGGTCGGATTACCTGTTTATTAAATATGACCGGTTCAGATTGTAATTTCTGGCCTGTTTAATAAACAGGTCGGATTCATGTTTATGATTTTCTGATCCGACCTGCATATGACCCGACCCGTTTATGACCAGACCCGACCCGATTGCCACCCCTAGGTCCAACGTATGTATGGTTGTCTAGAAAATGGTACATTCTCCATTGATTTATCAGTCTTGCTGAAAATTAAACCAAAAACTAAAAAAAAAAAGCTCCATGTCAATTAACGGTATAATTTGACACAATAGTAATTATTTTATTGTTAATCCATCGTTGAGCTACGGGATAACCATTGGTCGAAATAGACTCATTGGAACTTCTTGATTTAGCATGTGATTTAGACTTTTTTGCCCCATTCGTATAATAGATTAGAATATAAATGTGATTTTTATTGACCTAGCATGATCTTGATCCTGGTTTAATGTGGAGGTGATTGTTTACTTAGTATATAATAATTTCTTTTATATATTTCTCATTTTCTAGAACTTGTTAATTATACTTTTGAGAATATATCATAGTAAATAATTTTGAATATACAAAAGATCTAGCTTTATAGATAACAGCACCTCCTTGAGACCTGCACCCACTCCCAATTTATAGTTAATTAACCTAGTCCAACCTAGATCGAATCCTGTCTAACATATATCTGACCTTATCTTTTAGATGTCTAAGCTTTGGTTGCAAGATCAACATGAACTCCCCCAAGTGGTTTAGGTTTGGAGCCAAAGTTCGTAGGCACCGAAATAGAAGATGACCAAATAGCATACATGGTGTGACCATGGCATACCAATACATTTGAAATAGCGCATCATTGAAGAGGACTTAATACTTAATATTGCCAGATACCCCCATGGAGAGAAGAATTGACTATGTTCGGATATGGAGACTTGGAGTGTATACCACAGTAGCTCTCTCCTATGAAATGTAGCTTGGGGCTAAATCCCATCCGGAGGGGCGTTGAGTAGGAAAATGGATGCCCCCTGGAGTTGCAAATGTTGCCCTACCAAGAAGGAATTGGTTGCGCATGTCCCCTTCCAATACTTGGGGATGATCTAGGTGTGGAAGCTTTTAGATATTCATATGGTTATTATTCAGACTGCATCGCTGGTAAAGCCCTTCCTTGATTATCTAAAGGGGTGTATGAGCAGAGCATCCTCTAATTTCCAGGGTATCGAGACAACATATATAGCCTACCATATTTGGCAAGCTATGAATATCCGGATTTTTAAGAGTAGCAGTCAGCCATTGAGATTCATCTTGGAGAGGGCACTTTTTGCGGACATTTGAAATTACTTGACATTGGAAATCTATAGTAGCGAGGGATACCTAGGACTCCTCGTCAACACTAGTGTGATCCATATGATCTTCATCACTTGAGAGCCCCTACCTCCTAGCTTCCTTAAGATGAACTTCAACGGCGATGTCATTGATGATGGTGATAGAGGTGGTGCAAAGTTTGTTATTAGAGGTCCTGATTCCAGACTCATTGCCGCCGGTGGCAATCAGGTATATAATAGCTCTATCCCTAGAGTAGAGTTGAGGGTAGCATGGGAAGGTATCAGCTATGTAAAGTTCATTCTCTAGGCTAATCTCATTCATCTTGAGGGTGACTCAATGGTAGTGATTAAGTGGATAGTAAGATAAGCACGGTTGGTGGAAGGGCACCTCCTTATTGTAGAACATCTGGAGGATAGCGAGGAGTTGCACCTCCTTCCGAGTCACTCATATCTATCATAAGGCAAACAGAGTGTCAATCTGTATGTGAATATTGGATGATAATTCTTCACAACCACTTAACAAAAAGAGCATCATTGAAATTTTGTTAATTTTAAAATACAAAGATTGCCCTATTTATCATTTTTATGAAATTGCCCCCTACTGCCTAACTACATTGGTATCTAAGAAATCTTCATCCCTCTTCAAAAGAAATCTTGACATCTAAGAGAACGAGCTCATGCATAGTACATGGTGATGATAGTTTGGATCAGAATCAACCAACCCCATAATACTAATACTTCCAAACAACTAAATCATTCTACTTGGTATAATCATACATAAATGATTGGAAAGAGGCTTATAGAGTTATATAACTTTTCAAATACTCCTAAATTGACCTTGATCCCAATAAAGATGCAATTTGAGCCTAGATTTTTAACAAAATTACCGAGAGACTTTATCAACATGTTAAGGCTATTATCTTTAATAATTCAATTTCTTGCTTCTATCTTAAAAGAGAAAAATTTGAGTTTAGCTGATCATAGGTCAGGCCTGAGCTTAGAAAATATTAAATTTTAAATAGGCCTAGCCTGAAGCCGACTAAAAATAAATATAGTTTAGACTTGAGGCTTCACCCATGATCAGTTCTAATGCCACACCATCACTAAAATAAAATTTCATTATGATGCATAAATTTGGAAAAGATTTAGCTTTGGCAACAACTATTTGCTCATGTTTTTGCCACTTACATCCCTACCTTCCATTAAATGGTCTCAATCACCCTCACCCTAACAAAAATAATGGCCATGTTCTACAAAACATAAGCTCAACATGACAAGCTGACCACCTTAAGCCAAGTTATTTTGAGTGTGTATAAGCAACATTCGCTTTATTAGAAATGTAAAAAATAAGTAGCATACCCATAAAATTTACTCTACTTGTATTCGAACCTATTTAAAATCCTACAAATTGAACCGTCACAAATTCAATTAAAAATTTGCTAAAATTTTAAATACATCCCATCAAAAAAGAATAAATCCATCGGATACCTGAATCTATCCGATTAATTTTTATTTAGATTAAATTATTCAAGTCAAATCGGGTACACAACCCAAAATTAAAAAAATAAAAAAAGAATAATATCAAGTAAAAATAGCTATAAATAATTTAGCAAATAATCTAAATATAAATGACTTCTGTAGCTTAGGAAAAAGTTAGATGTTTTTGAGATTTAGCATTCAACTCCCCTTACCCTATATATATATATATATATATATATATATATATATGATAAATTCTAAATTCTAACGGATTTTAATTTTTAATTTCAAATCCATCACTAACTCTGTAGAATTTTGCTAAATGAATCTTATTTAAAATTTTGGGATGGAGTGGATATATATATATATATATATCTGGCAGGCATCGCTACGTGTCACACACACCATCATCTAACCAAAATAAATAGCTAGATACGTTCAGCATTGCCAAAAATTGTAGTCTTCCAAAGTCAACATCAGATCGCCGGGCCCCATCCGCAACACATTAGATCGTCCAATCGGTACATTCTCCCACAGATATCCCGGGCTCCCAGTGGGACCATCTCTACCCTGAACGGCCCAGATACACTGATCCCCCACGCTGCGGTACATTACCAGTCGCAGCGAACCATCCCACCAGGAACGAGCCCCTACAATCCCGAAACTACCCCTATCCCGCTGCGGCCTCCATCCTCTAACTACCAGGAAAAATAGGGCCATTATAGTAAATTCGGCAAGCGAGTTACAGAACCGGGGGTCGTTGGCGTTCCTTCTCTTCGCGTACTATTACTCCCACAGCATGGAGACCACCGCGGAGAAACCCAGCGGCCCGCGACCGCTCCGAGACTTCTTATTCCACCCCCTTTCCTACTCTTACTCAATTTACGACAACGGCGATACCACCAACTCCGACCACTCTTCAAATTCCTCCCACTTTATACTCTCTTTTCTCCGTCTCCCCACTCTTATAATTCTCCCCCCCCTTTCCGTCGTCTCCCCGCTCTTCGTCGCCGCCGCAGCCGAGGACGACGACAAGAAAATCGATCTCCCAAAACGCTTGCTTTCTCATCCTCTCTCTTCGTCGATTCTTCTATCTCTTCTTGTTTTCCTCTTGTGATCGCACTTAATTCATCGTGAAGTCCCTCGACTTGGTGCATTGATCTCCGTTGTAGAATTTCGCGAGCTAGGGTTAGGGTTTTGCTTTCTGTTTCCCGTTTGATTCTTTACTTTTTGTGAGTTTTGTTATTCCGATTTTGCACGGTTTGATTTTTTTAATTTCTTTTTAATTTTTTGTGGGTATTTATGAATGCTTTAAGGTGGAACTCATGATCCCTGGGGATGGTTGGCTAATTTGGTTGCCTGGTTGCTTGTTATTTCTTGGATGATTGGATGAGTTAGTAGTGGTTTTCGCTGCTATTTTTTAGGATAGTGGAGCATCGGAGGCCGACAGGTGGAGGGAGCTATGGAGGACAATGTGGGGATACCGGAGGATCTGAGGTGCAAGAGGTCGGACGGGAAGCAGTGGCGCTGCAGCGCGCTGTCGATGCCAGATAAAACCGTGTGTGAGAAGCACTACATCCAGGCAAAGAAGAGGGCGGCGAACTCTGCTCTGAGGGCCAGCCTGAAGAAGGCCAAGAGGAAGTCTCTTGAGGATGCGGATGTCTACTTGGAGAGCAAGCATGCAGGGAGGGAGGTCTCGAGGTCCATGTCTCCCATGAATGCTGGTAGTGGGGAGTTTTCTGGTTCGGGAGGTTCTATGAAGAAGTACAAGGAGAGGGTGCCCAAAGGTCAGGCCTTGTACTCGGCCGAGACGATGGCAGTGAGGGGTTATTCCACTCGTGGTGGTTCTTTGAGACTCAATGAGGAGCTGCAGAGAGATACCCATCAGTCCGAGGAAAATCGCTTCAGGTCTATATACAACACCCCTCCATCAAGTAAGGATGCGAAGAACTTCAGTGGGATTGGTCCAGGGGTGGGTTTGTGTTCATCTCATAATGTGTAAACTAATAATTAATTGATTAACCTGGATGTTGCACGTTTAGTTTATTGTTCTTTGTTCTTTCTATTGTAGGAGTACTCAGGGAAAAGTTCTGATTCATCTGGTGGGGCTGAGGGGCTAACTTGCCATCAGTGCAGGAGGAATGACGGGGCAGATGTGGTCTGGTGTACTAGTTGTGATCGAAGAGGATACTGTGATAACTGCATTTCAAGATGGTATTAAATATTCCTGCCATGTGTTAGGAGTTGTAGTAGTTTCGTTGATGGAAAATCAGCTGACTGATTATGAACTAATATGTTAGGTATGCTGAGATTCCAATGGAGGACATTCGAAGGGTTTGCCCAGCATGTCGTGGTATTTGCAATTGCAAAGTTTGCTTGCGTGGAGATAATTTAATTAAGGTATTTTGCCTCTCACTTGAAATGTTATCTAGGTTCTCGCTTACTACTCCCTTTTACTGTTAAAACTGGGATTCATGCAACAAAAATAGGCTCATATCTGTTATCTGTGCTTTCAGGCTAAGATACAGGAAATTGCTTCAGTTGACAAGTTGAGATATCTTCACACCCTTTTGGCTTTTGTACTTCCTGCGCTTAAACAGATTTATGCTGAGCAGTGCGTCGAAATAGGGGTGGAGACAAGAGTATATGGTATATTAATTTCCCATTGTTATCTTGGCATGTTGTTTTGTGATTGATACTTAATGTTGTCAGTTTGTTTTTCATTTTTTTCACGACTATGATATGCCATATGCTTTTTTAAATCAGGACCAAAAGTAGATATTCCGAGGGCAAATATAAATGCAGATGAGCAGATGTGCTGGTACTGTTCCCCGCACTAATGCTATTTTCTATGCTTTTTGTCTTATAAAGTACTGTTTCCATCTTCAATCATCATTTGGTGAGCACTAAATTCATAACAACATGTTTATGCAGCGATTTCTGCAAAATACCTATTTTTGATTATCATCGACATTGTACAAAATGTTTATATGATCTTTGTCTCACCTGTTGCCGGGATCTCCGGCGAGCATCTCTGGTTACCGTAAGAGGAGAGTCCACAGATTGTCGGGTTTCTGAGAGAAGCAAAGATGCTGTTGCTCCAAATAAGGATAAATCTCAGCTACAGTCGGAAGACAAGAATCCAATTGATTTTGCATATCTATTTCCTAAGTGGAAAGCCAACAGCGATGGCAGCATCCCATGCGGACCGGATGAGGTCGGCGGCTGTGCTTCCTCAAAATTAATTTTAAGGCGTATTTTCAAAATTAACTGGGTCGCGAAGCTGCTTAAAAATGCCGAGGAAATGGTTAATGGGTGTAAAGTATCTGATCCAGGCAGTACAGATGAATGTCTTTCGTGTATGGGGAGCAAGACTTCTCAGTCGAGTACGTCAAGTGAGTCGCTTCTCCGCCAGTGCTCGAACAGATATGATAGTAGCCTCTGTTACCATCCTGTTTTGGAGGATTTGAAACGGGAGGGTATTGCCCATTTTCATAAACACTGGGCCAAGGGTGAACCGGTTATTGTTAAGCATGTATTTGAGCATTCACTGGCTTCAAGCTGGGACCCATTGAGTATCTGGAGAGGGATTCAAGAGACAACAGATGAGAGACAGAATGAGAACATAATCGTGAAGGTTGTGGATTGCTTAAACCACTCAGAGGTAAGTTTATTGAGTGACCATACTTGATTATCATTTTTTGTGCGCTTAAGAAAAGATCATGCCAGCTCTGTTGTGCTTAAAATTGCTAAACTTTGCCATCTTTTTGGCTTAAGTTTGGAAGTGGAATAAGATAACCTGGAGTAAATGGGCTAACTGACACCCACTCTTCTTGACTCCGGAGTAAATTACTTCACCATGTTGTGTACCAACTTTTTTGAAATTCCTGTTTTGCCCTTCTGGAAATTGGTTTAACCTGAGTCCTCCAGTCATTTTTTGGTTCAAAAAGGGTGGAATGACTCGGTTAGATGACTCTTACTGCACCTTATTCCACTTCCAAATGCAACCTCAGTGTATATTACCATAGCTTTGTGGTCGATCCGCCATGTTAACCTGCTGGAACTCACTAATCTCCACAATACCTACAAGTTTGTCATCCATGCCAAAGTTTCATATAGCTGTTTGAAAAAATATTTCTGCTTTGCCTTTGCATTAAGACGTCATCGGACATCCTTTTGACTAGTGCAAATGCTAGATTGCTGTAACTGTCAAACAGGAATAACCTTATTCCTTACCTTGTCCATAATTTTTTAGTGCACTTGTTGGTTCTGACTACCTTTTCATGCTTTTGCACCTGGGCATGTGACTGCACTTAGATAAAAGGTGCTGCTACATACCTGATTTCTAGGGTCTTGAAGAGTTGGACGCTAGGAATGCTTCTAGATAAGGGAGATCTCCCTTTTCTCTACCCACATGGGGTACTTACCCCAATACAACACAAGAAGGCACGAGAGGTGCTGACAAGTGCTTTATTTAAGAGGCTTTGTCCAAGGATCTTCATTCGTACCATCACATGTTTGCTAATCTTTCAATTGTAACGGATTTATATTACTTTTAGAGATCTCCTATGTATGTGAAAATTTCTACAGAAAAGTTAGGCTATAAACATAACCATGGAGCCTTATCCCGATTACTAGGGATTGGCTCGTTAAGAAAGATAGAGTCTTCTATTAAAATATATTAGGCAAAAGATGCCTTTAAGATGCTATGAATGTCAACGACCTTAAGTAGCCTAATTGATGAAGCAATGTTACCAAGGTGGTTCCTAAGCAATGTTACCAAGGTGCTTCCTTAACATTCATAATGGAGCTTGACATTGTTGCTGCTTAAACTATTTATACACTTAATAGATACAACAGATAAATCAGAACTGTATTTCCTCTGGAGGTATTATGTGATACAGCTTACATTGGCCTGTGATGCGCTTTGAGGAAAAATGGATCATCTGTGGTGTGTGGTGAGATCACAAAAGATACTGCTAGATACAATTTCAATTCTTATGATGGCCCAGGTTCAAAGAAGCTCAACTACATCAATTGCGAATCTGAAAAATACAACTTGCATAACAGTGCAATTGAGATCTATATGACATTTAAATTTTAATCTTTTGTCTTGTCAATGCATTCATTTTATGTAATGCATCTGAAATACAAATTCTTTTTACTTGGTATCAGTTAAGCTATATGAACGTGACCTAATGATCTGTGGCATCAAATTCTGACAGGTTGATATTGAACTAAATCAATTCATCAAAGGGTATTCAGAGGGACGCAAGCATGAAGATGGTTGCCCACAGATGTTGAAATTAAAGGACTGGCCGCCTCCTAGTACCCTGGAAGAGTTTTTATTGTGCCACAGACCTGAATTTCTTGTTAATTTCCCATTAGTTGAGTTCATTCATTCCAAGTGGGGAATTCTAAATCTGGCTGCTAAGCTGCCGCATGATACCCTGCAAAATGAAGTAGCACCTAAGCTATTTATTGCTTATGGGACGCATGAAGAGCTTGGTAGAGGTGATTCTGTGGCCAATCTTCAGATTAATATGGTTGACCTGGTAGGTTTCTAAATGTTCCTTTTGTTGGCTTGCTCTACAAGTATGCATACTACGTTCCATAGTATCATTATTTTTATTGTATCTGCACCTTTAAACATTCTGGAAATATATGCTAAACTAAATCTTGGGATTTTCAATCTAATATTCTGGTCAACAGAATGACATTAAAATATACTGATGGCTGAAACTTGGCTGCCCTTTGTGCTATCTTTTGGGTGTCTCCCTTAGGTCATTCAAGGATGGATGTGATTTCTTTCATTGGCAAGCATTGGATATTTGTTTTTAATCTGTTTTGCTTCCTGATGTTTAATTTGGATCAGTAAACTATCAAAAAAGAAAAGGAAAAAAAAAATTCTTGCCATTTCTATTATAAGACCTTTTTTCTCATTTTCCTGGGTTTTTTCTGGCCAAATTTTGTAGCTGCTCCTCTTGCTTGCCTTTGTAGGTCCTCCAACGAATGTTATTTTTCCCAGTATGACAATGAGTCCCATTGAAATGGTCTTCATTTGGGTTCTGGTAGAGGGTTTTTTGCTGTTCTGATGGATATTTGCTGTTTGAAGCATGCTTCTCTTCCTACCTCAGGACTTTGGAGTGCTCTTTGAGCATTATAAAATTTCTTCTTTCCTCTCTTCATTTTTCATCTGTTTTGTTTCTTTAAATGTTTTGCTCACTTTGCACTTTTGAGTTTATCATGAGTTGTTTTTTGCCATTATATCTTTGTACATCAATTAGGCCTCATAGCCAATAAATCTCACATTACATGATACTGCAAAAATCTTAGCATAAAACAAGTTGCTTCTTTAAAAAGGAAAAAAAAGCAGCCTAATTCATATACACTGGCGAAGTTCATTAAATAACTTGCTTTGAGGCATGCCTGTGTTATGCCTATTTTATGTTTATTTTAATTAATACAGGTTTGTACTATTGGAGGAGATTGTTAGTCTTCTTCTTCTGCTTCTTCTTCTTGTTATTCTGTTTTCTGATAACTTTTGTTGATTATCTGAATGATGTTAATTTTGTCTTGAATAAAGTTCTGGTTGAACCAAAGAAAGATTCAATCTAATTCATGTTTGTGAATTTAAAGATTAAGATGCCAAGTTGGGTAAGGTCTTATTATAGTTCTTTTGACTTACCATGGATATTGCTCCCTCCTCGTCCATTAAAGGAGCCTCAGGTTGTAATCTCATATTATCTTTGAACTGCATATAGCATCGTAGGTAGAATGCAACTAATAATACCACTATGGGTGGCAAGAGATTGAATGCTCTCTTCAAAAGTATCCACAATTTACAATTGTAAACTAATTGTAAAATTGAAATAAGTAACATAAGGAGTTGTGAACAATATGGCAGAAAGTATTTAGAAGCGCTTGCTATCTTCTCTTTGCCAAGCCGATCTTTAACAACCAAGGACTATTGTGCTGGTACCGGGCTCCGGACCGGTTGCCCGACAGCACGGGTCTGTACGACCCTATGTCGTGCTGTGCTGTGCCGTGCCAGGCCTATACCAACACAATAGAAGAGGCGGGGAGAGAAAGAATGGAAGAGAGGAAAAGAGAGAAGGGGGAGGCCGACGGAGAGCCAGCGGAGGTTGGGGAGCCGCCGCGTGGAGGAGGCGGAGGAGAGGCTCAGAGAGGGCCCCTTTATGAAAAAAATTAAGTGAAATTGGAGAGAGCCCATGTTTCGAATGAAACAGAGGACCGGAGGTGGAGCTTCTCTTTCACCTTCTCCGTGCTGCGGCTCCCCGGCCTCTACCTTCCTCTCCCTTCCTTCCTCTCCCTCTCCCTTCCTCCCCCGCTCTCTCTCTCTCTCTCTCTCTTTTTCTCTTTTTCCTTCTCCTTCTCCCCTTCCATCGCCGGTTCTCGTTTTCGTTGCCGGAATCGTCCCGGTCCATCGCTGGTACGGCTTGAGACCCCCCAAACCGGATGGTTCGGGACGGTTCCGCCAACCATGTTGATAACAGTTCTTCAATGACGAGCTTTTTTTTCAGATTTTATAGTTTTGCTTGATAAGCTTCCAGAAAATCTTCATCAAACAAGACAACATGCCTTTATTCTGATCGAGCAAACTCTTGATATGACCAGTAAACACTTCTCATTAACTTGTTTCTAGTAGGCATCCTGCAATTTAAAAAAATTTCTTACATTAATTTGTTTTATTTAATATTAGATTAGATTTAGATCTGCACTTGTCATTTAAAACCTAAAATTAGTTTCAGATTAGAGAGAAGATATATGTTAATCTAGGCGGCCAAAATACTTAACTCTCCAAATCTTGAATCCAGGATCATAAAGTCAAATTTGGAAGTAAACAAAGAAAACATCTACACAAGATCTTGGGAAACCCCCCATTTTTTTCCCTGTTTAACTTTAACCAATTAGTTGGCCAGCCGATAGCTGATCCAACTTGGGTTGCCAGTTATGCAAGGTCCATCAGAACCATGTATAAGCTCCATGTAAATAAGCCAAGCCTTATGCAAAACGTGCTACCAACTGCTGTTCTGACAGGCATTATACTATTGGGTCTTAAAAAGCCTGCCAACATCCTGCCCCTTAGTTCGTGAATTCAAACATGAATGCCTGTACAAAAAATTAAGCTTGGGAAAGCTGCATAACTGGAAAGCACATTCTTGCAAATATTTACCTTAAACTAGGTAAGAGCAGGTTGATGATGTCATCCATTGCCGAAATAAATAATCTTCAGCCCGCTCCTTTTTAAATGCTAGTGTTCTGTTAAGTTTATGAAATGGTGAACTCCTCTATATAGCCTTTCCTTTGGTTCTTATTTATTCTCTTAGCCATAGAGCCAAAAAGCAAGATGACCAAAATTTGAATGGTATCCTTTTTTGGGACAGATCAATAAATCATCTATCTTTTTAATGGCATTTGGAAGACCCTAAAGCACATAGTTGCGCAATTTCCAATGAGAGAGGATCTGTGGTTCTGGGCATCAACCTATTTGCTGGACCACCCCTATTTTAGAACATCTGTAAGAATACCCTTCCAAACTATAAGATCCTAGAAAGCTATGATACTATATAAATCATCTAATTTGACAAACACTCAAAATTCAAGAATCTAGACGTCCTTATGAATCTCCTCATTCTGTCCACCCTTGACTACAAGCTAGACAATTCTGTCTTTGACTTCTACAAGTCCCTCCTTTTAAAGGAGCCCTCGTCACAGGTCAGCTTTTAGGAGCTGGGGCTATTCCACTGGCTGGTGCCATGGTTCCTGAAGCTGAGCTTCTTGCAGCCTAGGAGTGGATCTCACAATTCTCAGGCTGCAGGTGACTTGAAATTGGCTTGAAGAAGCCTCCCCGATGGTGGTATCCTGGATGAATCGGGATTCTCCATGTCTGGGGACATCTGCTCGACATCAAATGTCTTCTGAGGTTGCATGGATTTGACGGAAAACTATTTCAGGGAGGGCAACCAGCTGACTGACTAGATTGTGAATCACATCTTGATCACTGCTGATTGACCGGTCTTCTGGAAGGACCAGTTCCTTATGGATCTTTGCCATTTATATGGAGGTGATACCCATAGGCTGGGGTATATTAGAATATAATATGGGCATATAACCTCATCATCACTGGGGAAAAAAGGTGTCCGCATCCTTTAATTTGGATGTGACTTTCTCTTGACTTTGTAATTGCAAGAGGTTTGGGCCAGTTGTTGTGAAAATAATGTCAAACAAACAAGAATGATGACCACAAAGTACAAAATAACATTTGACTGACTTTTCTATATTTCTTTCTTGAAAGAACATCTAGCTTCCTTTGCCATTTCCCTATCCACAGCAGGTTCTGTCTAATTCATAGTTGAGGAATTTCTATAAGTAACACAGACAAAATATGCATGCATATGATGCTGGCTAGAACGTATCTATTGGGATGTTTCAGTTGGGAACTTTGAGCTAATCTACGGCAACTGAGCTTTAATGCTGAGAAGGATTTTCCGCGTACCTATGAGATAGCATCATTGAACAAAACATCTGCATAGTAAGTTGTGAACACTTAGAAAAACTTAGAAGGAAATATGCATCAAATAAGACAGCATTTGCGTACAGGAATTTGGATTTCTCATATTTTTCTACATGGTCGTTGCCAAAATTTGCTCCTCAAAAGTGGGGTAGGTGTATTGATGAGGAGACAATATGCCTGCAAACTAGATTGCGAATGTGGAACAAAAAATGTGCAGAAGGATGCTGTCATTTTCTATTTCTTTTACCACTTCTACATGCTTAGATATAGAAGCTGGTGAACCTCAGGTTCCATTTTTGTAGAAAATAGCAGGTTCTATATAAATTGAATTTCTTTCGTATTAAAGAGAAAAAAAGGAATGATAGCATAAATTTGCATTCCTTTATTCAGTGTTTTTTATTAAAAATATCTGCTTTGGATCTTCATATATTCTTACACATAAGGACATAAACAATGCATGAAAGCAAAGAATTATTCTCTGAAATAACAACTACAGCAACTACATTGAGGCTTCTTTTTATAGTTCATTTTTTGTTGTTTCCATTTTGTATGTGAACGGCATTTAAGAAACTAAATGATTAACACTTTTTGATGTTTCCTAAATTATTTAGGTTTATCTATTGATGCACACTGCTGAAGTGAACAATCAAACTTTTAAGAAGTCTGAGATGGATATAAGCGAAAAAAGGTCACGTGGGAATACCAATATAGCCCATTCTAATATGAGTTTAGATGAGAGGACAGCACCACTTGATCTGACACATAGAGAACATGGTAAAGAAAAGGAATGTGGTTCAGGCTTGAAATTCAAAGAAGACAATGCTATGGAAAATCTAGACCGGAATCCTGAAATAGCTTCTTTAGAAAAGAAGCAACTTGATTCATCCCACTCAGCCAGGGAAGTTGTGGATATCCCAGAAAAAGCTAGTGCTGGAGCTATTTGGGATGTTTTCCTCAGGCAGGATGTTCCAAAGCTGAATGAGTATTTGAAAGTTCATGGGAAGGAATTTACATTTGCTAATCAGCCAGCTAATTCGGTAAACTTGGTTTTTCTTCATTGACTGTTGTACTGAGTTCATATCAAATTAGAGATGTTTTTTTACTAATTAATTTTTATTTTGATAATTATTTTGGATGGCAGGTCATGCATCCTGTTTATGATCAAACTGTATTCCTCAATGACAAACACAAAAGAATTCTGAAGGAGGAATATGGTAAGTGGAATATATGCATATTTTCCCATTATCATGCTGAGAAGGCATACAGTTTTCAGAAGTATATCTGGTTAAGTTGCAAATTGTGTCGATGAAGAAACAATGTTTTTTTCCTGTTTCTTTTGGGTTTATATCAGTTTGTAAGTTTAGTATTAAGGATGATATTAATGGGCGAAGGGGTTAACTCTTATGTTTTTTATGTTTATAATTTAACTTCAAATTTTTATGACCACAGGAATAGAGCCATGGACGTTTAAACAGCATGTTGGAGAGGCTGTTTTTATCCCCGCTGGATGTCCTTTTCAAGTTAGGAATCTACAGGTGAGCTACAACTACTGATACCTTTAAATATCTGAATTGCTCAGTTAAAAGATTTTTTTTTAATATAAAATATCTGTTAAATAAAGCTCTGAAATTCTCTGAAGGGCTGATTCAAACATTTTAAGTATTCTCAAATTGCCTTGAAATGCATAAATTAAATTCAAGTATTTTAGAGGAGACGGATGCACTTGTTAGTGTTTTGGTAGTTTCTTTTATTGGTAGACTATTGTACATTAGTAGGGATAATATGGGCTTTATCAGGGTGATGAAGAAGTTTATCAGAAGACCTGTTTGTCTATGTATGTTCTCTGTCACATACCTAATGCCAAATCTAGAGATCTGTTTTATCTTTTATTTTTTCCTTTCAAAAATCAATTAGCTACAATTTTTTAGAAATATAAAAGAGTTAAACTTATTCTAGACTAGAAGGCTCATTCTTCATTTCTGTTTATGATTATTTAGTGCAAATGATTAGCTACTTGTCCTAGGATATCTTAGCTTTTGAGAGTTAAAACTTAACACTGTCATCTAGATGTTCCAAAATAACCTTGGCACATTTGGATCAACCTGATGCCTAGGCAATGCGGAGGTTCAAACTAGTCCCTCTTTGATATTGTGCCAATTAATTCATTGGAACCTTGGTTATGTGTGCATGCATGTGCTTGCTTGATGTAGATCATAGGCCAAAGTGTGTGATGGGTGCTAAAGATGCACTTCTCATCATTGACTTGCGCTACAGTGTGAACCTTTATTTGTTTAGCGCACTTTGCATCCACAAGGGCTTGCCCTACTGTCTATGTTTTGGCCTTAACATGAAGAATGTGCAAGATAATGGCATTTTATTTTCCCTGCTTGGATCTTGTAGGATTTGATTGTCACCAAGTTGATCGCAAGTCAACTTCAAGTTGGCTTAGTGCTGATTCTGTTACACCTTTCCTGGATAGCATTTTAGCATGAACTCTGTTGTGAGTTGCACGAATGTTAGTCAATCTTCATGTGTGAGTTGCCATGCTTCACATGGGAGCATGAACTTGCGCCAATGAGGTTTGGTTGAGTTACATGGCAAGTGTCCTCCTTGAACATGTACAGGATACTTACTAGTGCCCTTTTGTACATATTGAGCATGTCTCCAGGACACATTGGCCGCATGTAGCTATGACAATGCAAGCTCATCTCAAATCTTACATGGCGGGCATGTTAGTCCAAGCTAATGCCTGGCTAGAGATGCTTTCATCTTGAGGGCTACCAAGTCACCCCATGTGATGCATGGTCACCATGATCCACCGCCCTGAGGGTTCGTGTCATGTAATGGTGACCCATATATTCCTACATGTTTCCATCTGTTTCTCAGTGACTGGGAGTCTGACAGTTGTCCTGGGCCCATATATTCCTACATGTTTCCGTCTGTTACAGGTCCTCGGGCTTAGCAATTTAAAGAGAATCAGGGGTTCTGCCTTTTATTTTCTTATTTGCAAGAAACTCAACTTCCTAAACCCAGTAGAATCTATCCTTAGCCGGCAAACTCCCAATCCGTAACTCCTTGAACCTAGCTAGGCAACTAATCTCCATATTGATCTAATCATAATTATTCGTTTTCCTCATCTTGCCTCCCCTTATTAGGAGTTTACATCCTTATATACAGATTGGGTTACTTTGGAGCCAAATATATCCGTAATCCTTATGATGTTGGGCCCACTTATTATTTGCATTTATTACACACCTAAGTTGAGAACTGCAGTAACGTCTCTTGAAAGGAGTTAAAGTTATAATGGATCTTATGGACATCTATTTCCATAAGTTAAAACTTTTGAAGAGTTTCATCCCATGAAAAACACCTCTCACCAAGATGATGAAATCCATATTAATACTTGTTGATAAAAAATTGTGCATTCTGATGTAAGCATGAACCTGCCTCATATATTTTCGACCATATTGGCTGCATGCTAGTACTGTAGCCCTTGAAATCTCTTAGGTTGTGTGAGAGAGATGAGTTTGAAAGGACAAAGCACCTGAGATCACAAGGATTGGAGGGTTAGCACAGAACTTTCTGCAAGGGAGAGGGGAGAACATAATATATATATATATATATATATATATATATATATATATATATATATATATATATATATATATATATATATATATATATGCCAGACACCTCCCCTGAACTTTTGCAGCTCTGGTATATTCTTTCAAAAACTTCATATTACTTGGGACTGCATTATAATGATCTTTCATGAGTTCAAACATCATGGAAGCTTTAATAAGCGGATGAAGTGTTCATGGACAGTATTAGAAATGGATAGAGTTGATTATCAGTTGGGAGCTTCCGCATTGATGTGGGATATCAAAATCCATTTTGGAAATGGATAGAATTGATTATTGGTTGGGAACTTGCTACACTGGAGACCAAACTTTATACTGGCTATGGAGTGTTGTAGTTTAGTTTTTAGTGTTGCTTTTGGTTTGAAAATGGCACTTTCATTTCTTGTCTATTCAATCTGATTATATTGTCAGAAATGCATCTGATTTTACTGCACAACTACAAGCAGAAATCTCTCCAGCTTCATGAACTTTGTTGTAGCTATAATATTGAGCTACTAATGGTAGTTCTTTGATCCCGATCACAGAAGCCATCTGCTTTGAACAAACCTGACTAAGCAGCAATAGGGTTGAGAAGAGATATTGCATGCTTTCAAATATTTGAAATATACAAATTTAGTTTAAATCAAGGTTTGCTATATTGATATTAGACCCTCTACCAGTACCATTCTATTACAGTGTCATTATACTTGGTACGGGAGCTAGGTCGGTATACCGAGTGTTGGTTCAGTACCATTATAGTATAGTACAGTTGGTACGCACTAGTACCGACCAGTACAATAAACCTTAGTTTAAAAACTCATTTCTCATGCATGAACTGAAAATCAATCAATGTAATATCTGTATATGCACAAATGTGACAACACCATGTATTTATCAGTGCTGATGGCATTTTTAAGGTGAGAGGGAGGGACAACAAGCAAGTCTTCTTATTTTCATGAGCACACATGCTCTGGTGGATTATTTGGTGGGTTGGACATGGACGAGCTGATTAGCTCTATATCAAACCAGGGGATTATTTTATGAACTTTCAGTAGTGGCAATCCAAATTTTGATTTTTATTCATTTGACCATCAAATTGCCTGAAAGAATCTATAATAATTCTGATTTGCAAGCATATAATTAGTCTTTATCATGACCTGATTATTTAACCACATCAGTTGTCGCCATATTCACCCTTTTCCTCTTTGAATCTCAGTCTTCTGTACAATTGGCTCTTGATTTTTTGTCTCCTGAGAGCTTAGGGGAGTCTGCTCGCATGGCTCAAGAGATCCGTTGCCTTCCAAATGACCATGATGCGAAACTTAAGATGTTGGAGGTTATGGCAAATTGATGTTCTTGAAGTTTGTTTATGCTTTTTTTTTTTGGCAGTTATTTCTCCTGCAGCTTAACATGTTCGTTATGAAATTTTCCACAGGTGGGGAAGATATCTCTATATGCTGCCAGTTCAGCCATCAGGGAAATCCAGAAGATAACTCTTGACCCAAAGTATATCAACCACTTCTTTAGCTTTTCTTCTCTCTTTCCTGTTCAGACTTCCAGTTTCTGCATTACTTGTTTGAGAAATTTATTTAAAAGTTTAATTATAGTTCCATTTGGATGCGCATTGTCTTGTGCTAATTATGATTCCAGCTTGGCTTGTCCTGCTTTAAATAAACAGCACACCTTTTTTTGTTTGAAACTTTTATTGACTGAGGTATCTTTGTTGATTATCTGTAGACTAACTATTATTTGCTGCTCTCTCAGGCTCAGCCTCGGCATCAAATTTGAGGACCCTAACCTAACTGCAATGGTTTCTGAGAATTTAGAAAGAATGGCTAAACGAAGGCAAACCGTCTGTACTTAAACTGAGGGAGAGGTGTCCCACGAAGCTTCTGTTTATATATAAAATTTCTTATTCATTTCAACAATGTATATAACTTGTGGATGTGTTATATGATATATATAAAAAATAACTCGTACTCCTTATATATTGATGGTAGCCTCAAAACTTATGCAAGGTGCATGTTTCATATAATGGCAATTTCTTTTCTAGTGTTTAGTTTTGTTGAACGTCTGACATGTGGAATGCACATGAGAGAGGGTGTGGATGACTGTGACTCCCTGATTTAATCTGGCGAAGGCCTTCAGGATTTATAGTAAAATAGATTTCGAGGAACAAAGTGTAATCAGATCCAAGCAAAATATTTGGTCCTCCAAAAACATATGAATTAATTAAGCTTTATGCATTTGATGGAGGCAGCAAGATCATCCAGGCTCAGGTCATGCACCCATTTGCCCATTCTGACCTGTTTGATTTGTTCATCTGTTCCATGAGGTTGGCCAGTTTGGACCAGCATGGCTAATATTTTGATTTGTTCATTTGACTTGCGCTGTGAATCGAGCTCCCAGGAGGCTGAAGATCTATGTTGCCACAGATTTGCGGCAGCAACCTTACGATATAATTCTATGTTCTGATATTTTGTTCGTCTGATTGGGCCATCAAAGCTCGCAATTGATGTAATCTCACAGTCTTTGCAGCATTTTGCCTTGTGATAATGCTGATGAAGTTGTAAGCGGTGAGGGATGGCTGCAAGTTATGCGGCTTTTATGGGCTTTAAATGGTGCAGTGGAATTTTTTGATGTAAACAACGAGGAAGACAACATAAATCTGATGTAAATGTACGTTAATACATGGGAAGAAATTAAAGGAACCCAATATAAAAAGTAATTGCAGGTAAGTTGTGAATTGAAAATATAGGCGGTAACTATTCGAATTGTATTAGGTTTTGGGTTGAAGTAGGGTTAAATAGAATAAAGACCTTTTACAGCACCTATTGAGCTTCAGAATAGGTGTATCAGAAACTAATTTCTATTTATTTTTTGACTTAAATCAAACTAAACTATTTCATGCTGGAGCAATCTGTTCCAGAGTATAGAGAAATAGGAATAAGTTAATCCATTTAGTATGGGTTAACTTACTTTGCAGCCAAATACTGCATAAGAATTACAAATGGCACACACTTGTACATACATCAAGCAAAGATGTTCAAGTCGAATCATTATCAAACGTGGTGAATGTCCATGTCTTATATAAAATAAAGATAATGACTCGTGGCGTCGTTTTATTTTTTTGAGAATAATCATAAAATTTTAACCCAAAATCTAGACCTAAATTGAGAGGTTCTTCCATAGGGTACATCATGCTTTGTGGCCAATGGGACTTGGTAAAAAAAAAAATTATCAAGCTACCTTATTTACATGACTTTGTAGTATAAATATAAGGCCAGTTGAATTGGGTTTCTTCAGCGGGTTTTTACTTTGCATTAGAAAAGTTGAGCTTGTAAATAGAGGGGTAGCTTCATTTTCAGTCTACGAAGGAGATCTAATAAACAAGGAGTATTTGGTTAGCTACGAGTGAGGGAGCTGAAGTGCATCTCGTTCCATATCAGTTGGGAGTCACTTCGACCATATTTTAGCCTAACTAAAGGGGGAAGAACTCACCTAAGGTTAACCACACACAATGTTGACTTCCTATGCATCCAAAATGACTTCAGACGGCTAGATGCCTACTTAGGAGCAATCAAATCCATTCTAAACAAAAGTTCAAAAGATGCACATACATACAGAGGATCTATTTTTGAATTACCCACCTCGATATCCAAAATTACTTCGGATGGCTAGATGCCTACTTAGGAGCAAACAAATACGTCTTAAACAAAAGTTTTAAAGATGCATATACATGAATTACAACCCGTCCCCCGCCCCTCGGGCCCCCCCCCCCGGTGGAGGCATCTATTTCTCAAATACTAAATTTCTTGAACATATACTCTTTCACTTTCTAAGATGATGATGGAATTAAAGAAATTGTTTTAGTGAATATGCCCCTTCACCATCTCAACTCTTTATTCTGATAATAGATAAAAGTTATTGCGCATGAGATTCATAAATATTATTATTTTTGAGTGATGCTTATAATATCTTTATTACAATTTGTGACAAGAAAATAACACTGCATCGACATATGTTAGTTAGATCACAAATAACATTTTAGCATTGATAACATCTATGATATGGCCTTTTAAATTATTGTGACGTAGGTTGAAGGTATAAAATTAATTTAGAATATATGCATGACAAGAGAATAGTATTAAACATATTTAGCCATGACTTGAATTCTACGAACTAGTTAACTGAGCATTCTATGCTGAAGAAGCAATTGATATGCAAGTGGATTGAGCTATATCCAAGAAATATGGTAGATGACATATTGGTCACTTACAATTACTTTTGTAGTTTTTTATAGTACTAAGAAGTGAGCATTGTCCCTTGATTTGAACATATCTAGATGTCTAGTTGCTAGATAAACTTGCTAGTTGAAATCCAAATCCGACCAATCTCATGGTTGCAAAATAACTATGTGAAGTTGAGTATAGTTCTAAGCTCGAGCATGGAAACTAAAGTGGAGTTTCATGTTGCAATGCAAAATAAAGGAATACCAAAGTTAGTTATTACGATATGGATGTATTAAACTATCAGAAAGGTTGCTTGCTAGTTAGTTTCACTTGAACTAGTTTTTTGGCTTCAATATGAGATAAGGAGAGTGGTTCTCCTTATCTCCAATCCTCTACTAGCAATTTAGACACGGGCAAAAAATATAAATTAATAAAAAAAGTTCAAAAGAGAAATATGGTAAAGGGGTTAGAAAAGGAGTATTGATATTTTTATTTTTTAAAAAAATTTAAAAAGGAATCCAATAGATTGAGGATTTGGATGAGAGATGAATATATATATTTAAATAAAATTTAATTGAAGGACATAGTATTTGTAAGAGATACTAAGGATATTTTGATTATAGAAATTGATAGGGAAAACATATCTCTCTTTCTCTTAATAATAGTAGCAATGAATATATGTATTGCATCAAAAATATAAATTAAAAAAAAGATTCAAAGAATAAAGGACAATAGAGATAGATTATGAAAATGGGACAAAGAGTATTGGTTTCTAATTTTTTTTTTTTTTAATTTTTTGTTGGGGACATGGATAAGAGATGCAAGGAAAAGAAATAGATAAAGACTTATATGGATCTTCTTAATTATATTTTTTATAAATATTTATGAAGAGAGAAAGTACGTATATTCTCATCACATAATTTGATAGATAAAATTTAAAATAATATATTTCTTTTTTATTTAATAATATAGTATCGATATTAAAGTTATATCAACTAGGTTTATTTTGTCAGGATTCCCAATTCATAATAAATGAATATCTTATAAAAATCAAGTCACTTAATAGTACTTAATTTTTTTAAAATAATATAATATAATTGTATGACCTTGATCTTTTTTATAAAATTATTTGAATTTGTCAACATATGAAAGATAAATAACATGTAAATAAAATAAAAAACATAGGCAAGCAAGCAAATTTAGCATATCTGATAATTTAATTAAGTAGATCTTCGTACAAAACCTGGAATCTGCTTTTTTTTTTTTTTTTGGTACTATGCGAGACTTTGAATTTATATTCTCAATTAGCTTATATGTTAGCAAACAAGGCAACCCTAACCCTATAAAAAATATTAATATAGAAAATAAAAGACAAAAAAAAAGCCAAACAGCCCGTGCAACATAGTTCTTTCTCAACTAGAAGAATAAGTTGATAAATAAAAAAAAATTAAAAAAAAGAAATTACAATGGGTAACAAGGCCTATGATTCCTACTCCCCGGCGGTGCTGGTTTTGTTTTTTCCTCTCGTTGCAGCGCGCGTCGGCTCTCTTCCCTTTTGGAGTCGGATTAAGCAAAATCTCTCTCTCTCTCTCTCCCTCCCCACCCCTCGCTTCTCTCTCAAGAAATATTCGAAGAAGTTCTCCGGCCCTAACCCTAACCCTAATCATGGCTCTCTTTGCCCCTTCGTGGGCTCGCTAAGGCTCGCGTTTCCGATTTGGAGCCCCTCCCATCCCCTCCCTCGGATCCGTAATGCTCGGGCGCTCGAGCGGTTCCGGCGTTGGTATCGGAAATGGCGCTCGTTCCGGGTGTCTCCGAGGGTGCGCTCGTGGAATTGGACGTCGGCAACTCGGCGGAGTCCCCGATGGCGCTCCTTAGCTCGCAGAGGGAGCTTTTCCACAGCCAGATCGAGCAGCTCCAGAAGCTCGTCGTTGCTCAATGCAAGCTCACGGGCGTCAACCCCCTCTCCCAAGAAATGGTGCGTCCGCTGCGGAGCTTTAGGGTTTTCTCGTTTCTCTTTTGGTTGTTTTATTGCTTTGCTCTTTGGAGCGTCTAATTGGGCTTCTTGGTGCCCTTTTCGGTGCTCGATGGGGGGAAACGAAAGAGAGGAATGAAAATTTTTGGGCTTTGAAAAATCTTTGACTTATTGTTCGAAAAATTTAATTTTTAAGAATTTAGGGTTTCAATTCTCGGTGCATATTATGTTTACTCATCATCTTCTGCCATATTGGTATTGCTTATATTGTATGGATGTGTTGATGGTATCCAACTTAATTTAGTTTACGATGTTATGCTTGTTGCCTTGATATAGTACGCCCAGGTGCCGTGGAATTCCTTGATACCCATATTCTCTTTTTTAGAGCTTTGTGAAGAACAAGGGTGGTGACTTCGAAAATCAGGAATATGTAACAGCCTACTGTCCATATTTTCATGCATTCTTGCCGGCTAGGCAGCCACAAACAAGCTTTTTTGTCAAAGGTTGTAAGGATATGTTTGAATTGCAGTAGACAACCATGAGTTGTGTGCTTGAATTTGTCAATATTGCGAACCCTCATGTTAGTGTATTCTGTCAAGGCAACTCTTTCTAATTGACTGTTTATGCATTGTATCAATGCTTTTTATAATCGTTGCTAGGTCTTTCTTTAGGTCTTTTATGTGATCTTGTATTTGTTTTGTGGAACAGAAAACTCACTGATTTGCATATTGTTTTGCATGCAGGCTGCTGGAGCGCTGTCAATAAAAATTGGTGAGTTATTGTATTTGTTACTGCAGAGCTAGTAATAATAGAGATTGAACTATTCCCCCAAATTCAGATGTTTAGTAATTTTATTTCACATAACGATCTAACTGAACCTTACAGAAGAAAGCTAAAGTAATTGAACAAAATCTGAAGTTCCCTTGTAGTTGCGGCATCAGATTGGAAAATACCATTTAGTCTTTTTTTACAAATTACTTTATTTGCTTTTACTTGAGAAATTAGTTTGTTCATCTTCAGCGCTTAAGATTTCAGCCATTAGAAATCCAAAATGTTATGCTGAAATCAAAAAATTTCAGCTTGCACAAAAAGTCTGAAACTGAAAAGGTCAAGCCATTGAGGAAATAGATGCTAAATAACCATACAATAACATTATTTTCAACTAAACTGAAAAGAACTGGACCAAGAATTTGTATGTAAGGCTCTGCAGCGCGTTTTGCTTTCAGACTGTCTTTCTGGAAGAAGATTTAAGCCTTTGCTGGATGATTGCTGCTTTATCACGTGATTCACCTACCATCACCCTTACTATGTTGTTATGGCCTTTAAAATATCAAATTTCTTTCAATTCATATCAGGTGTCAACATATGGACCAAATTGTGTCTTTTGAATGCTTATCATTGTATCCTTTACCGTAACTTTCTACCCTTCAAATTTTTATAATTTTGAAGTACTTGGCAATTGGTATTTTTTAGTTTTATATTTCACACAGTTGCTTCATATTTTTTGCTGTCTAGTTGTTTTTTGACACTCAACAGATACCAATGAAATCTATTTTCTGCTGTGTTTGATATTTTCTGGCTTTTTACAGGAAAAAAACCTAGGGACTTGCTGAACCCAAAAGCGGTAAATTATATGCAGTCAATTTTCTCTGTTAAGGATACCATTGGCAAGAAGGAAACTCGTGAGATCAGTGCTCTTTGTGGAGTTACAGTTACACAGGTTATCTGCTTTCTTGAAAAAAAATTTAATATGATCTGATTTTCTTTCATTTCTGGCTATATATGTTTTTGCTTCTTATCTGGCCTGTTTGTTGCCATGTAAGAACAATTTTTCTCTGGCTCTAGCCTTGTGCTTTCTGTTTGTAATTTCTTTCATTTTTGGGCTCTAGCACCTCTATTCGACGTTCTTACTATGTAACGACATTAATACATCCACATTTTTGCTTAATCTCTCAGGCACTTCTTTTTTGTGTGGTTTTCATTATTATGTTCATTAACTATTATTACTGTTCATATTACACTATGGTAACAAAATATTGTGCTTGAAGTTGCTTGACGCTATGCTTGTGAGTTGATAAAGGTTGCATTCTGAAAATATTTTCAAGATTATGTTCCTATCCTTTTTCTACATATATTTTTTTTCTGAATTTTAAAGCTTAAATTTGTTAAAAGATCTTCTCTTCAAAAATGGAGGGTTGAGAAATGAGAAAAAAAACGTAAAATGCTATATGGAAAAATGTTTGAGAGAGACATGTGACTTTGGAAAATTATGCTTCAAGTGGAAAATTCTGCTTAAGTTCAAAATTTCAATTGCATGATTTTGGGGCTTTTATGGGATCTAACTGCAGAACCAAACAATTAGTGGCTCAAAAGCATGACTTATATTAAAAAAAACATAAATATATGAAACATCATGATTTAGTATTTCTTCTTAGTGCACCCAAAACATCAATGGGGATGGATTTATGGTTATTTTCCCAATCAGGTAGTGGCGCATTTAAGTGTATTCTGATGGAGTCCTATATTCATGAGACCAAACAAAATAAAAGACAAAACTTCTAGAAGAAGTTTTTTAAAAAATATTTTGATCAAGGAGGATTTGTAAAGCCATCCCCAATTATTCGTCTATGTTTGTTCCTTCCTGGCCAGAAAGACCATGACATCTTTCTTTTGCCTTTGTGAGTGTGTCAAAAATCTGAATGTTGAGATCTTTCTTTTATTATTTTTTGGAATCTAGAACTGGAGCGTGCTTGTTTTCAGGTTAGCTTGAGAACAAGTGTGGAAGCTATTGATGCAGTCTTAATTTTTTTTGTTTCTCTTGCCTTTCTAGAGGCACAATTTAATGGAGTCTTGTTTGTTTGATGCATTGACCCCCTTTTGGATAGCTTACGTTGATCCCCATGACTTAATAAAACTAGTGTTTCTAAACTATGTGTATTCTTAGGTTGGGCATTAAAAATGTTTTAAAAGGTAGTTGCGGTATGTGGGCAGTCAAGGAACTGCATGGTGCGTATGTAGACTGCATCTGCGGATGCTTATGCAGTTACTTTTTTTCAATTATTTAAAAATAAATATAATACCTTTAATATAATAATTACAAGAACAACAATAGCGATTATTTTTTAGATGGATAATAAATAACAATAACAACAAATAATTAGTACTTAGTACATCATACCAAATAACAATAATTATAACATAATCAATTTTTTAGTATTATTAGTCCTCATACCTTGCTCACCTGGAATCCATATGAAAAGTAATCATCAGCTTGAACCCGGTTCATATGCATGGGTCCGCAAAGGAATGAATTGTATATGTGGCTTCTGAATACTAAATAAGCTCATGTATGCAGCCGTATGGTACTATGCTCACATAGACAGCTGTAAAATACTAAGTAGGCTGCATATATCGTCACATGATGCTAAGTGAACTGTCTTTTCGGTCCATATGTGGTATGAATGCATATAGTAAGTGCACATAGACAATGCCGTCCAGTCAAGGGACCGCATACGCATATACAGGTGCATATGCTGGCTATACGCATGCTGCCATATGCATCACATTTTGAAACACTAAGCATTAACATGGAAACGTGAATATTGACGTGGTTTCTTGACATATAGGAGCAGGGAGATATCCCATATGACCTGGTTAGTGGGATGATGTGGCAAGTTTGTTTCTTTATGTCAACACGCCATGCCAAGACCAATGTTTCTTCAGCATTTTCATCATTGCTATGTTTCTTTGGCTATCTGTAGTTTCTCTTTGAGTTGCATTGGTTGATATCTCTCTTTTCTAGTTTCTGGTCACTTAAGAAGCTCAAAGGGCATCAATCTCTTGATTGGTGAGGCTTGTTCAATAGGATTTTTTCCTTGCATACCATTCCATCTATATATTTTGGCCCACTTCTACCAAAGAATTTGATTGGCAAGTTAAAATGCAGTTTGTTTACAACTTATGTTATTGACATGCAGGTTAGAGAATTTTTTGCTGGCCAGCGTTCAAGAGTGAGAAAGTTTGTTCGCTTGTCACGGGATAAGGCGACCAGAGTAGATGCATCCAGGGCATCTAGTAATGGATGCTCCTTGAGTTCTGAGCAGTTTTTGCCTGTTAGCAAAGAGGCCTCAGCAAGTTCTGCTGACAATATGATGATCAGGGAACAAATACCAGTTCCTGGGAATGCAATGATTATTAGCATTGTGAGAGATGGCCAACAAGACACAACTGACCTTAAGAAAGTTGAGGAAGGTCCTTCATGCGCAGCACTGGAAGAGCTTGTTCCTGGCATTGACACCAATGATAGGAAGTTTCTGGACAACATTTTTAATCTAATGAGGAAGGAAGAAACATTTTCTGGACAGGTGAAGCTGATGGAATGGGTCCTCCAAATCCATAATTCAGCAGTCTTGGTTTGGTAATCCCATGCCCTTTTTTAAAGATTGAGCTGACAGTATTTAAAGATCATTTAACTGATCTCAGGTGCCCTTTGACATAATTTTAGGTTTTTAACTAAAGGTGGTCTTACCATTTTATCAACATGGTTAAGCCAAGCAGCCCTTGAAGAACAAACAACTGTCCTTCTTATCATTTTCAAGGTTCTTATTTTTATTAGTGGTGTCTTTCTGTTATTTTTCATATGATGCAGTTCTTCAACTACAATTTTGTTTTTACACAGGTTCTATGTCACCTGCCACTACACAAAGCTTTGCCAGTCCAAATGTCTGCTATCTTGCAAATTGTTAACAGGCTGCGGTTTTACAGGACATCAGGTGTGTACTTGTTGATCACATTAAGCATCATCAACTTTTCAACTTCAAATATAGGTGCTCATCATCTAACTGTTCTAAGCTGCCTGACTCCTGACTTGAAATACTTGTTCTCAAGTATTCCTTAGATGTATTCTATGAAATACTTGTTCTCAAGTATTCCTTAGATGTATTCTATACTACTGCATTTTTATGAAAACTTGAATTACAAACTCAATATTGACTCCACTAATTTAATTGCCTCTAAAGTTTTCCATCTGCTGAATGAACTCTTCCATTGTGGGTGGGATTATTTTGTAAGGAAAAGGATATTTTCCCCCTTGCAATCAGAAGTCACTAAGTTTAAGACATTAACAACTGTCAAGTGAGTCCAAAGAGAATCAGATACGGAACAAAGACGATTTTGGCCGAAGTATCAAATGAAGAGAAGGGAGCCCATTTCAATTTCTTTGTGCTGAATTTTGCTATTTAATTACCATCCTTGTAGTGTTTGCGTTATTGCCTGCTTGTTTACAGGTGATTCTAAAGTAGCTTAGTATAAAATGTTTGGAATAATGTAAAATACACAATTCCTAGGGAGCAATGTTTAAGATAACCATTTAGGGTGCCAACTAATGCAGTTGGTAAAGTCTTTGGACCTGGATTTGAGTCTTGCCTCACCCCAATTTTGGTAAGGATCCTTTCCATCTTAGTTTATGTGTGTGTGTGTATGTATATATATGAGGGTCAAGGATTTACCTGGTGTGAGAAATCACAATGTTTAAGGAACCTTACATGCCGTCGGAGTAAACAATTGTCAACAAGGGTGGTCTAGTGCAATACATATATGCATACATATGGCTAGGGCTGGAAGTGGGCTCGGGCCGGCCCGAAGCCCATCGGGCCGGGCTGCCTGCGGGCCGGGCTATGGGTTAAAAACTTAAGCCCAATTCTATTTCGGGCCGGGCTCGGGTTGAAATCTTAAGCCCAATTCTATTTCAGGCCGGGCTCGGGTTTTCCATTGGCCCGGCCCGGGCCCAGCCCGAGCCCGGGCCCAATGCGAGGGCGGAGTTAAAAGGGGGAGAAGATTCGAAGAGAGCGGGCGAGAGAAAGAGAAAGCGTGCGCGAGGGGGAGCAAGAGAGAGGCGAGGAACCGGTGGAGGGGGTGGGTGATTCGAGGGAGCGCTGGAATCTGAGCCGTTGTGTCTGCCGCGTGATCGGATCTGCGCCGTGG
Organism: Phoenix dactylifera; assembly: GCF_051530095.1. NCBI lineage: Eukaryota > Viridiplantae > Streptophyta > Magnoliopsida > Arecales > Arecaceae > Phoenix > Phoenix dactylifera. The sequence goes on from NC_143197.1 coordinate 10,404,097, forward strand.
GTCGCCGGTCGTGGTCGCGCCGGGGGCCGGGGAGGCGGTCGGCGTTCTTCCAGGCGAGCTTGGCCTGCTTCCTGACCAGATCCGAGGCTCTGGTGAGTTGGATTTGGGCGATTTTGAGGATTATTTTGGACTCGGTAGGGGTTTGTTTGCCGGTGATTTGATTCATGGGAGGAAATGGTAGGGTTTAATTTGTTTAGTTGAGTTTGGAACAAGATCTGTGAATAGTTTGAGGGATTACTCTAAAAATCTGTTGATCTTGTAAAATACGTTCATTTCCTCCCGAAATCCTTCATTTTTTTTGGGTACATAAATCTTTCATTTTTTTTTCCGAAAAAGGATCATTTCAGTATGTTGGTCCACGAAAACTAGGGATAGTGATCCCAGAATTTGGAAATGATGTAAAATTGTACATGAATTTCTCTTTATTTGTCGTGTACAAAATTTTTCCTTTTTAAAAATAATCACTAAAAATTTATTCTTTTCATTCATTTTTGTATGATTTTGTGGAAATCTCAGGATTTTTTATATATTTTTTGAAATAATTGTGATTCTTCGTAGTTATTCGGTGAATATTTAAAATTTATTTCTTAGCAGTTTATTATGATTCTTCTACAAGATATCAGCAGAGCTCTCTTTCAACTCGCCCCCCCCCCCCCCCCCCCCCCCCCCCAGCGGCGGCTGCTCTCTCATGTCGTGTTTTATGATATTGCATTCTGGATTATTCGTAGGTTAGGGCCCAACTGGGCCGGCCCAAATGGGCTCGGGCCTTGTTCCTTAAAAATTTTTCGGGCCTCTGCCCGGCCCGAAGTTCGAAAAAAAAATTCGGGCCGGGCTTGGGTAGGGGTTTGGCCCGACCCGGCCCGGCCCACTTCCAGCCCTACATATGGCGGCCCTTAGATTCCTCCAATTCATAAGAAGGAAGCAAGCAAATACTTTGGAAAATGACTTAGCTCATATTAATAATTCATTTTTTCTGCCATATGTTCTTTGATTGCCTATATTTCATGCGAAAGGACTTTTCTTTAATCTGACTTCTTTTATATGTCTCATGATGACCTATTGTAACTCGCTTATCTGATTTGAAGATCAGACATATCAAACAGGGCAAGAACTCTCCTTTCAAGATGGAGCAAACTGTTTGTTAGAAGCCAGGCTTTGAAGAAACCTCTTATCAATTCCTCCAAGGATTCTCAGAAGGAGATAATTCGTAAACTAAGGCATATAAAATTCCTCTGCTACAATGATAGTATTTTTTTTTCTCATTTTTGACTTAACTGTTACTAAATTTCTTTTATTTACTTGCTTCCCAATTATAGGATCAGTGAAATTCTCAGCGATGAGTCATGGCAATCCAAAATTGATTTTCCTGTAAGTAATTGTAGATACAACAAAGGTTTTTTTTTTAATATAATCTGAAGAAAAGCCTTCTTTATTTTCCTTGTTAGGACATTCTTGCCCTTACTGAAGATATGGAAAACAACAGGTATTCTTGTTTCTGATGTTTAATTAACTTAATGATGTTTCTTGAGGGCGAGTCTTGGTGCAATGATAAGGTTGCTCAATTGTGACCTGGGCATCATAGACACCGATTTGACCCTCCCCAGTTCTTGTAATGGTCGGTGCCTCGTGCACCGGGATGCCTTTTTTTAACAATGTTTGAGGTCTTAATGGTATCACATTTATCAATTTTAATGAACTTAAGAAAACTTTGATTTTCTTTCCTTTTTTTGTACATTGAACAGGAAATCAGAGTCTAAACAAGCACTAAAGCTTCTTCCAGCTTCTACTGATGGGTTGAGTAAAAAGCATGGCCAAAGTGTCCCATTGCCCAGTATCCTTGAGCGAAATCCCATGCTGAACTTTATATTTCTTTCTGTTTTCTTTACTAATATATGGCAGTCTTTTATGATATAAATATAATTCCACGAAGGCTGTGAAGGTTTTCATTGAATGTCCCAGTGAAAACTGATAAATGTACTCACTCTTGATGTCTGCATTTGCCCCTATATTCCATATTGAGGAAGAGGGGTGTAGGGGAGTGTGCCCATGAAAATGTGGCTGAGTACCTATAGGTGGGTAAGACTTGATGATTAAGGTCATGGTTATTTATAAAAGCAGAAAGTGCACTTTTCAGTTCCAAAAGATTTGCAACACTGCTCCGGAAAAATCCAGATTATTCCCAATTGATAATTGCTATTGTGTTTAATTTAAGTGGGTTCTAGCAGACAAAGCCTTACAAGAATCTGAGCCCACAGTTACCTGCTCTATTTGGGAAATCAAGTTCAGTGTCCAGCATTTGCAAATTAAAACTATAATTGAATTGTTGCTAGCAGTTGCAAGCACTTCTGTCGGCAGGCACATCCCGTGGTACTCGGATGCGTGTCTTCTAATGACCCCATGAATCCACACCTGGGTGCATGCATTGGGGTCCAAGTCACGAATATGTCTCTAGTTTGTATGTCTCTAGTTTGTATGAAGTACATGCTGCATGCCAGCAATAGGTAATGCTTGCTACCAGCAATGAGCCAAATCGTTTCTTGGTAAAATTCAAATGCCTTGCGGCCTCATGCTGTCTTGAGAGCCACTAAAACCACCTTTAACGGGGAAAGAATCCCACATGCTCAATAATTTTACGATTATTTCATCAAGTTTACTTCAAATGGCTTTTATCATCCTTAACCTTGACTATATGGATATGAACTGCATTTATTTCATGATTATTTAATTTTAACCGCAAAGGATATTACAATTTGTGAATCGCTTGTTTGTTGCTTTTAACCCCTAATACGTTTCAAGTGAATATATTTATACGTTAATCTTATTAAACTTGAGCTTTATGTAAGATAAATAGTTTTCTTACACTTGATAAGATAACCTATGATTTCTTTGTAAGCCAAAGTTTTCTATCATATTAATCTTGACCATGATTTTGAAAAGTTAAGGTGATGCAGCAAGATCTCAAGAATTCCACCTCAGGATCACTGGTTATTGAAAATAAAACATATACCTTGCAAAAGTTTTAAGGCAAATAAGAGGCTGCAACTCTTTGTTTTTCTTGTAGTAACCCTTTAAGACTGGAAAAAAATCTACTGTTGAGGTCATAACTTCATCAATAATTAAAATGATGATCATTGGATAATGCCTTGTGAAAAAATTTAACTCATTTAATTCATTTATCCTTCTTTCAATTCTCACCTTTGAAATTTTAATGTCCAAGTCCTATGTTTGATGCCTTTGTTTTCTTGATCCTTGACAGAGGCAGCCGATGGCCTATGAGTTACTTGTCTATCAATATTACGTTATCTATATTTGAATTAGTTCTTGGAGGCTCACAAATCAAACTGCCTTGAGGCTTTTCTAGGCTGAACTGCCTCATCTATGCTTATAGCCTCTTGAAACATTGACCATGACCCTCCATATTTTTTGCATGTGTTATATGTTTCCAATAACCTTAAGATGCCAACTCTTCAAATCTCAAGTTTTCAAATCTATTACCATTATCAAAGTGAGGATAGTGTTTACAACCAGCTGTCAACATGATGTCAACCATATGAATTGTGCCTTTATTTCCTATCAGGGTAACATTCAGCAATAGAGGGGCCTACCACGAAATGTAATAGGTCAATCTGTGGATTGGAGACCTTATGTTTTGGTTATATAGTTAGTGTGCATGTAATTGAGGAGACAACCCCCCTGGTTGCGTTAGATTTTGGAAATAGCCTAAAAAAGAGGGGAGAAGAGAAGGTTGGATATGACAAAATTTTGTGCATATCCATGCTACAAATAATAAACTAATTCTCCAAAGTGGGTTGATTCCTAGATATAGTTTGGGGTGTAATTTGTCCTGCTAAACAGCTGATCTTACTTGATTGGAGTCCTTCCCAAAATTAGACCCATAGGTCTGGTCCAGGTCTGAAGTTTAGCCTATCTGAAATTATGGTTTGAATTCTGGTTGCTTCCTGAACTGGAATGCTTGAGTTTTGATATGGGACCCTTCTACCTGACTTGACCTTTCTTGGAGGCATTTCACCTTGTTCCATACATTTGCAAGCCACCCAATTCTAACCCTCCTTTTGTTGGCTAGTTTAAAGGTAAAATATAAACTCTAGCTGATACATGGTGTGAAGATGTAAGAATAATTCATGGGTGTTCATAAAGGGCTGTTAATCATCAGTTGTGTACCAAACACATGCTAAGTTTGCCCTTGATATCTAGAAACAGTTTTTTGGTGGGTCCTGTTAAACAGGATTTTAGCATAACCGAAGCTGGATTCACGTTTGAATTGGGTAATATCCAGGGCTAATCCACTTATTTGGTTTTTGTTGAGTTGGGTTTAATTTATTTTTATTGATCTGTATGATTTCCTGGGTTGAATCAGTTTAATAACCCAAATATTACCATTGGATTATTTAATTGTATAATTAACATGTCATACAAGAAAGCATCATTCTCAACCTGTAGTCATTATCAACAAATTATTCTGCATGAAATTAATGAACAATTATTGTTAACAACACAAGTAGATTATTAACTAGATAAAATTATTACTTTTTAGGTGGGACTGCATAAAGTTATCTCCGAAAAACACTTTAGTTTCTTAATTTTGAGAAGGTCAGGATGGGTTGGATCAATATCCAATCCATTCTTGGTTGTTAGATTTTTAATCCAAGCCTAATAAAAATTACTTCAATTCAGAATGGGCTGGGTTAGTTGAAAACTAGTCAGTGGGACCAACTTGTATTCATTATCTTCCATATATAATGTTTGAAACAAGTAATAATTTAATGGATGTGAAGACATCAATACCTTTGTTTTGAAAATTCATCATTTATCAAAGTTTAACAGCTACTATTTAAGAATCAGACCCAAACACCGACCTGGATGTGACCAAAACTTGACATATTGAGTCAGGTTTGACCTGTTTGGTGTGTGGTTGGTTGTGTGTCTAAAATTTTCAGCAAATCCAAACCAATGCAGGTCATGGTCTTCTTTGACCCAGTCATGGCCTAGTCTGTAGGCTTATATGCAAGAAGAGTGGATCTCTACAAGAACCTCCAGGAAAATGGGGTACAAAGTCCTTTAACTATTGGTGTACTTTTGTGTAACAGCCAACATGAGTTTCTACTTGACAGCAGCATTAAAAACGTTTATAGCAAATGATTAAAATCATTTGGAATGTTCTAGGCCAGTACAGCCTCATTTTAACATTTGTGTTTGTTCTGCATGTCATCTTCAACTACCAAGAATAAGCCCAGACTTACTGTGAACTTTGTTAAATCTGTTGCAATATTAAGTACTTTAAAGAATGGGACTGCCTGTCATTGTTTATGATTACAGGATAATTTCTTTAAGAAGACATCTTGATAGTAAAAAAATTCCACTGAAGATCAAAATCTGTTTTTTCTTGAGGCAGGCATTGCCTGATTATTATAATTACATGGGAATATTGTAGGATTTACAGGCATTCTCTTGTAAAAGGTGGTTACATAAAAATTGTTGATAAAGGCGTTTAACGTGGCCTAGAAGGGTAACCTTTCTTGGAATCCAATTGGGCTGCTACAAGCCAAATGATTTAGAGATAAAAAGTGAAAATTTAAACTAGAGTTCTTACCTGTAAGGCTTTATCCAACAACCATGCGAGGTTTCAAGAATCCTTCATCATTCATGCTAACATTTTTTCCCACAATTTCCATTGATGCTATCTTATGTCTTCCCTATCTTGATCTGTCAAGACAATCAAGACTACTGCATGTAAATCTCCCAGTTAATATACGATTATGATACTGTATCTGATATAAAAGATAGTCTGGAGCCTGCCTTTTACTTGACAAGGAATAGTCTTGGTTCATCCTTATGCTGGTCAGCACCTGACTAATGTGTGACGATTAATCAGATGAGATGGCGGAAAGATGACAATCATTGCATGATTGTTTCATGACTGCAAACTCTTTTCTATGCTGAACAATTGATGTGGGTTAAATTTCATAAATTAAATGATTGAAGTGAATCCTGAGGGTTATTGTGGTACAGATATCAGTATTACTCATTTACGGTAATGTAATGTATGCCAAGCTAAATGTAGCTTGGATTCTTGTTCAGCCAAGCAGCCCAAAGTGTGGATGTCAACGATGCCCTGTAACACAACTTTAAATTGTTTAATTTTCCTTCTTTTCACAGCTAGGAAAGCGATTGTTTAGTATAGCTATAACTTCTACCACTGTTAAGGGACATTAACATTTCAAACTGGATCATTTTCCTTAGCAATTTACAGAAACCAAAGAACGCAGAAAAGTTTTATTGGTGGAGCAACCTGATCATAAAACTTCAGGAAGAAGTGTGCAGCTTGCAAGGGCAGTACCTTCAAAGCATAGCCGTCCAATGTCAGCTGATGATATTCAGAAGGCGAAAATGCGTGCAATGTTCATGAAACATAAGTATGGCAAGGCTGACACATCCAGTAGTGAAAATAAGGCACCGAAAACAGAAGATAATAATCATGCGCCTTCTACATCTCAGACCAGCAATATGTTGTCTGCATCAAGAATACCACAGCTGTTACCTCCGCTGAGAAAAGATGAAGAGACAAAACCTTCAATATCCACAACAAACATTCTTCCAAAGAAGCAAGATACTTTGGTCATTCCAAACCCAAACACAACTTCTCAGGAACAGTTACTGGAGAAGTTGAAGTGCTGTCAAATTCAATGGAAGACACCACCAGGTACCTTTGTTTTGTGTCTCTTCATCTGTTTTTGTTTCTCTTAGTTGAATTGTTTGTACCTAGGAGGGACCTTGGAGCTTTCCGAGCTTCAGTCATATTTTGCATTACTGTGATCAATGGGAGTCTTTAATAAAATCAGATGGGTTAGTAAGTGTGGCATCTCTCACAGCATTAGGCTTGGTTTGACAACACACATGAAAATGCAGGTCATATTTTTTGTAGATGATCTTTATTATATTAGGACTTTGAAGAGCTTTGATGTCAGATTATGTTTATGCCATAATAATTGTGCGTCCAATGCTAAGCATGATCAGATGTGAAAAATCTGATGGCTTATATGCTTCCATGAGTTTCTCCAGTGTAGATCATCAGGTGCTGCACCAACATTATCTGTGAATCCCACTTATGGTATAAATATAATGCCGTATCACTTGCTCACTTATTAAAACTTTATTTTTGCTCCTTCCATCATCATGAGGAGGGAGACATTGCAACCTAGTCTTGAGGCTGAGAAGATAAACTAAAATGCAACTAAGGAGATACCAAGGGGGTAAACTATAAAATGAAATTTACCTTGAGAAAACTAATTTAATTATTTTCAGATACTTGACCTTGCAGGGCCTCTAATTCTTTATACTATTTTGATATAAAACGGGAAATTTAAAGCATGAGTATCTAAGATGAGTAGTTTTTGAAATTAAGAGTGCTGCAGTCTTTCCTTGTCTTTCCACCAGTTATGCATCATAGGTGAGAGCTGTATCGCTCCTGACTAGATAGATGATTGCTTATGAGACCAGCTCGGAGTAAAATCTACATTACATAAAAGCTCTTTTTAGTCCTCCGATTTTTCATTGTTGGGAATGATCTGTAGCTAAGAATCCAAAAGCAGTTGATTTGGGTTTAGTTGCTCGCATGAACGATGACGACAACCAGATTGTGGAATATATATAGAAGTGAATAGCTTTTAGTCTCGAGGTTCTTATCAGGCTAAGAATCCAATCCAAAAGTGGTTGATTTGGGTTTAGTTGCTCGCACGAACGATGACGACAACCAGAATGTGGAATATATACAGAAGTGAATAGCTTTTAGTCTCGAGGTTCTTATCAGCTACCAAGGAAATAATGTTTACTGGAATACCACCCCCCCCCCCCCCCCCCCCCTCCAACAATTAACTGCAGCGATATACATCTTTGCTGAAATGTCAACAGGAGCCTCTGCTTGCTTGAAATTATAGCTTTAATCAACTGAGTTATATAGTTTGGTGAGAAAACTTCCTCCACATCCTTCAAATACATGGTACATTCCTTGTCTCTTTCTCCTACAACTTCAAGGCATGCCAGTCATGTAGCCTGATTTAATTAGCTAACTACTAATGGATTCAGCTAGAGAATTCATAGGTATCTAATGTTTGTGATGTAGCTAGAGCTTTGGCAGGTAAACGTTTTCTTGTGGTGACAGCTTTAGCTGTGACATCAATTTTATTTGAATTGGTGAATGATTTAAGTGGGAAATGCTTTTTCATTTAGTTTCCATCCAGTTGCATATGAGAGGTTTTGTGGGTCCTGTCCTGCGACTGGTTAAAAGTCCCTTTTTTGTAAATGCTATTTCATTCGCAAAGTGGCGGCACATGGTGCGTTTAATGATCTTTGTGCCTTGGATCAGGAACAGATGAAGTAATGTCAGAGAGAATCCTGGATGTTTTGTTGTCATTTTCTAGGTTAACTAACTAAAAGGTCTTGGTTAACATGAATCTCATTATTGCGAAGTTTTCTAATGTTAATCATTGAGAAAGGTAAATTTCATTCGTTATTTTTGAGAAAAATTGTTTTTAAAATATGGGTATTATCTAAGAAGCTCTCTTTAGCTCAGGAAAGGTACACTTGCAATGATTATTCACAACCTTGAATCCCAGAAATATTATGGTTTTATTTAATATTATATTTGTATTTGTCTATATAATTTGCTGCGCGTGATTTTGTCTTGCAATACATGGCTGCATTTCTGTAGCAGAACATATCGTTCAACATCTGAAAATTTCTGGCATGTTGGCCATATGATTTGATGCAGAGGTCATAATTGACTTGAAATGGCATGTGGGCACTGGGGAAAATGGCAAGGAAGTTGAAGTCCAGACGCAGAGAAATCGGCGGGAGAAGGAATCGTTCTATTCAAAACCACAAGACATCCCATTGAATCCAAAGGAACCTTGGGATCTAGAGATGGATTTTGATGACAGCTTAACTCCTGAAATCCCAATTGAGCCGTCACCGGATGCCGACAGCATCGAAGACTCTTCATGCACTCCGTGCAGCAGTGGAGCCTCCAAGGATCAAACGCCTGCCACCACCTCTGCTCCTCCAATCAATAACGGGAATCCAGAGCCAGACCTTGAGTTGCTAGCCGTGCTGCTCAAAAACCCGGACCTGGTCTTTGCTCTGACTTCTGGCAAGGGGAAGACCATGACAAGTGAGGAGATGGTGGCATTGCTGGACATGCTCAAGAAAAATGGTGTAGGGTTGACAGAATTGATGAATGGGGCCGCTGATGGCCCTAAAGAGAAGCCTAAGGAACCTGAGCCCACTTCTCTTCCATCTCCGACTCCTCCATCAGATCCAGCTGCAAGGGTGAATAGTCTGCTGCTTGCTGCCTCTCTGTTTGAATCGATTTGGTTTCATTGTCCTTGAAACTTTGCTATCATTGGCGATCTCGTTAACGTCCTTCCTTGTCTTGCAGGCTGGTTGGAAATCAGAATTCTCAACCTGTAGGAATACTCCAGTCCTGAAGCCACATTTTCCTGGCAGCAGAGTTGTGTCGGCTCCTCTCCCTACCGCCGCTCCTCAAACCCCATCTCCCGCAGCTGTTCCTCCTGTGGTTGCTAAGACACAGGCTCCAGGTTTGGGGTTGCCTCAGACTTCAACCACCATGTTTTCAGTGCCAGAATTGACAGTAACCATTAATCCCACATCTCAACACCATGCGCCCCACAATTTCCTTCCAGAATTGACAGTAACCATTAATCCCACATCTCAACACAATGCGCCTCACAATTTCCTTTCAAAGAGGCCTCCAACACCCTCAGCTCACCAGATTCCGAACTCTATACATGCATTGCAGCATAACTCAGTTCCTGACCACATCTTGCCCACAAAACAACATCCAGTAACAAATGTACCAATTGCTTCCCCATCAGTACCTCGACAGGAATCCTTCAACCACAGCCCCTCGCCCATGACTACTTTACCTGCATTGCTTCCAATCTCGTCACGGCCGCAACCTCTACTGGCTGAGCCTCCCAAAGTTTCTCCAAAAATTTCCAGATGGCCGCCCAGTGCTGCAAGTGCCGCCAGCATTGGAAGGCCAAATTCAACACCAGACCCTTGGATTGGTCGATCAAATGGCTTTTCAGAGCCTCGGCCCCCGAACGCGCAATTCTTTGCTAATCAAAACAACTACAATGCTTACCCCAAGGGCCCCCTACAGCAACCTTCTGTGCTGCCAGGGAGTGCCAGGGATAGAAATGACATTCTGGATAGGGCAGAGCTAGAGACATGGAGCCCAGAAGGCAGCCCCCTGAGATTGTCAGCGTTTCGAGGTGGCCAGAAGTTTTCGGATGCAAGAAGAGACCATGGCCAGAATCATAGGCCTGAATGGTCCGGGCAATGGGATCCTAGGAATCGGGACCACTGCAGGCCTGGCAGCAACAGAAGGTGGCGGGATCGCGGCGACGGAGACCGCCTCCACCGGAGGCGGTGATTGTGCATGATTTGTTTGTTTAGATTAATGGGAGTTCTCCACTTGCAGGGAGGAATCCTTCTCAGATTTCTCGTGGGATAGAGTAAAATTGTGAATAGATTATAGAGCCCTCAGATTCTAATGACATGAAGTGGAGAAAATTGAAAATTTCTGTTCCAATTGGCGATCAGTTAAAAGGATTAACAGTTTGTCACTATTCCTCTTGACCAAATTCAGTCACTCTAGCCTTTATATTTTCACTTTTTAAGATATTATAAAACTATAAATATATCTCCGGTCAGAATATATATCTAGATGCTACTATTGACTAATTGACGTCGTATGAATACTACAGTCCCTTTTCTCTTCCACTATTCTTGGCAGCCATACGTATTATTACGTTGACAGACATGGTGTATAGATGAGTAAAGTACTTTATCTCGTTGCAGCTTCTAATTTGATACACAATTCTTAAGATGGCATCAGGTATATGAAAAAAAGGGACATCAAGTGAGCGGCATGTATTAATTGATGTCTTAAAATCGACGTTGACGTGCAGAGCCCTTTCTTTGCATTTGCTGGTAATGCGGTTTCCAGTTGCTTTGGAACCTATGAAAACATTGATGTGTAAGGTCTGCCTGACATGGTAACATCAAGGTAGCATATTGCAGCAACTGCACCTTTTGCTTTTGAGAATATCTTTAGACATTCGAACTATGCGCTTTTATATCTGTATCCTTGGCGTGTTCATGGTCGAAGTTTTTCTTAAAACAAAAGATCATAGGTTGGCATTTGGCAACATCTCCTTGATGGCAATCTAGTTTTTGTCAAGCTTGGTTATGTTGAACAAAAAGCAAAGGCAGAGAACCTAAAAATCATACATACATTCTGTGATTCCGTATCACATGCTAATCAAACAATTCATGTATCAGTGGCCTTGCGAGCTGATAACATACAAGACAACGACACGAGGGGTACACATTATGGCCACAGCAACTAAGTAGAATATTTGTGTAAGGATTTGTATGGGCGTATGTTTAGTCTCATATTAGTTATGCATTGGATGGATCTTAAGTACTTACATAGTGCTAAGGAATTCAAAAAAATATTTTCTGATTATATTTTTTTAAATAAGGTCCCGAGTTATTTAATTTGAGTGACAGCTTTTGTGCTACTCGGCTAATACTCTTGGTTTAAAAACCTACAATATCTCTAATTAGAAGGATCAAAATAGGTTTGCTAGAGCAACAAGCACAATTCCCACGTTCATCCACGTTTCTAATGAAGGCAACACTTGACTTTTGGGGTGTACCCTACTAGCGACATGGAAATTTTGGCTATAATTGCCCGTCGTTATCTTATACTTGCACATGATATAGAAAAAATAGGTGAAGTTGTTCTCCAAGAAAGGAGAGAGTTCTTTTATTCATGAAGAAAATAGAACGGTTTCTTGCAGGTTTTTCTTTTCTTTTTCTTAATAAGAAAAAAAAAAGAAAGAAAGGAGAGATGGGTTTCGGGACTCTTTCTTATAATAAGAAAACCAGTTCATATGAAATAATCAAGAACCCAGGCAACCATTGATCATGCCGAGAATTCTCATTATATATTAATAAGGGATATATTCAGACATTCAACTTAATATTAACGTTAAATTTTTCTTTTTCAAAATATTATTTTTATTTATTATAATGGCCTTCATGAAATGAAAATAATAGGATATCGATTAATTATTTTTAAGCTGTAATGGCTAATAATCAATTTGTAATGCCAATTACTTAATGTTAAAATTAAATTAGCTGAATGCTCGATTGTTCAAAATAATGACCATTATTTCCTCTATTATCTCTCACTAACTTCGTTGCTCTGACTGAGGGAAATCGTTCGTGCCGGAGAACGAGGACAAGAAGAACCCCTTCCATGGAGCTCAATTTCCCACTTCTTTTATTTGACTTTCCCACCTCGTAGGTAATAAGTAACACCCCTATACAGTTGAGTTTTTGATATGGAAAAAGGAAGCAAGACAAATGCGCGCATCATCTTTTTAAAAGATGGGGATGTATCACTACAAGAAAATACACTTTCAGCGACCACTTCTGGTGACTAAATGAATAGTGGTCACTGTAAATAAGGCTATTGGCGACCAACATCCTTTTTAGTTACTGAATGATTGTCCTACACTGACTAAATGCATATTTGGTCGCGGAAAATCAAAACCAAGTTGGCTAATTGTCCTACACCGACTAAATGCATATTTGGTCGCGGAAAACAATACCAAGTTGGCACGAGTCCAATATTTCGCACGGGCTGGAGGTAAAACTTTTGGCGATTAAATTTTGGTCCTTAAACATTCACCTCCAGCGACTAAAAAAAATTTAGTACAGGAAAACTTTAACGAATGATGCTTTTTTCGATAAAAGAATAGGGCACAAAGTTTAAATTTTTTTAGTTCTACTCTTTTTACACAGTTTTAATGAAACCCCGCTTACTCCTACTAAAACCCCAAACCAAGGAGAAGGCGGACGTCGCCGCCGCTTCTCCTTCTCCTCCTCCCAAATTATCTCTCTCGGTAGGAATTCGATCTCCATTTCACCGCAAACCCTCGACTTCTTGGTCTGCATCTTCTTTTTTTCTCTGGATTTTTTGGGGGTTTGAGGTGGAGCGGAGGACGAGAGATGAATTTTAAGAACGCCAAGGTTCCGAATATCTCCGGTGCCGGCTCGGCGGCGACGCTCATCAAGGTGGCGCTCGTCGGGGGCACCGGCGTCATCCTTAGTTCTTCACTATTTCCGTCCTCCTTAGTTCTTCACTTCTTCCGTCCTTCGCCCGTTCGCTATCAGCCCGTCCTCGGGTCTCACAATCTCACTTCGCCCGTTTGCCAGTTGCCACTCGCCGTCCTCCCCGTCGGTACTCGGCCGAAGAGAGAGACGAGGGATCAGGAAGGCGGCGTCGCCGGCGTCATGGCGTGACGGCGTCTCTTCTCCTTTTCGGCCCTCCGCCCTTTCCAGCCTCCAGGTGGCAGGTGCTCTTCAGATATTTCTCTGTAAAGACTTCGGTACATGCTTTCCTCATTGTGCTACATTAACTCAAGTTCCTTATTAACTTGTTTCGTGTTTATGAAGCTCAAGGTTTTTTTTTTTTTTTTTTTTGGAATTTCATATTCATGTACTGGTGGTATCAGAATGCCTGTTGGTCTCTTTTTAGATTCATAATTTTCCTCCAATCCGCTGTACCTTCTGTTGCAACTTGATGGTTTCCTGGATTTCATAACAATGTGCATTGATGATTTATATGCTTCAGATTTGCAAAACCAACGCTTATTGAATTATTATTTGGGTGTCAGATGTGCAGGGAAGACTTCTTTCTGAAACAGCCAAATAACTAAACGATCACCTTGAATCATAACGCTTCACCTAACACTCTATAAATGTCAAGGGATCTTGATTTGGAGCTTGTTATCTGTTAAGTTGTTATCCCCGTTTAGTAGTTTTGATGGCACGCCATCTGTTTGATAGTTTGACTGGGAGGACTTGAAGCTTGTTATCTGTTAAGCTGTTATCCCCGTTTAGTAGTTTTGATGGCACGCCATCTGTTTGACAGTTTGACTGTGAGAATTTGGAGCTTGTTATCTGTTAAGCTGTTATCCCCGTTTAGTAGTTTTGATGGCACGCCATCGGTTTGACTGTTTGACTGTGAGGATTTGGAGCTTGTATGAACATGTGAATGTGATGTTATCCTTGCTGTTCTTTATGAACCAAAAAATAGAATTCTAGCTTTGGAGAAAGTAAAGAGCTTCTTAGGTTCTGATGTTGTTTTTTCGTCATAATATAAATTGCTACTGCCACTCAGGCAATACTAATACATATCCAACAAGAAGGGCCTTGCTGATTCAGAAGCTAGCTAAAGCTCCCAAACTTCGTAATTACTCTAGATTTCACTTAGAAAGTAGGATTCTAATCTTCATCCACACATAAATAGCTTCAGCCATTATTTGACACTATGATTATTGTCATATAGCTTCAGCCAATCTGTTTTTCATCCCCTTCCATGGAGCTCAATTTCCCACTTCTTTTATTTGACTTTCCCACCTCGTAGGTAATAAGTAACACCCCTATGCAGTTTTGAGTTTTTGATATGGAAAAAGGAAGCAAGACAAATGCATGCATCATCTTTTTAAAAGATGGGGATGTATTTATTGTCACAACAATAACAATGATGACGATGATGATTTACAAGAGTATACAATTATTAATCAATAACATCATCTTCCTTTTTTTTGGCTGAATGAAATTTTGATGATTGATGAACAAACATGGAGTGATATTTATGCTTTTTTTTTTCCATTGATTACCATGCATCTTTACTTTTCTTTTGTTCCTTTTTTGCATATTGGAACCAGAAAGGGAACAATCGAGCCAAGTAGCGAACACCAGTAGCAGAAGAGTGAAGTAGGTAGAGATGGAGGAAGAGAGCAAGAAGCACTTCATCCTTGTTCATGGGATGTACCACGGTGCATGGTGCTGGTACAAGCTCGCCACCTTGCTAAGGTCGGCTGGCCAAAGATCTCTTTTCGGTTCTCATTTGGAACCAGGGATGCAAAGTTGTAGGAGCTCCAATATCTTATATTGCTAGAAAAATAAAAAAATAATGTCTATATTTACACAATAAAAAACAGATTGGCTCCCTCACTTTTTTTTTTTTTGTTCAAAACGGTATTTCATTCATATACCTCTAACGTGAATACAACCAGACATATCAAAGAAAAGTAAGCAAAATAAGGCGTGTGGAACGCCATCCAAACTAGACCAGAAGACCTCCCCGGTATGCCGGGCAACATAGGAGGCGACCCAATCTGCTGCCCTGTTCGCCTCTCGGTAAACATGGACAACCTGACAGGAAATCAGCTCCCGCACCAAGCTCCGGGTATCCTGTATCAGAGGGTGGCCGTCACCGTATATGTCTACACCACGTATCCAGTCAATCACCATAGAACAGTCACCCTCGAGAACGAGTCTCTCTGCCCCCAGAACTCGTCTCGCAAACCAAACACCCTCCCAAGCAGCCTGCAGCTCTGCTCCCACCGCCGAACCGCCGAGAGTGCTCCGTCCCCCAGCAGCAATAAAAGTGCCCCGATGGTCCCTGATAACAAAACCCACGCCCCCAGAGGTGCCATCCTCCGCCGAGCCACCATCGAAGTTCACCTTAAGATAACCAGGAGATGGGGGTACCCAAGAGAAGTAACTGAACCTGGACGCTGAAACAGCAGTGCAGGTACCCCAGATATCCCTAGTTCTCCCAGGTAGCGCCGACGTGGTCATCATAGATGTCTCAGCTGCCTGCCTCAGAACTCTCTCCATCACAGCCCGTGGGGTCGACCGCCCACCCTCGAATAGACGATCATTCCTGGCTAGCCATATGTGATAGGCTAGGTAAGCCACAATAGAACCTGTCTCAGCATCCCTCGGCCTCCGAATAGACTCACTCAGGAACCGGAGCATATCCTCCACCGACTCCCATGTAGGTGGCAGTAGCGCCGAGGCCAATCTCCAACACTGCATAGCTGCAGGACATCGAAGGAGTACGTGGCCGACCGTCTCCTCAGCATCTAGATATACCTCGCATAGTGAGCCCATCCTCATCCCCCGCCGGGCCAATACACTCCTGGTCGGAAGGCAGCCCCAGGCTACCTTCCAAAGAAAAAGCGCCACCCGGGGATGCACCCTCATCCTCTATATCCATCCACCATCAATCCGTCTCTCCGGCTCCCGCCTAGTCCACGCATGAATATCCCTGGCACGTACCCGCGATCGGCCTGTCGGTAACTAGACCAGTCTATCAGGCTCCGCCCGGGACGGGATCGGTAATGCCAGAATCCTCTCCACAAGCTGCTCCCCAAATGTCTCCCGAATGAACACCTCATCCCAGCTCCCCTCCTCCGGTACTAGCAGATCACCAACACGACATCCCAGCAGCCTGCTCGTATCCACCGTGACCGGTAGCCTGCTAATCGGTAACTCAGTCACCCAGCTATCCTCAAGAACATCCACCGACATACCATCCCCGACAGCCCACCGGATGGCCGGAAGTACTGACGAAGCCCTAACACTGATCTCCCTCCAGATAGGGGAATGGAGCCGCCCCGCCCTAATGCCAACCGTCAATGCCCCGTACTTAGCCCTCATCAGTGAGGACCATAAACTCTCAGGCTCCAACAAGAGGCTAGCTGCTAGCCGCAAAATTGATGCCTCCCGTCGCGCCACCAATGACGGCACACCCAAGCCACCAAGTCTGACCGGCTGACAGACCACCTCCCAAGCCACTAGATGTACTCTGCCTCTGTCACCACGCCTCCCCCAGATAAAGTCCCTGATAAGCCGCTCAACTGACCTCAGTGAAGCGACGGGAGGGACAGTGTGGGATACAAATATACCGGAATAGCACTAAGAACTGACCGTGCCAATGTGACTCTGCCCATCATGGATAGCGAATGCATCTGCCACCCCTCCAGCCTGTGCCTGATACTATGCTCAAGAGAGATGGTATCTCCACTACGCATACGTCGCCCAAGTATCGGCACACCCAGATATGTCAAGGTGCCCTCCTGCTCACCCACTCCCAAAGTCTCCATGATTCCGGCCTTTATCTGAACCTTGGTCTTCGGACTGAAAAAAATAGACGATTTGTTCAAGTTGACCCGTTGTCCAGAAGCCGAGCAATAGGCATAGAGGGTCCTCCGGATCACATGGGCATTCTGCCTGGTCGCCCTAGCCAACAGCAAGCAGTCATCAGCAAAGAGTAGATGGGAGATCGGCACAGCCCCCTACGCTGGCCTATAAACCTCCAGAGTCTGTGTGTCCACTGCTACTCGAAGAGCTCTGGATAATGCATCTGCACAGATAATGAAAAGCAAGGGAGACAACGGACACCCCTGGCGAAGTCCAACAGATGTATCAAAGAAGTGTGAAGGTGTGCCATTTACCAGAATGGAGAAGGATGGCCCCATCACACAGCCCATGACCCACCTGATCCACACCTCATGGAAACCAAAACTCTGTAAGGAATGTCGAAGAAACTCCCAGCACATCCTATCGTATGCCCTCTCCATATCAAGCTTGACCCCCATAAGGCAGCGCCGCACAGGAGCCTTCACCAGATCAAACATGAACTCCTGGGCAATTAGGACATTATCTGATATGTTCCTCCCCCCAATGAAAGCACCCTGCTCTGGACTGATAATTCTGGGTAAGATCCCTCTCATTCTAATTGCCAAGATCTTTGCCGTAATCTTATATAAGGTAGAACAAAGGCTAATCGGCCTAAAGTGGCCAGGCTCAGTAGCATCCTGGCGCTTGGGGATCAATGTAATAAAAGTCCTCTGCCACTCCGGGCTCATCACCGCCGTGCTAAAAAACTGCTGAATGGCCTCAATAACATCAAGGCCTACAATCGACCAATACCTACGGAAGAACACGGGCGGAAAGCCATCCGGTCCGGGCGCCTTGTCCCCCTCCAGGGACCACACCGCCTCCTGAATCTCCCGTCCCGATACCGGCCTGATCAGTGCTAAAGAGTCCTCATCGGAAACCCCCTCAGGAGATAAGGGTAGCTCAGTATGTATTCCACTCCCTGTCCGCTCCGTCCACCTAGTCCTGAAGAACTGCTCAAACACCCTGCATATCATATTCGGGTCCTCTATGGACTGTCCATCCTCGTCCCTGATAGATCTGATCCTGTTCCGCTGTCTCCTGATCAATGTAGACTGATGAAAGAACTTAGTGTTCCTGTCCCCTTCCTGAATCCACTGTACTCTTGACTTCTGCCTCCAGAAGATCTCCTGTTGGCTAAGGAGAGCATCATGCATAGATAGGAAGGACCTCAACTCCGACAACTCCACATGTGATAGTCCTCCTCCCGAGGCCTCTCGTAGTTGTAGATTTGCAATGGCCTCCTCTAACTCCTCAATTCTTCGGAATATGTTCCCTACCTCCACCCTGTTCCACCTCCGAAGGTATCTCCTAGCCAACTCAAGTCTGCGAGAAATCCGATACATAGCATCCCCCCGAACCGGCTTGTTCCAAGCCTCTCTCACAACCCCCCAAGACCGGGGGTAACACAACCATAACCTCTCAAACCTGAAAGGACAATGAAAAGGGATGGGTCTGTCAGTACATACCAGTATCGGACTGTGATCTGAAGCTATCCTCGGTAGGTGTTTGACATGATGGTCTGAAAACTCCTGGATCCATCCCGCTGTGGCGAAGGCCCTGTCAAGTCTCTCCCAAACTCTAGTCGGACCCTGCTGATTGTTGCACCATGTGAATCTAGGCCCTGTGAAGCCCAGATCTATCAGCCCATTTGTAGAGATAAACTCCTGAAATTCCCTCACCTTCCTCTGATAGGAAAATTGCCTCCCTCCCATCTTCTCCTGTGGATCATCTATACAATTAAAATCTCCTGCAATCAACATCGGCTGCCCCTGATCAACCAACTTGGAAGCCTCCTCCCACAGTGTCCTCCGAGCCCTGAAGTCGGTACTAGCATACACGGCTGCAAATATCCATGGTCTCCCCTCCCCCTCAGATATCACCATGATCACTTCTTGGCTACTAACATTAAAGATGTCCAGCTTCCCACAATCCAGTTTCCAAGTTACAATGATACCTCCCGACAACCCCTGAGAATCCACAGCATAGAAACCCCAGGACCGTGGCAGTGCCCTCCTGGCTCTTACAATACTCCTCCCGGCCAACCGGGTCTCAAATAAAACACAAATGTCTGGGTTGTGCACCTGCACCAATCTCCGAAACGCCGGGGCGAAAGAAGGTTTCCCGGCCCCCCGACAATTCCAAAGGATCAACTTCATTGACAACCCAGTACGGTGGCTCGACTCTCCATACCGGAGCCGACCCCATTATCCACATTCATCCCATTGTCCACATACCCTCCCACATTGGAAACAGGCTCAAGGCTCCCCTTCTGCACAGCTGCCAAAGTTTGGGACAGAAGCTCACTGTGGCTTGGATTACTATTTCCCCGTGCCGAATGGCACAAGGAATCCACAGTAGCCCCGTCTCCCTCCCTGCCGCAGACTCCCTTCGTTTTCGCATCTACCTCAGCTCGAGCGGGCGCTTCCAGACCTTCCGGCAACTGCACCACCCCCCTCGACGTCTCCGCCGCCTTCATGACCGCCGGGAGATCCCCGACTGAGGTGGCACGGGACATCCTCCAGCCGACAGGACAACCACCGTTGGCTCCCCGCCCGCCGCCGGCCTTAGGTGGCCTGGAGCTCGACGATGCCACCGGCGGAGGGGAGCTTCGGCTTCTCCGATGCCCAACCGCCACCAACCTCCGGAATCCCATGGCCGGACGCACACCGCCGGCTGGACACGGAAAGTCGGCGAAGCTGCCTCTCTTTGACGGACTGCGGGCGCGTTTGAGCGGACTCAAACCCGGTCCACGACCCGCATCCATCTTAGGTAGATCCCGGCCAATCGCTATTGGACCCAGCCCAGCGCCAGGCCCAGTATCACCCGACCCACTCCTCGGGCTAGGCGGGCCAGAGCCCGGCCGCCTATCCACAGTAGGAATGGGCCGTGAGTCGTTGCCAGCCCAATCTACCTTCGGCCGGCCCCTCTCAACCAATATCGAGTCACTGGTCGACTCGGACAGTGCCCCAAACGCCCCCCCGAGTTGACTCACCCCGCCTCCCGAGTGGCCATTGGAACTTTCTCCTTTGCCCTGCTCCGGTGATTTCCTCCGAGCTACCTTAGATGGCTTCTGCCAGCCATCCAGATCCACAGGGGAGACAGAAGGAGTCGTCTCCCCATCCACCGGAGGTGTCTTCGTCCGAGAAGGCGTGCCCACCGGTTTCGGACCACTCTCCGACGCCATCGGCTTTCTCGACTTCACGTTCCCTCCACCGACCCTCATTTGCCGAACCCTATGGGTGACCAAACACGGCCCATAACCTGGGTTCACCGGAGGACCGTTCCCACCGGCCCCTCCCTGTGAAGGGATCTCCGATGTACCGTTCGGCTCATCCGTCACTGCCTCAGTACCCCCATCCACTGGGACCTCGACCGGACTCGCCGCACAGAAGGCTTCTCCGTGCCCCACTCTACCGCATCTGCAGCATGGGTTTGGAAGGTTCTCAAAAGATGAAACCTTGCCAAACTCTCTCCTCCCGCCCCTGTGCCTTCCCCTTCACAAAGGTGCCGCCTCTCAGAGGGAATCGGAGATCCACCTCTATCTTGACCCGTGCAAAACCCCGCTTCTTGCCCTGTTCTGTTGTCTCATCCACCGCCAGCGGCTTGCCGGCCTTCGCCGCCATCTGAAGGATGATGGACTCCTCCCAGTAATCCAATGGCAACCCGGGCATTCGTAGCCAAACAGTCGCTTTGTTTAGCCCACCTGCACCGGGTGAAAAATTTGGCCTCCACCGCTCCATGGCATGGATCTGCCCTGCCACCAGCCATGGCCCCCAGCTCAGAGCCTTCTCCCTGTGTTCCTCGCAGGAGAAACGAACCACGAAGAAGCCCTCCAACAACGGGAAGATTTCGGGAAGATCATGTAACTTCATGACTCGCCGAAGCTCTTTAACCACCCATTCGGCTGGGATGACTCTTCCCAGGCTTCGAATCAACACCGCCGAGGCCTTCCATGGCTTCCTGATCTCTTCCAGCATATCATCGTCAACCTCCACCTCGTCATCGAAGCGTTTTTGCATCGCCTCCAGCTCCCGAACTTTCAAGAGGTGGAAATGCTCTCTTAAAAGGCTTGTTTGGTTTGCGGGAAGCATTTTCCCATATAGAAATATGATTCCTGGAAAATAAATTCCTAGAAAGAGGATGCCTAGGAAAATACTTTTGGCATGTTTGGTTGACCATAGGAAAGTGACAAATTTCCAAAGTATTTATGTTTGGTTAGCCATCCACTTTCCTAGAAAAGTTATGTATAATTCCTATTATGCCCTTAATAAAAATTAGATCTTTAATGCATCTTTAATGCTTCTTTAATGCTGAAGTCTTTTTGGGAAAAAACTAAAAATGAAGTGATTCCCGCCTCATGGAAAAGTAACTTTTCCATGTTTCTCACCATGAAATATGGGAATCATATTCCCATGGGAATACAACTTTTCCATCTCTTTTCTTTCAAAACTCCAACCAAACAAGAGGCATCTCATTACTTTTCCGTTGACCATACTTTCCCTCCTTTTCCCGCGAACCAAACGAGCCCTAAGAGTCAGCACTGCAATTATAGAGATAATGATATTGCTATGATGAAATTTGAATTGTAAGTGATAAGAAAAGTGAAGATGCTATTTAGTTAAAAGAAAGACGAGCAAGGATGTCTGATCAATATTATCAAAAAATCATCCAGAGTCAAAAGAAGGAAGCTGGTAGTCCCATTTCAATGATTTACAACAGTATACAATCGATCATCTTTCTTTTTAGTTAATCAATGTTGTTATATTCCTTCTTTGGCTAAAGAAAATCTTCTTTGATGTGTAAAGAAAATCATAATATCTTTCAATATCGACAACTTCCTTCTATGCTCACTTTTTATAACTGACTAGAATGCACACTTTCCAAATTCCTTTTATTCACATATGTCCCAAAGTTGTAATAGGAGATACATACTGACAAATATTTCATAATAAAACGAACTTTTCAAATTGGTAACATAAAACTTTTCAAACTTAATACTTTTTGCCAAAATCTTAATAATTAAAACACTATTCTCTACCCAACCAGAGCATAGCATATTTACAAAGTCTCAGACCTACGGAGATACATAGACAAGAGTTTCAGACTTTTACTCTTAGTGAAACGTTCAGGAAACAACAACATAATAAACAGAACACTTTCAGTTGTGTCCCCTGTTTTGGCACGAGATAACTGAAAAGTTTCGCAACGGCTTGATGGCACTCTTTGGACTTTTCATTACAGATGACTTTCCATTGAAAGAAGTAGAGAGCTTTGTGAAGGATAGAATTTATGGCAGATTTCTTCTGCAGAAAGTGCAAATGTTGCGCTCTAACTATGTATGCCAACAAACGGCCATGGTCAGTTGATCCCATCCCTTTCTCAAATCTCTTTTGATGTTTTTAAGTTCACCTATGTTGTCTGTAGATCTCTGACATCTCTATGTCAATCTAGAAAGATTGAGCAGTTAGTACTGAGTTGATCGAAGTAATTCCACCACCCAAGCTAAGGATTTTACTCTTCCAAGAGGCCAATCTAGAACTAATTATTTCGACCAAATCCTTCTTGGAAGGCTTTTACCCTTTCAAGAAGATGGTAGACGATTTGAATGCTGCCAAGTGTATCAAAGAAATCATACTAAGCCTTGTTTGAACATGAATTCATGTTAAATAAATTAGTTCTTGGTATCCAATAAAGCAGGAAAATTAGACACATATTCCTCTTTAACTTAGTTAAGAATATTTAATCATCTAATCAGTTTATTTCTAATTTAAAGAGAAGGAGTACCTTAGTTTACTCAAGCATATATTTCAGATAGAAATTTTTGTTTTGTAACTAAAATTTTTTTACTTGTGAGGTGGCTTCACTATGCACCATGTTGAAAGAAATGAATGATAGAAATATAGATAGTGAGCAATATATAGTATAAACTATATAATTTGTAATTTTAAATTGTTGATTTTAATCTAAAACTTTCAAAATATATGCAAATTAAATTCCATCTAGTTTGAGTGTTTCTAAACTATATATCAAATTGAAATATGATATCATAGCATTGAAAACTGGTTAATTTTAATTTTATTTGATGCATAGATAAAGACAAAGAATACATGATTTTTGGTTTTAGCCAATCTTCATATCATATATTATAATGAGTGATGTTGATTTTCATATTGCCAGTTTATTCATAATTTTTTTTCTGGAAGTATTTGAAACCAAATGCGCTTTAAGCATCCCATACTAACTCTCTTTATATATACAAAATGTTTCTTATTTCTTGAATTAGATAGTTGTTTTAGGCATCATTTTACATTTGTTCACGTTTCCTGCATAGTTTTCCTTTTATGGCAATTATGATATATTCTTTTTTAAGAACTTAAGGGGAGAAGTTATTATATGCACCGCATGAATGGCCACAGGTTTATGCCACCAATTACTAAGACACGTATGAGTTCCATTTATCGTGCGTTCGTCTCATTGATCTCCCACCGTAGTACACCATGGCAATTGGTGGCATACACCAGTATGGCCGTGCATGCAATGCATGCAATAATTTTTGATTTGAGGGACCATTTAAAGTACAAAGCGTAGTCACTATATGGTAAGTATAAGAACATTTCTAATGTATTTGTAGGGACCATGAAAGATGATCTTAAATTGATTATTCTTGCTTTTGTGGAATGATACCAGTGGAGTACTTTGGAACAGTGAGGTACAAATGCCAAAGGCTTTTCAAGACATATTGTTTTCTAATTTTTTTTGAATGTATTCACACCAGAGTGGCATAACACACCTGTTTTAGCAAAAAATAATAATAATACACTAAAAACAAGAATCCATCTAATTTCCTAATGTTAGTTATCTAGAAATCAAGTTTCTACTACAGTAATTGAACGGTACGAGACATACTGTACCATATCAATTTGGTACCGGTATCCGACAAGAGTATCGATATATTTAAAAAAATTTATATCGTACCGTATTAATACCGGTATGGGGTCCGATACCGAGACGATGAATCTTGGTTCACCATATCAATATTTTTTGTAAGATAATTTCATTCTATTCGGACCAATGTATGTGATCACAAAAGGCCAAACAACTTACTTCCAAAAAAATAAAAATAAAAAAAGGCCATGACAACTTTTATTGAACAAATATTTTTGGACAAATTTATTAAAAACATTACAAACCCCAAAAATTATAATACTCCTGCATCAGAGAGATTCCACTATCTTCTCATCTATTGAGGGCATGCTTGTTGCAAGCAAACTAGAGACTTCCACCTCTACCATCAACCTGCCTCATGGATACTTCCCAGCAATCTCAAGGAGGAGACTGCATAGCTCTTTGGGCTTTGAAAGCATGACGATATGACCAGCCTCTTCAATCTCCCTCACCTCCACCTCTGGGCTTTGCTCTATCATCCAACGCTGGAAGTCCTCTTTAATGGCTAGGTCCTCCTTGCACACGACGAACACTCGGCTCACTGAGCCATAGTTTTCCTTGGAGACCACAAGGGGATCATCATGTTCGAACAAACTCGATGGCCTCACTAACATAGTAGCCAGAGCCAAGTCCTACCACCAGCATGAACTTAGAGGAGATTATGTATGAGGTTAGAAATTTTTGGTTAGCTATGTTCCCTCAGGTGCACAGAGCTGATACAGCCTTTCCTTCATGTAATTGGGACCGAAGGTGATGGTCTTCCAACTGATTTCATGGTCCTGGCTTATCACAAATTTGGAGTCCATGAAGTACTCCGGTGGATGCTTCATGCTGAACTGGTAATCGTCAAATGAAAGGGCTATCAGAATTTATAGTTTTCTTTGTATACCATCATTTTCTTTTTCTAATTTTTGAACTACGATAGAACAACTGAAGGTTTGATCTCCGGTGCTCTCGTTGGACTGGCTATACTGACCTACCTTACTAGCTAAACTAATGGAACCCGCCATGGGCGAGTATGGAAAAGCCGGAAAGAAAATTAATCTCTTCCTTGAAACCATCTTCGGCAACACTGGGAGAATTAAACATACCTCCTGTCCAATGGTGGCGAAGGGAGTGGTGGTGCTTGGCATCATTGCAGTGGCTAAGATGGCGGCGGAGACTTTGTCTGCGAATCGCTCCATGCACTACAACAAATGGGAGTTTTGCCGACTCTGTTTTCCCGACGCTAGGGGAAAGCATCGGAAAAGTTTGGCTCAGCGCCAACCTTTGCCGACGCTTTCCCCTAGCGTCGGTAAATCCAAACAAACGACGACGCGTTAAAGCGTCGGTCAAAGTTTTAGAAACTACGACGCTTAAAAGCGTCGTTAGAAAGCATTAAACCCCCAACCGGCCCCATCTCCTCCATTTTCTATCGGTCGAGGCCCTTTCTATCAGTCGATGCCCTACTGTGCAAGCGCCGACTTCTCAGCTCCATCGCGATCCGTGGCTTCCCCGCTGCCGTCTTCCTCCTCCTTCTCTGAGGTAAGCCTCCTCCTCCTCCTCCTCCTCCTCCTCGTCCTCCTCCTATTCTTTGTTTTGTTCTTGTTTTTAACGCTCGCCCGGCCCCCTCTCCTCATACTCTCTCGGTCAATGCCCTAGCTGCGCGCCGACATCAAACTGATCTCACCTCCATCCCTAGCCTCGATCGGCGATCGAAGATTCCGCTTCTCCGCCGCCGTCGACCTCGCCGTCGTCTGAGGTAAGCCTCCTCCTCCTCCTCTTCCTCCTCCTCCTCCTCCTCCTGTTTGTTTTCTTCTTGTCTTTAACGCTCGCCCGGCCCCCTCTCCTCATCCTCTCTCGGTCGATGCCCTAGCTGCGTGCCGGCATCAAACCTCCATCCCGAGCCCTAGCTACTCGGCCGTCGTCTGAGGTAAGTGATCCTCATACTCTCTTTTAACATTTATTAATTGCATATTGATTGTTTAGTCCGAGCCTGGTACACCGAATGCATTTTGTTTTTCAGGCAGTATCAGGAATTTTCCCTAATTCCTGTAGGGAAATTTCTTCACCAGTTGAGGGAGATGCAGATACAAATCCCCTCTTCTTTTACATTTTTAATAGTAAAAGAAGAGGTGGCATAAGATCCTCCATTGTGCTGGAGTTGTTTGTATGCCTATATATTAGTTGTTGAAGTTTGAACTAGTCTCCTAACGGGAGTTGTTTAGACTAAACCTGAAGCCTTTTACACAAAACCCCTGCCCGGAGAAAATTGTACTAATGCAAGCAAATTTTGGTGCACGTCAGCTGCAGGAACTGATTAAGACTAAATATAAAGCCTTTGTAGTTTGTATATAATCCCCTTCTTAGAAAATTTTACATATAGATTTATATATATATGTCTGAAGCTGTATAGGATATGCAGACTTTATATTCAACCTGATAAATAGCTAGTTGAAAAGCAACACAACCAGGAGCATACATATCACTAAAACTTGTCAAACGTTGGGATGACAAGATCCTAAATTATAACTGCTGTATCAGTTCATGGATAATGGATGTTTGTTATACATTGCCTCCTCTTATACTAATCTTTTTATGTGCAGCATCCACTCAATGAAATGTTTTTCATACATGGTAAGTTAAGGGAGATGTCAAGTTAGGTGTTGCGTCTCAGATGTATGTATCTATGTATGTATGTATGCTTAGCTAGACTTGGCTATACTTGAGCGGATTTCTAGGTCTAAATCGGATGATAAGAGTCCCACATCGATAATCTAGGTATTGGATGTAATGCTACTGTTTGACCCATTTGGCACTTATAGCTTTAGGTATCAGAAAGAATCAAATTGATTATGATATTTTTTCTTTTATTACACTATAGGCAAGTAGGGATCGATTGAGTTTTGTTTATCAGAAAAAAAGAGCATGTTTTTGGCTTAGACTAGTTGTCATTGAATCATCTCCTATTTAGGTACTATTAATCACTGTAAGTTCCGGCTTTGCATCTGAAACCAAAGCTGAAACTAGACAATCATGTTAATGTCATTATTTGCTTCCACATGTCCCTTGAAGTTGGAACAACTTGAAGCGTAATCACTATTAAAATATTATTAAAATATTCTTTTTTGTGCATACTAGATTACAACATGCCACGAGGAAGACGTTTCAGAGATATTGAGTTTCAGCACACATCTGTGGGATCTACTTCTGATCGTTCCAGCAGCCCGATGAGCCCCATACTCAGTCCGTGTCCCAGTCTGAACACGCGCCACCTGCAGATTGTCCAGACACGGATGACGTGGATGTTCTGAGTAATTTGATTTAAAATCCTTTGCCTTTAAAAAAGTACATTACATATGGCATATTTGATGATTTTGGATATTGGAAGTATTTTGACTTTTTTGGATGTATTCACATTAATTCATCCGCTGCGTAAATAAATAAAAAAAAAAAGAGGGACCGAGCCTAATCAGAGCGGAACTCTAGTAATAGCTACTTGCTTGTTGTTTGAATGCCCTAGTGTAAATTTGCTAGTTTGCACTTTAATTTATTATTTATGTTAATTTCTGCAAAAGGAGGCTAGATATATGGATAAATTCTAATTGTTGCAGGAGGTCCCAACCCCTATTAAAACTTGTGAACTAGGTGATGTCCCAACATGCAGTAACAGTCAAAAACTCCTCTCTTCTAAGAAAGTTTCTTCTCTGTCTCTCTCTTTGTAAGAAGGAAAAAATAATAAAAGCTCCAACATTCTTCATAATTTTACATGCCGATGATACTTTTCTTTTTCCAAGTTATCTCAATGTTTCGTGTGGTTTGAGTTCACAACTAAAAATCCTTTTATGTACTACTTTCCCGTTTCAGAGATGAGTTGTTACAAGTATTTCTTTTTGACGTTAATGGTGCAATTCTTTTAATACTCAAAAGGTTATGTAAGTTTTTCTTTATTACCTGTTTGTGTTTCAAGATGTTAAAAACAAACCAACTATAAGATAAGATCATTCCTTAATAATTATCAACCTGTCTAATCATGTCTTTTAATATATAGCTTTGGCATACAACTACTTAGAACATATGAGTCAATGAGGAAAAAGACACAGAAGTGTACTGAAAAAGACACAGTCATCTCTCGTTCTTCCAGATTCTGTAAATGAGTCATCTGTTTTCTCTAAATACAGATAACTGATATAAGAAGTTTGTGATGGTTCAAGTGATTCATAAATCTAACAGTTGAATCCAAAGGAAATGGAGTCAATGTCAGGAGCAGTTGGTAGAGAATTGTGGCATGCTAGCTCTTGTTAGAATTCCTGATAGTCTTGGAAAAGAAGTCCAGTACAAGATCTTACATGTTACATATTGTATCTCATTCAAAAACAGGCATTAATGTTCCACACAAAGGATATAAGAGTAAGTCATGGCAATTGGTTCAAGCTCCTATTCAGAAGATGGATAGGTAGATTGCAGAGACTACAGCAATGGTGAAGGTACCATCAAAATGGTTCTGATGCATGATTCCTCCAGATGCAGGGGTAGCATCAGTGGATGCTGATGTAGCTGCATACATGTGTTGACACAATTTTGATTTAGGAAATTACTCTGAAACTACTGTAAGCTGTAAGAGAGCATAAGTTTTATAAAGCTTAACCTTTAGTAGTGCCATTGAAGATAGAATAGTCTGGCGAGCTTGGAGATATATTTAGAAGTTCTGTCAAACATGTCAGAAACAAGAGAAAAGTGAGAAAGAAGATAGTATAATTTCTTTAGTCATAATTGACAACCAAGACTGGTTGTTTCATCTTGTTAATATGAATGACAAAATGATTTGATAATTTGTTTGAGAAAAAAGTGTCCATCATAATTAAACTCATATTATTAATTATTTTTACGAGTTCTAGTCTTTCTCTAAAATTAAACTCATATGTTATAGGTGTTAGTTAATCAATGTTTATGAACTAAAGAGCAAACCTGCCACTGATTATGAACTAAAGAGAATTGGGATGTGGTTTGCTGGCACTGATTATATTTTCAAGAAAAGTAAGTTTAAGCTCAAAGGAATATGTTCATATTTTTATTCTTGCTTGTTGATTTTTTGAATGCTATAATTATAAGTCAAGGATGTTTCATTTGCTCTGATCAATTGCTCCTTGACTTATGAGTTCATTCCAGTTCTAACTATTTTGCTTTAAATCATTTGCTTTTAATGGCTAGATGTTCATTCGTTCTAATTATTTTAAATCATTTGCCTTTAATGGACTTCTTATTTTATAGATGGACTGGGGAGAGTGAAGAGAACACGAGGGCCCACTCGAGCACGGGACGTATGGAGCCTACCTGAGGATGAGAAGATTGTCGTCCATTGCAACGAACTAGGGCAGCCCATCAAGAATGCTGCAAGCATTTTATCCACTTTTTTAGGATCGGTTGCGCGGAAGGGACAATTGTGTCCACTCAACTATACGAAATGGAACGAAATGCTTCCTTCGTATAAGGTTGAGCTTCTTAGAGTTGTTGAGATAAAGAATTGAATTTGCTTACTATCTTCAATTATTTTTTGATTTAATATTGATATAACATTTTTGACTTTGATGTAGACAAAGTTTGTCCTTCCTGCAAATAGCCATGATTGGGTGCTGAAGTCTGTCAACCGCAAATGGAAAGAATATAAGGCGAAGCTAAAGGCGGATTGGAAGCACGAGGGCATGACTGAAGAGGAGGTGGCCCGTGTTTGTCCTCCAGATGTAATCTCTCATCAGTGGAGGGAGCTTGTCCACTACTGGTTTTCCGAGAGAGCTCAGGTTGTGTATATTTTTTCAATACCTTAGATTGTATTTACTATTATTATAGATTAGAAATTTATACATTGTATAAATTACATTGTTTATTGTTTTTCGGGAAAAACATATTCCAATATTGGTAGAGCTGCTCGAGCATCACAGACTGTTCCTCACACTTCAGGCTCCATGAGTTATGCGAGGCGTAGAGCTGAATTCGTAAGCTTTTTTGAAACTCTTTAAATTTATCTTAAATTATTCTATCATATAGCATGTATACTCTTGAAATATACTTTTTGTTGTAGATGGATGATAATGGGAGGGAGCCTGGTAGGGTGGAGTTTTATAAGATGACTCACACCCACCGAGATGGCAGCTTTGTCCGGGAGGAGTCAAGAGATATAGTTGTATGTATTCATCTTTGGCTTGTTTCGTATTTTTTTGGGTTCTATTATTGGCATATATTAATCTGAATTTTTTTTTTTTTGAGAGATATAGGATAGGGCAACAAATCTTATTTCAGAGCGCGTCAGGGGGTCATCATCATCCAACGCGACCAATCATATTGAAGCTCAAGTGCTCGCTGAATTGATGGGCCCAGAGCGTTATGGGCGAGTGAGGGGTTATGGCGTTGAAGTTACCCCCACTCAGTTATCTTCAGTGGGCACATATACAAGAAATGCTAGAGAATCTAGTAACACTGCAGAAGTTCGTCATCTTCAAGCAACTATTGAAGAGCTGAAGCAAAACCAAGCAAATTTGCAAGCTCAGCTTACGAATATTTCATCAATGTTACAACGATTTCTCCCTTCTCAGGTAAATAACTATATATATTTGAATATTTTACATATTATCAATTATTATATATGAGTTAATGTATCACATTATTCCTAACTTCTAAGGTTTCTCTTTTTTTTTTTTGTAGATTCCTGATACTTCAAACGCTTGTAGAGATGATGATGGAGCTGAATCCCGTCCCTGATGCATTCTAGATTATCTTTTATGAGTTTGATATATATATGTTTTTTATTTTTCAGAGTACATTGTAATTTGAAACTTTGTAAGCAAATTTTTAATCAGATATGACAATATTCACATTTCGAATGATCTGAGTGTTTGTATTAATGTATCAATGCAATACAGGTTCATATTGTTATAATGACTGTTTTGTAATGTGCGTTTTATAATATGAATTGGGGTTTTTATTTCTTTTTAAAAAACAATTCCCGATGCTTAAAAGCGTCGGTAAAAGACATCGCACAGCACCGGCATAAGGATATACCGACGCTCAAAAGCATCGACAAGTGACGACGCTAAAAAGCGTCGGAGAAAACCCGGACGTAAACCGTGAGAGTTTCATACCGTCGGGTTATTGCCGACGCAAATCGTGGTTTTTGCCGACGCTATATAAGCGTCGGAAAATCCCGGTTTTTTCCGACGCTTTCGTCCTGCGTCGGCAAAAACAATTTCCACTCCGGTATCTCCGACGCTTTGGCGACGTTTGGCGTTGCGTCGGTGGTACTTTAGCCGACGCTAAAAAGCGTTGCTAAAGGTCCAACAAAGCGCCGGGATAGCTACTTTTTCCTGTAGTGATGGCAAGGGCAACGGTAGATCCACCAAAGCTGTGGGCAACAAGAACCACCCTCTCGCCGGATGGGATTGAGGAAATCGCCTCCATCAATGGTTCAGAGTAGTCGGAGAAAGACCGGAGCTCATGGAGGCGCTTGGGGTTCACCCCGCAAGCAGCCAGGTCGGGCATCGTGACTCTGTGGCCAGCTGCCCTTAGCAAGGTGGCGAGCTTGTACCAGCACCATGCACCATGGCACATCCCGTGAACAAGGATGAAGTGCTTCTTGCCCTCTTCCTCCATCTTCTTGGCTCCTTGTTTCCTGTTCACTCTTTCTTTACTATGATTCGTATCGATTCTCCTTTGGCCCCAATAATTTGGCAACAGGATGGTCTTCAAAGATGCCAACTCAAATAAGCCATCGAGGATGTCGACTCAAATGACTAGCGCAAAACACCTAATTGACTTTTCTGAGTTAACATAGCATTGGTTAAGAAAAAAATGCCTTGCACTGGAGAATTTGAGTTGTGATTACAATTTCTCATTTGAAGAAGCAAACGGGTTCTCCTCGGGATCAGTGAGCATGAAACTAATTTCAAATACTTGGATTGATTGGCTTTCTAAATTAGGGCCTGATCATTTTTTAGGTGGTCAATGTCACTAAGATCCGAAGACATACGGCGCTCGTCTTATGACGTTAAAGCTTGTGTTGATCAGCAGCTCATGATGCAGATAGTTAGAGGCGTGTCAAGCTATCTACCAAGAAAAAAAAAAGAGACGTGTCAAACTAGAATGTCGGCCATGCATGCGGCATCCTTTTGGAAGTACCCACCGCATTCTAGGATGGTGGCAGTAGGTGGCTGCCAGTTGTTTGACACGTCGGTTCTGGAGGCAGAGTTGCGAGCTGTTGGGCAGGTCTTCGACATGCACGGGTGGTGCTGCAGACCAGTTCGATCATTCTGGAGGGCGATTCGGCCATGGTTATTGGATGAATTCGAGGAGGGTCGAGGCGTGAGAACACGGACCACCTCCTGATCCGGAACATCGGGATGATGATGAGAGATGAGGGGGCTTTCCAGGCCAAGCATGTGTTCAGAGAAACCAATGGGACAGCCGACTGGGTGGCTGCTTATGCGGCCCACCATTCATAATACATCCTTTGGTCAGAAGAGGGGGAGCTGTCACTGGCACTCTGCGAGCTAGTGTATTTTGATTTTATTGGGTGTATTCGTACACGCATTGTATGAAAAACCCGTTTAAACAAAAAAAAAAAGACACACTAAATTATCCTAGTGCTTGGGTCGCATACTCGACCAATCACCCGACTTTGTCAAATATCCATGAAACCTACTGATAATGAATTATGTTAACCGACCTTGGCCTTGATCGAGTCCATGTTCTATGATTTATTGATCGAATTACTCAGGTCTGAACCACTTGGAATCATCAAATGCTATCATCCAGCTAATCGTCCATATTTTTTATTATTTTATTTTGATTAAAATCGTCAAACAAAAATTAATTTTATTTTTAATATTTTTAATAGGATTATTTGAATTGCATGGTGAAGTTTGACAGTCTAAAATGAAAGTGGTAAGTATATCTTGCACTCTCTATTGTTTTTGAAATTATCATATATTTTTTTTCATAAGATTCGTTTGTAAAAATATCATATTTTTTTAAAATTATAGATCAGCATATGTGTTATAAAAATCATACTTTATTATGAAAAATAGCTTTATGAATGTTTAATAAAAATAACTTGGTTACGAAATCATGCCATTTAGTATTTTTTATCTATTTATATGTATGTTTTAAGAAAAATATATAAGTTTTGTAAAGGCTTTCAGATTGCTATGACCGTCCATAAAAATGGAGGCTAATCGATACCTTAGAGCTAGCATCCAATGAAAACGACCCTCTACCAATAGGTTAAAGTTGGTAACAAATACGAACTATGATATCTTGTCGATTACGAATGTAGGCCTTGTCACGAGTAAAAAGTAATTGTAGGACGCATATTCGTGAGCAAAATTTTGATCCATGATAGGATTAAATAACGTGAAGACTGATTTACAAATTTATTTGTAATATAAACTTGAAACTATATTAATGAAAGATAGATGATTTGCTTTATGACTTGTTTTAATATATTGTACTACGAAATGCTTATTTTGGAATATCTGTTAATTTTCTTAAATGATACATTATTATGGAAAAACTTATACTTGATTCGATAAGATAGTAAAAGATTTATTGACTGAGTTATGTCGCTCATATACCTCTATTTTTATTTTTCTCTTTCCAGACGAATAGGGTCGATAGGAACAAATGATGGTCCAGGCTTTGAGTTCGCGCTAGCAAGCTTGACGATCTATATAGCAGAACTTTAGTTCTTCAGTTGATTATAAATTTGTAATTGAAGATTTTCTGAATATTGAGGATTATAGATTTAATATTTATGTTCGTATTTTGACGCTCTGAACTAGTATTGGTTGCATTTAATGGGTAATAAAATTGAATTCCTATTTATTTTATCGTATTTGAGATGAATTTTAAAGCTAATGTAATATTGGCTTCGTTTATCGTGGGCTGTACTCTTCGGTAACACAACGATGTCATGCTTTGAATCTGGAGCGTGACAGGTACTTTGAATCCTAAGCTGCTAAGCCAGCTTTAGTGGGAGGAGAGGACTTTTGCATGCAATAAAAGGAGCCATGAAGCATTTCCCTATTTTCATTATCAATTGTCAACAAAAGCAGCCTTGAATGGCTATAGGGTAATCATACTACTAAAACCTTTTCTCTTGTTTCATTATTTTCTTTTGTCTTAGTTAAAATAAACCAACTCATCACCTAGCTCTATGCTCCGCCTTGGCAACCGACTATGATGGCTGAGATAAGAGGCTTTAAAAACCTTGCCGTTCTTTCAGCTTAACATTGTTGTACAAAGTTCACAACCAACATTACAACTTTGCGAAGTTCCCTGAACAAAGGGTGGATGCATATATCTCTGCATTAATGAGCATACGCACAGCTTAGGAGATATTATATAACAAAAATAAAATTATTTATTATGCTTTGACTTTATCTTCACAAACCCAAGCATTCAACATATAATTTTTAAATATGCCATTAAATACATGGCAGCGTCATAATGCATTTATTTCATTACTTGGACATTTGCATGTCCATAGTGGTTAAGTGACAACTATCGTATTATTGAAAAAAAAAAGTGACAATTATCATGGACTTTATAGAATAAATTTGGTTTCTAAGAAATAAAAGTTGAACTTATGACATGTAAAATGGTGCTGTTATTATGAGAATTGATACTATATTTACAAAATAATAATAATAATAATAAAGAGTAGATTGTAGAAACAATTATTTTTACTTTCATGAGTAATATTGCTATACCTCTCATACACATACGTAAATATTACATCACTACATGATAAGAAGGGATTAGAAAATGGTGTCATATACGGCATGGTAGTTGAATTCTAAGTTGTACACGGAAAAAAACAAAAAAAAACCCATAAAGCATTTTAATGTTGAACAACAGCAAGTGAGATGCTAAAAACTTCTGTTGCAATATTTCTACGGTACCCTTAATAAAGAGCAGGCATTTATCCTTGCTTCATGCAGAGCTAATGGATGCCATCCACTTTTGTGCGGCATCTGACAGTTGTAGAGAAAGTGTTGTATTTTTTCAGACCGTACATATATTTCGTAAGGCGAATAGAGCTGCTAATTTGATCATTTTTTTTGCTGCCCATCATTTTGGAGAGATTTTCTAGATTGAGCATGATTCTATTCCTTCGTCATTGTGTAGTCTAATTTCTAGTAATTCAACTGGTTGTGCTCATGTAAAAATAGTATGAGCAGCCGATGTATCCAAAAAAAATAAAAATGAACAAATCAAAACAAAATGTGTGGTAGTTAAACTTTGACCATTAAATAGCACGGCATTAGAAGTTGGATTCACTTTGCGTTTCTTAGGTTGTCAAAGTCACCAAGATCAGAGGACATAGGGTGCCTGCTTGCTTAAAGCGAATGTTGATCAGCTGCAGATAGCTAGAGACGTGTCAAGCTATCCACCAAGAAAATAAAAAAAAAAAGACATCAAACTGGATGTTAGCTGGCATGCATCATATGACGTGCATATGGTCAATTACAACCACTCATTTTTATGGACCTCATTCATCAAGCACTTATCCTGATTGGTAGTGTGCTTGTTATGTAGTGTATATATATATATATATATATATATATAAAAGCATCACTTGGTTTCTACAATGGGTATTCCGTTCACATCAAGAGCTTGATCCTCGGCATGCATCATGCATGGGACATCAAGTCCCCCACTGTCGACCACCTCATCTTCAGTTCCCTGGATAAGAAATCAAGAGAGAGCCCTTACCCAGCGACTTGCCAATGAGAGAATGCGACCACCTTTTTTTCTTTTTTTTTTGGTAAAAACAGTTTTTCATATTACAATGCGACCACTTTTTGCTTGCACCTTCGGTCCAATCATCCGAAAACACTATGGGCTCGTTTGGTTCACGGAAAGTATTTTGACTTCTATAAATATGATTCATAGAAAGAATATTCCTAGGAAGAGAATGTTAGGATTGTACTTTTAGCATGTTTGGTTAAACATGGAAAAATGACAGATTTTTAGAGCATCAAATTTGAGAATTGACAACCCACACACAGCATGTTAATAAGCTTGATCCTTGAGGTGTGCAGTACTGCAAGCACGTCAAACCCAGGGAGATGATCGAAGTTCTCCGTCAAACCTTAAGCCCTTCTTAGGCCAGGCCTGGTGGTAAAGTTGAAATTTGTTTGAGAACCCAAGCCGGAGGCTCTTTGCCAAGCTCAAGATGATCTGGGCTTTAGCTCATTGAGAGTGCAATTAACCAGTCTGCAGACCTTATTTGTGAATCCGAGAACTAATTTTTTGAGTCCGATCTTCCAAGTTTGAGCTGATCAACCTTGTGATCCATCGACTATTTACCCTTAGGGAACTTATATATTATCTTAAAAGATCCAAAGGAGATCGTAAAGGATGACAGTTATGAGAAACATTTGAAGGATCTGTGGAAACAATGAATGGGAGGAATAGCTACGAATAGTTATGATCATGTTTAATCAAAAAAAAAAAAAGAATAACTACGATCATAATTTTCGTAAAAGAAATTCTTAAAAAAAAGGAGGAATAGCGATTATTATATGAGAAGAAGCATTAATATAGTTACAATTTTTATTTGATGAACACACCAATAACTGATGCACTCCTCTTGTTTCTCTTCCTTAAGAAAGAGATAAATTAAGCAAGTTGAAATCTTAGGAAAAAAAGGGATATGTCTATACTTCCTCCCCACCAAATGGTCGGGCACCTGTGCATGAAGGTTAAGTATAATTTATGTGTAGTAATAGAGATTAAGGATATAATTATTTAGCATTTAACAAACCCAGCGTCGGAATTTTAAGCACCTAAGACATTGGACAAACACTTGCATCATATAACTAGCTATATAGAACAAGTAAAGTAAATTACTTTATCCAAGTAATTCTAATAGGGCATGCTCCCACAATTAATAATGAGTATTTTGTTTCACTTTTTGATCAATAAATTTTTTGTGTTCCACTTGCAAGGGATGTACATCTAGTTACATGATGGGCAATGCTAGTTTTAATATTTAAGAAGCTTCCCATCAAGGTTTCAATGGGTTTTCCATGGAATGGGACATTTTCGCATGGTGACACAGTGGATGCCTTGCCATCTCACCAAAATTTAAAACCATGCCTCCCATCATATGGTGATTTTTTTGAGATAAATAGGTCTACTGCATACATTGCTGCAGAGTTTCTTGTGAAAAATATGCTCTGTTTGCTTTTATTGGGGTTCAATTTCTACTCAGAAAAAGAGCTTCCGCACCTTTCTAGAAAGTAGAAATCAGACCACTGAGATGGTAGCCTAGTGAAAGTGTAGCCTTACTTCCAACCAAGTGGTTCCGAGTTCGAAACGCACGGACGTCGATTAAATTATGGAGACCGGATGCTCCCTGCTCGGACACGGAATCTGGAAGGGCGTATCGCTCTGCTGGTAGCCTCGGTGGTGCCAGATGTGACGTACTCACACATGGTATTCGTGCCGGAGCCCAGAGGAGTAACCGAGCCGAGCCCACGGGTGGGAAGAGTATGAGTAAAACTAATAGCAAAAGAGGGGGGAGGGGGGGGAGTGCAAAAGAGAACACAATGATCAATATAAAGCTAATAGTTTCTCTCCTTCTCTCTCTCTCTAAAAAAAGCCTAGGACATGATCAATAATTTAACTTGCCACTTTTAAGAAACCAACATTGAGCTATATAAAAGGTTGGAGAGATTTAATGGAGTGAAGGAAAAAGTGTGAGGAAAGAGACATCCAGATACTTCATGGTCCAATTGACTAGCAAAGGGGGTTGGGGGGGTGGGGTGGAAATAAAAATTAGAGAAGAGAAGAAAATGATCAATAAAAAGCTAATAGTTTCTCTCCGAGGTGAAATGGGTAGTGCCCCATATCACATCCTTCATCTTTCTTAGAGGAGATTGTAGAATCAAGTCTCGGATGGGGCATCTTCAAGTATTGGAACTCTTTTTCTCTAAAACACACATAAATAAATAAAAATAAACTCTACAAGATCTTAATTCTTTTCCAAAATCAGTAGTGAATTTCAGATAAAAGAACATTAATTAGGCATGTAGACTTCACAATTTTTTCAATTTAGCCAATTGCAAGATTGAATTAATTTTTTATATCCTCTTTTCTTCTTATTCATTTTTTTTTCTTTCACCTTTTTCAACAATCAAATGGAATCTAAAATTTGCTTTCAATAAAGCTGAGTGATCGATTAAAGACAGTTTGGTAGGATAGTTTTTTTTTTCCCTTTTTTTTCTTTTTTCCTCCCTTAACAAAATGGAGGAGATAAACTCAACCAGCTACACTGAGACAATGAAGAGCAAAGTTGAAACAGAAACAGCCCAACCTACAGTATATCACATGTTGCCTTAGAAGTACTAGAGGAATATTGTGAGAAGATAATATGACCACTAATGCTATACTAAAGAAAAAGGATAATTAATTAATTATCACATTAAAGTAACTGGAATATTGCAAACAAAAAATATTAAACCGATTCATTAATTGAAGCATCAGAATATAAAACCATGAGTTCATCCATCATTATTTTGTAATTTGGTGGATGTCGCTATTTTGCATAGTAGCACACATAGAACCACATTTCAACTCCGAACCACACCACTGACTTAGTGGTGCTCCCTCGCAATATCTTGGAGGATACTGTAGAGCTCGTTGGTCTTTGAAAGCATGACCATATGATCGGCACCTTCGATCTCCTTCACCTGCACCCCTGGGCTTCGTTCGATCATCCATCGTTGGAAATCCTCTCTCAAGGTCTTATCCTCCTTGCACACGATGTATGCTCGGCTTAAAGACCCAAAATTCTCTTCCGTGATCATGACTTCTTTTGTAATATGATCAAGGAACAGATTACCTGGTCTTACTAACATAGTTGCTAGCATGAAATCCTGCAAACAATATGACTTAAGGGAGATTAAGTTCATAAAAAAAAAGAAGAAGAAGAAGAATAAGACATACATGCATGAGTAGAAATTTTCCGCATTGTTACCTCAGGTGCAGTGAGCTGATACATCCTGGATGACATATATTTAGGGCCAAAATGAAGAAAACTTGAAGGATTATTGGGATCCGTGCTGATCATAACTTTGGAATCCATGTAGGCCTCAAGTGGATGCCCCTTGAACAACTAGTAATAATGGAAGGTTAATTAGAGATCTGGTTTCTTTGTGGGTTACACTGTTTTTCTAGGATGATACTAGCTTCACATATTTGTTAACCAGTCCATTAAAATTAATAAAGGCTAAAGCATACTGCAGCAAGTAGGTTTCCATTAAATTACATTTTTCTTTTCTTCTTTCCATTTAGGGGATATGCATCAAGCATTCTTCCATGCAATTAGACTAGAACTTGTTGCCTTCAATCTCCTCTCAATTTATTTCTTTTTTTTTAAATAAAATAAAATTGAATATTGTTATAATTCTATGACATGAATCATTTTAATATTTCTATATTACAAAATGGGAGCATAAGTACCTCTTCCATAATGCTAGACAAAGGAGTGGTGGTGCTTGGCATCAGTGCGGTGGCAAAGACTCCGACAGAGACCTTCTCAGGAAACTTTTCCATGGCAAGGGCAACGCTAAGTCCACCAAAGCTATGGCCGACGAGGATCACCTTGTCATCTGGTGGTATTGAAGCCATTATCTCCATTAATGGCTCCCAGTAGTCAGTGAATGACCGGAGGTCGTCAAGGTTCTTGGGATGCACCCCACTAGCCCCGAGATCAAGCCAGGTGACCTTGTGGCCTGCTGAAGTTAGCAAGGTGGCAAGCTTGTACCAGCACCATGCGCCATGGCATAGCCCATGAACAAGGATGAAGTGTTTCTTGCTCTCGTCCTCCCTCTCCTCCTCTCCTCTTACACCCATTAGCATCCCCTCCTCTCCTCTTACACCCATTAGCATTGGTTTTTAGGTTATGTCCTCTCTCTCGCTCTCTCTCTCTCTCTCTCTGTGTGTTTGTGGGTGTGGATCCACATACATATAACAAAAGGGTCTGCATGGCTTACTGAACTATTTACTGCCTACCCATGTCGT
The DNA here is from genome assembly GCF_051530095.1 of Phoenix dactylifera. NCBI lineage: Eukaryota > Viridiplantae > Streptophyta > Magnoliopsida > Arecales > Arecaceae > Phoenix > Phoenix dactylifera. The sequence continues at coordinate 10,444,261 of NC_143197.1, forward strand.
TAGGGAAGTAGTCAATACACACGTCGTTGGGGATTTATCTACTCCTTATTCTTTAATTTTAATGTTCCAATGAATTAACTCCTTACCATAATTTGTTCCCCAAAGACCCTATCCTTGCATTGTTCCGACCCATGACTCTTCCACGATTACCTCAAGTTTGTGCTGCCATCCATCTTCCACACGCTTCATCATTCTGGGCCGCGGAGACTGTTCCACATGGTGCTTCTCCACACGTTTCTAGCTCACCACCAAACTTCATAGTTGTCACTAACATGGTTTGTTTTCTTGGCCTACGCAACCATGAAGTAGGCCTATTTATACGTGTATGTCAGCATGTGGAACAGTCTCCGTGGCCCAGAATGATCAAGCGTGGAAGAAAGATGGTAAAGAGTTCATTGGAACATTAAAAAGAAGGGTATCGGCCGCTGATGCAAGAGAGTGGCTGGGTGATCCTTCATTGCTGGACTTCCACAACCGATCACCATCCGGCCTTGTGCGCTCAGCATGGAGTTTGGTGGCACAGTAAAGTGCTTTCCAGCTATAAACATGCTAATTTGGGGCCAAAAATTCACTTTGCAGCTGCAGTTCGATATAACACATGGGGATTGGTATGTCATGCCACAAAATCATTTTTTTTATTATTATTTTTTTTGCGCTGGGACGGACGATTCATATCTAACGAGTACGATTTATATCTGAAAGAATAAAATATCTCGAAGTGTCCGAGACAGCTCCTCATCTCTAGCCCACACGGTACTGCCCATATGGCTGGCCATATAGGCGGCCGCACTATCCGCAGCCCCATTAGCTTCACGGAAGACAACTCCATCCCTCGTCATGCCCAGATGTCACGAAGCAGAGGGTGGTCGTCATCTGCACCCCTCGGGCTCCCCTAGATCCATCTAATAACCGTGGCCAAATCGCTCTCCAAGATGACTGAGCGAGCTTGCAAACCTAGCCGGGCATATCGAAGGCCTGCCCACGTGGCCCTCAATTCTGCACCAGGAACCGAAACATCGAATAGCTGACAGCCACCTGCTACTATCACCCTGGCATTCGGATATTTAATAACAAACCCCGCGTACCTCCGTTCGAGACAGACCCATCAAAATTGACCTTGAGAAAGCTCGGGGGTGGAGGCTCACAGGTGAAGAACACCGTACGGGGTACTGCCGGAGCAGGATGGGAACTTCAAATATTCCGAGCTGTCAAAGGTCCTTCTGCTAATGTAATATGACTGATTTTCGCCACAAAATCCCCTTGGGATTTTTTCAATTCAAAAATCCCTTCGTATTGAAAAAAAAAATACTGAAGATCACCTGCGCTTATTTACCATTAATATGCAGAGGTTCTAGCCTCCTATTCTCTCTCTCTCCACCTCCTTCCAGCACGATCGACTCTGCCCTCTCTGTGCATAATCACTATTGATAAGCGTATGTGCAGACTTGTATCAAGGGCTAGGTATGGCATCAGAGATATAATACTTGAATCCACAGCTTATATTTTCTAATAAATTAGTGTAGGAGAAGAAAATTTTTTTTTTTTTGTTAAAAGAAAAATCAGCTAATCCCCTCTATTATAATCGAAAGATTATCTAATTCTTGGCATATCTCCTCCATCAGAGGATTTGATTTATGATTTGATACAAATGAGAACATTTCCCCCTTCACCTCAATCCAACTACATCCAGTCTCTTTCTTCACCCCACGGTCTTTCATCAATGCTCTAATACTTGCTGCATTCTCCCACATTCCTTCTGTGGCATAAATATTTGACAAAAGAGTATACATTCCTCCATCAGGAGGTTGAGCATGTAAAACTCTTTTTGCTGCAAGTTCTCCAAATTCCAAGTTCCCGTGAACTCTACATGCACTTAATAAAGTTTCCCAAGCAGTTGTCCGTATGTCTACCGGCATTTTATTGGCGAATTCATAGGCCTGACTAATAAAACCTAATCTGCCAAGGAGATCAACCATGCAGGAGTAGTGTTCAGGTTTTGGAACCAGCTTCCAATCCTCTTGCATAGACTTAAAATACCACCATCCTTCATCAACCAAACCTTTATGAGCACAAGCTAACAAGAGGCTCAAAAATGTCGCATGGTCTGGATTAAATCCACCTTGGATCATTTTCTCAAAAAGTTTGAAAGCTTCAATTGAAGACCCATGGTAAGCATATGCTGCAAGCATGGCATTCCACGTAATCGTATCCCGCTTCAGCAGGCATTCAAATACTTGGACAGCATCATGAATCAAGCCACATCTAGAATACATGGAAATTAATGAGCTCATGACCAATGTGTCATGCTCATAACCAGCTCTAATTGCATAGAGGTGCACCATTCTTCCCCATCCAAGAGCAACAAGAGAGCCACAGACCGAAATGACGACACTGAGCGTCCCTTGGTCAGGCCTGAATCCTTCTTTGACCATCCTGCAAAACAAAACCAAAGCTTCTTCACTTCGGTGTCCGGATATAAGCGTGTTCCATGAGGTTTCACTTACTTGTGGCATCTTCTCAAACCAAGTATGTGCTCCAACCATATCATCCTGCTGAACATAACCTTGTAAAATTGTATTCCATGAAACAACATCCGTCTCGGGCATCTCGCTGAACAATCTTAAAGCATCCTCCAGCATTCCATTCCGGATGTAGCCACCCATCATCGTGTTCCATGTCACGATGTCACGATTAGGCATCTCCTTAAATAGTTTCCATGCAGCTTCAACATATCCATTCTGCAAATAACCATGAATCATCGCAGTCCAAGAAATGATATCCTTCTCGGGCATCTCGTCGAATAGGCACCTAGCAAGTTCCATCCTGCCCGTTCGTGAATAGCATGTTATCATAGTATTCCATGTTATGACATCTTTCTGAGTCATCTGATTGAATAAATTCTCTGCATCTCTGAAACATCCCAATTCGACATAACCCGACATTAGAGCATTGTAGAGAGAAGTTGAGCGCAAAGACGAAAGGTCGAACAAACCCCGAGCTTCAGCCACGAGTCTGTTCTTGAGATACCCCGAAATCATGATCGACCACGAGACGCTGTTCCTCCCTGGCATCTCATCAAACAGCTCCCGTGCTTTCCCAATTTTTCCATTATTTATGTAACCCGAGATCATCGAATTCCAGCAGACAACATTCCTTCCCGGAATTCTGTTAAACAAATCCCGAGCTTCTTCTACTCTCCCACATCTCGCATACCCTGTCAGCAGCACCGACCATGACACGGCATTCTTTCTGGGCATCACGTCGAAAATCCTCTGTGCCTCCGACATCCTATAATTCTTGACAAAGCCAGAGATCATGCAATTCCACGTAACCAGATTCTTATGCGGCATTTCCTCGAACAATTGGCATGCTCTCTCCACCTGGCCGCTCCTGAAGCAGCTATTGATGGCATTGTTCCGCCAAAATATGTCACGCCTTGGGGCTGGCGGCTTTGATTCCGAGCTATAAACCCGAAGGGATTGGAATTCGAAGCGGTACCGGAAACAGCCCAGATATCGAGTTCTGGTGAGCATATTTCGGTACTTCCTCTTCCCTCCAGCGTGAAAGCATGCATACATGAAACAAGCTGCTGCACGAACAGGGCTGAAAGCATAGCAATGCAGCGAGGCCTGAATAGCTTCTACTTGCTCTCCGCATTCCTCTCTCTGCCTCACCACAGGCGGCCGCCGTCGGTCGTCTCCTCCACCTCCACCTAGAATTGGTAACAGCTCCTGTTATAAGTGTAATTTTCGATAGCACTATGCGTAAGCTGCAGAGAGAGAGAGAGAGTTCATGGCTTTATTTTTTTTCTTTAAGAGGAAAGGAAAGGATTTCCTCCAAATCATTGAAACGTTTCCTCCCATTGCTAAAGGACATTGGTGCAGTTATCGCTTAGCAATTGCTCATGGCCTTTAAGCTAAGCTTATATATCAAGTGGGATATTGCCGGGGCCCAACAAAGAGTTTGGCCATTCTTTGACATTTTATTTGACCTTGTGCATTATTAATTTCATACACGTATTTAAGTTGAATGAAAGAAGAAACTTACAACTGTTTGGACGATACGTAGATTTCCTGCAAGTCAATTTACTGCAACTAGCACTTCTTTGGCGATTGTTTTGTTTTATCCAAAAGTTCTGTTAAGAAACAATTCCGTCAAGGACAAAAAATTTCTTGCTATGTGGGCAGATGGAACTTCCAAGTTTCTGTAAGCTCTGGGAGAAGATTTAAATGCTTTGCTGCCTCTAACCAGCCGGCTGTTTTCTATCTTGCAACTTCTTTTTGAGGCTTACAGGGCTGGCAGACTCCTTCCTTCGATCACTGTTGGGGATTATACTCAGCTGCTGTCTGGAGACTACGATGGAGATCTTTGCAGGCTCGTGATTACCCATGGGATCACTACACATGCTGTAGTTTGACTGCAACAGATGCTACTCTTCTGAGACTCTTTTTGGCCTTTACCCAAGATGAAGCAGCCTTCTTTTTGAAACCTTATACAATCAGCACTGAGAGTTTTTTATACCTAATCCTGTATATTCTTGCAAAGTCTTGTTTCCTCTATTATGTAATTCTTGATGATGTACACTTTTTCTCTTCAATTTTTCTAATAAATGATGGTGGCTAATGTGGGCCTCAACCATTATTAGTCTTCTTGTCAGAGAGAGAGAGAGAGAGAGAGAGAGAAGATTTGAAATTGATGATTTGACCTCCTCGAATAAAAATTCAGCCATAGTGGGAACCAAGACACAAGGATAGGAGCTCCATTTCTCATTGTAAAATTTTGGTTGAAATGAGTTTCTCTGGAAGGGATTTCAAGGTGTGCTTTGCCAAGTCCTGATCGGGTAAACCTCCAGAAAGTCACATAGCAGAGCAATATAAGAGTGAACATTCAATGTGAGAGAGCACACAGATTTCTTGCAGTATGTTGACCCTTGACGCTGCGAGTATCATAATAGTTGGTGCCACCAAACTTAATGGGAGGTGCCTCAAGCATCTGATCGACACCTGCATTGCGGGCTCAGTAGGCAAAAACTAGGTCAGCAACATTCTGAAAACAAGAAGCAATTCTAAGACAGAATTGTTAGGATAATTTGAGCAGAGATTTTTCATGTTACATGCTGCAATATCACTGTGTGAAGAGATTTGCAATGTTCCGTTATCAAACACAGGGCAGCAAAAAACCCGCGCATACAGTATCCTGGTATAACCTATGGCGAAACTTGTCTGTCTGTCGAAAGCCGGGTATGCAGCAATGCTATTTGAAAGAACCTGAGATTCTAGATAGCCAGGGAAATTTGAGGGCATGTCAATGAAAATTATCGGGCCCTTCTCCTGCTTGAAATGTATCCATTAGCAGCACCAGAAAATCGAGATACCATCAGATTTCAAGGGCTAAGTAATATTCTTCCACATGATGATTAAAGAGATTAGGCATCAAGACGTGTGAAAGATCCAACAAAATACTCAATTGCATGCACTGGGGCAAATATATAAGCAAATCCTAAATAACTTTGTTGTGTAACAGACAAAGTAGTCCAGTAAAGCAGTTCCTCTTTATATATAGTACAAAGTTATGCAACAGCCAAACTAATCAGGTAAAGCAGTTCCTCTTTCCAAATTGTTCTTGATCTCCAGTGTGTACTTGCCAAAGGCCCTTTCAATCTTCTTATTGAAATGCTCATTCCTGTCATTGATTGAATCAATGTCCTTCTCTTCATGGAACCGACGCCTCCTGCTAAATGATTGCCGCTTTGCTTCCCTGTCCTGAAGTTCCTTTACCATTCTGTCAATTTTTTCCTCTGGGGCCTTTGATGCCTGTAATGACAGAATCACACAAATAGACGGGAGTTGGTTATGCATATGGTTTTCTTAGACTCATGCAGAAGCTGGTTGAAAATCAATGACACTAATACCTTCCCATATTGAAGACTAGAAGCTTCACGATAGAATTCTGGATCAGCTTCCTTTGATTTATTATATGCCTCCATGTCAACCTCTACGTTCTTAGTTCGTTTTTTATAAGCATTGTAAAGTGTCTTCTGATTGAAAACTGTGCACAGAAGAGCATACATCAGATAACAAACAAGTTGCAGAGATGCCAATAAAAAAAGTCGAAAGGCTATACAACTTCCATTCATATTATCCAGTTACAAAACCATGTAGCAGAAATAAATAACGAGCAATATAACAATAGAAACACCTCCAAGTCCAGAGTGTATCCCCATCTCTTGAGTGCCCGACGCCTGATACACCTTGAATGAACCTCATTTCAGCACAGTACATTTAATACATAGCATTGCCTTATTGAAGTGCTAGAACATGACAATTCTTTAGAACTTGTACAATTGAAGCTGATGAAAAAAGCTCAGTTCAAAATTGGAAAAAAGTGATCATTTTTTCAAGGGAAGAGTATGAAAAAAAATGCCATGGATGAAAGTATGATTTTGGTATGTCCATTAGGTCAGGTATTCCCAGTTTGGTACAGAAGAAGTTACATTTTGATGTATCCGGTGCTTAAACTCAATGTGTGAAACAGTGGTCTGTACTTGACCTTATCCTCCTTCCCCAATAACTCCTGTTTACTTACTTTTATCCATGTGGGGACGAAAAAAACGTCTCTTCTCATACAAAGTTTATTTTTGTCCACAGCAGGGGGTTCTATTTTTCTCTTTATAAAAGCTCTAGGTATGGGTTTATTGGAACGGGTTCATAGGGTTCCAATGAACCAACATTAGATTTTGAAAGATTAACTAATCAATCATATCCAGTCACCGCCCACCACACACCCCCCAACCCCAATGAAAAAAAAAATCTAGTTTTAATTCATTTATAAGAGCAGTACCTGTCACGCTGGTAACGGGCTTGATGATAAAAATTACCTTATATGTAATATAAATAACTCAAAATCAATTTTGCATTCTTATTCATATTATTCCACTGATGCCATGATCTCAATAGATTACCAGGTTGAATTTCCATGAGATATTTAATTATTTATTTAGCACATTTAGCATTGGCGAATAAGGATTAATTGAGCTGAGCCAAATAGTGGGGAAAAGGCTAGATCGTTATGGTTATGGTCACTTTGAGAATAGTGAAGGAAACAAAACTGACACCAGATAGTCTTGATCAAATAATACCCAACAGATTTACAACATTAACCAAATGAAATACAAAAAACATATAATAATGACAGCTGACCTTCACCATTTGAGTAAACTTTTAAAAAACTCACATTGATCAAGAGATATTAAGAAGAGTCACTATATTCAAGATTCCATCAATCTGGTTTGGAAGTTCATCTGAGCCTCAAGAAAACAGCTAAGAATATATCATTTGAAACTTACCGTCCCAACCATGTGGTGCAGGATCCTTTTCCCACTTCTTATACTTTGTTTCAGCCATCTCTTGTGTATCAAGCATATATGCCTTTGACATTTCCAGGCCATTTGAATCAAGCAGCTTTCCAATCTTCTTTTTCCTTTCCTCAAGCCAATGCTCTTTGGAAATGCCCCTTGATTCAGCTGGAGCCTCCATTTTCTTTTTTTCTGCCACCATGGCCATTTGATTGGCCTTTCTTGCTTCATTCTGCAAGTGTAAAGTATCTTAGCAAAAAAGAAAAAATTGTATGACAATAGACCAGATAGAGATAGAGAGAGGTGCAGTTTATTTAATTTTATTAAGAATAATTACTATATCTTGCTAATGGAAATAATAGTAGTTGGGAATTTGCATTACCATTTTAAGTCTCAAATCAAACATTTTTTTCTGCCTTTCAGTGAGATGAGGATGGCCTGATTCAGCATCATTCTGAACATGCTGGCCGTCACCGTCATCATTTGGTTCTGCTTGACCTTCTCTTTGCTCAGGAGGCACTTCATTCTGATCAGAGTTATCAAAGGATGAAGGAGCACCGTTCTCTTGTTGTGTTTCTAAAATAAATGTTCAAGATGGAAAGCAAGCATGGTTAAACAATATGATGAATACAAAATCTTATCAAAATTGTCTTTACAAAAAGTTGCAGTGATCAAGGAATCTGGTCAAATATCAACAATCTTATGAAAATTGCCTTCAGAGAAAGTTGCAGTATCTAACACTGGAGTAAGGAATCAGATCAAAGATGATTTAATGTACGGTACGCATTCCACAGAACAGGTACACTAGTGAAGCATAGGGAGGGCTTTAAACAGTACACAAATAAATGATGCATGAAGAATTTATATATTTCAAGCAACTATCTACGAAACAACTACATAGAACTACCCCTTCAAGATACTAGTTAAAAAGGCCATATAGCATATACTAAATTCCAGCTGATCAATTCATGGTTGTGAGCTTTTTAAGCAATTCACAGGCCCAATGTCTTTAGAACAGGGGCTTCATAATGTATAGGTGTTTCAGTGAGTCTTTCTCTGGGTCCGGCTGGGTTGTGGTCCGGAAATTTAGAGTATGAAAGGAACTCATAGAGAAAGCCATACTGAACTCTTTCTAAAAAAAACTGCTAGATTTTATCTTTCTTTTCAGGAACCTTCAATCTAGGTTTTCAATGTCAACATCTGACCCTTCTCCAACTTATATTTGATACCAACGCCACCTCCAACACATGTGGTCTCTGTGCATATATGCGAAACTGAATTAAGCAGGGGTGATTTTCTATTTTTCCCAATTCGTGTATCTTGCTTACAAGATATCGTCCATTTCTCTCGAACATTTCTTGTTATTTCATGGTTTGAAATATGCACACAATATACTATCTTTTTAAATGTTCTAAATTTTGGGTCATTTTTAACTGGAATGGGATGTCAAAATGGGTAGGTATATGTTTCAGATCCCTTCCATAACTAGACCAATCTTATGTAGAGTGCATGAGCTGGTATGAAACCATTTTTTTCTGTTGAGAGAACAAAATTGGCCCCCTCCCCCCCCCCCCAAAAAAAAAACATGAAGGAAAAAAGAAACAAAGATTTGATGTTATCAAGACAATTTGTTTTGAAAGATCCCCCTTTTTTACTGATTTCTATCATGCATGCTTGCATACATTAGTTCTGAAAGATTTCTTGTATCATCTATTTTTATCACATGCATGCCCATCTGCCTGCAATAGACACACACATTAGACCAAAGATGAGGGTACACCTTGGCACACCGTAGCCGACTATGTTTCATGTATTTATCTTGATTAAGCCCCTGAAACACCAAAAAATAAACACAAAATAAAAAGAATAAATATGTCCACATTTTTCTTTATATTCAAGTTGATCTTTGTTTTCCTCATGTGCATGTAACACAGACTAGAGATATATATATCTACATTTTTTTGCTTTCATAAAAAAGACCAAAACGCCATCCAATGTATCGGAAATCAGGTTGATGGGTCAAAGCATATTTAGGACTGTAAAAATATGCAAATAATTTACAATCTTATACATGTGTGCAGACGAAATGTCAAAATATTTGTAGTAGGTTAAGAATATAAGTTGCCAGAACAATTACTTAATCATGGAAAAGAAACCATACAAAAGCCAGAAAGGGCATCACCAATCATGTCGTGTAGCTAATTTGTCTATCAAATTAATAGCAAATATTTACGCCCCCGCCCCCACCCCCACCCCCACCCCAACAACACACACACACACACACACACACACACATAACAGAGAGGAAAAAGGAAGAAAAACACATACAAGCAATAGCATTGCCAACAAGAACATCATCTTTTGATGCAGGAGAATGTATTTCATCCTAATTTCTGAATGCCCATATTCCTCATAAAGACTGAACAAATAACTAAAAAGGAGAAGATTTGAAAATCCTTACAGAAAGGATGGCTCACAAAAAAAAAAAAAAGGGCTACGGTGCTCTCGGAGTTTTATGGCACATTTCCAAAGAACCAGTACTCCCAGAAGCTAGGTAAGAAGCAATAATTATCTTTGAGATGAAGCAATGTTGCAGGAAACAATACACATCTGATACAATTAATTGTTTCCATGTGTGCAATGCACAAAGATATGACCAATTGTCTTCCCATAAGAGTAATAAATTATGAACCTAGTAGCAAGCTGAATATCTTTACTTTCCAATTGTCTATGTTGAGCACCTCATCAAAAACCAAGAGTGGAAAATAATTCATGACAGGGCATAATGACCCCCAAATCCTTTGGTACACCTCGATAAAGTGGGACCTCATCAAAAACCAAGAGTGGAAAATAATTCATGATAGGACAGAATGAACCCCAAATCCTTTGGCACGCCTGGATAAAGTGGTTCAATGCAAGAAGGACATAGGAATTTTAACTTCCTTGCTTCCAAGCTTAGGAGGAAATAAATTGTTATACTAGGACAATGTATGTCGAGGTCACTCAACTCTAACTTATTTAAACAGAAATTACATTCCCTTTAGCTCTCTTCCCTCAAGATCGAGGGACCATTGATTACAAATTCAAATGGTTCTATGAATGGAAATACTCAGATCCAAATTCACACTCAACTCATACTGATGTGAAAAGTACTCATACCATATACTAAACCTATGTAGCCACAAACAGTAATTCGTCAAAAACTTCAAAAGTCATGACAAATAATAGTTTTGTCAAGAAATAATTATTCCTCAAATTGAAAATGGAAAACCATCTTGTTAAAATTAAAAGCATGTGCATGGTCCTACGAATCATGATGCCCCTATGTTACATTTGTTTTGCACAAGTCATCTACAAATTACTATACAGAAATCAATCACTATAATGCATTATTTTCTTGGATAGTTTGTGCAATGCATAAGTAATATCACAACAGCCTTAACTAATATGAACCTAACCGAACTATGAAGCCTTATCCCAACTGTTTACTATCAACCTTTTGAATACTTCTTTACTATTCATTCAATATTTGCCATTCACTGTCATCTTTGCATGATTCCTTCCAAACTGTCCCTGCCAACATACTAAGTAACAAAACTAAGACCTCATACAGACTAAATTATTGGAACATATTATACAAGTCGTGTTTCAGCTAGCTATAGGACAACTAGAATCTTCTTACAAAAGCCAGCACAATCTCCTCAAAAAGGGTGAAAAAAAGAAAAAGAAATTGACCTCAATGTTTCCAATCATCAGGTCACTGTTTATCTGCAGTAAATCAGGTCTGTTGATGCAGGCCTAACAGCATCAAGACAACCAGCATAAAGTCCTGCATTGCCTTCACCCTCTACTTGCAAAGCAACTTACCAGGTACCGAAACCTTAAAAACCCACTAAAATTATCTTTTTTCCGATCTAACTTTAACAATTAATTCAAATAGTACATCATATCCACGTAGTTCAACATAGTTATGCACAGAGCCACAACCAAATACTAGCTAGCAATGAATCAAGAACAAGCTTGCTGCCACATCTCATGGCAAAAGAAACAGTGTGGAGGAGTTTTGTCTCCCTTATCTACTGACCTATGCTATAAAGAAATCTTTAATAACAACTGCCATATGCCCAAACTGTGGAGAAGCACGAGAAGCAACTGAGATCACAGCAGCATCGTAAATTAACTAGAAAACCCTCTTCATTGGGGCCAAGAAAATCTAGTTACTAAAACAACCAAGTAAAAGGCCATAAAACTGCCCAAGAAAAAGAAGCAAGAAAGAAACCTGACGGATCCGTCCTCTTGTTCCGATCCTTCGCCTCGGCGATCTTTTTGAAGCAGAACTCGGAGCACTCGTGATACGGATTGGATGCGTTAATGCAATCGGGATGCACTGTCCTCTCCTCCGGTTCCTTGGTGTTATCATCCTCTGCGATTATTACTCTTTATTTAAAATCGACTAGTTTTAAGAGACGACGGTGGAAAAGGGGAGGAATCAAAAACTATTCTTCAAAAATAAAACCGAATTTGAAAAGAATCAAAGATCATGATAGAATTGGAATTTGATGGATAAAGGAGGGGAAAGAGAACTAACCTAACAATTTCTGGGCATCATCGGCGTGAGCTTTGGCTTCGGCAATTCGCTGAAAGCAGTAGTCAACGCACTCGTGGTAGGGATTGGAGGCGTTGATGCAGTCGGGATGCACCCTCCCTTCCTTCGCCATCCCAATCCACCCAATGAGAGAGAAGACGAAACCAAGAAGACAAGAACCAACCCTAGCGCTAGAATAACAGGGGATGCCGGTGGCAGGGCGACAAACGACGGGGCGGATTCGGGTCGGATCCCAGCAAAACCAACACAAGATCGCAGGCCGACTTGGATAATCAGGCCAATCGGTTTTGCCGACTAAAACCTGCCTCTCCCTTGCCTACCGAGCCCGGCCCCAGCTCGACAATTTTCCAAGATCTAGGCCCAGCCTGCCTCAAGCCCAGGCTCCCTGGCCTAACCCGAACTCTAAACGGGCCGGCAGGAAGGTGGGTGCGGATGGCCCTAGGAGTCTAGGAAAGAAATATAACAACCCCAGGCCGCACCCAACGGACTAGCCAAAGATACTATTTAAATTATAAGTACCTAAGATCTATCTAATGCATAGCTAACATAGGACTAAATAAACGCCTACATGGGTCGTCATGTACTCTCTTCATTTACATCAGGCTAAAAGTCCAAATTCATTCAAATCTAATCACAAGCACTATGATGGGCCCGTGGTTAGCTCCAATGGGCCCTTGCTGCACTGTCCCCTAGTCTATATAGACCATGGGCTAAGTTCTTTCTAATATTATTTGTCATAACTTAGAACTTCGTCTAAAAAGACTAGTCGAAATGTATTATTTACGTTCCTTAGTCTTGTATAAGAATCCAAAATCTCTCCGACGAATAACCAATGTAAGACTAAACATACACCCATGGATCCTCGTAGGAAATGTTGTAGATATTGAGGCTAGGGCCGAGAAGGACTAGAGAGGATGCCGTAGGGGTTGGAATTAGGGTTAGGGTTGGGGTTTGGGTTTTGTTGTTGCTGCTGCTGGGATTCGTAAGCGATCGAGATGAGGCTCCCATTTGGAGAAGAGGAAGAAGCCGAGAAGGTGATGAAGGAAACATATTTAATGGACTGAGGCTAGATATTTTGCTGTATCAAATATGGTCCGCCTAACCACAAATTGTTTTAAAGTAATAACACTATGTCCAACCAAATTGGCTGTTCCAGAGTGTCCGGGCCACCATGGGGATGTTGGCATGAAATGATGTCGATGCAATTGTCGCCACCGGCTTTTCTGAACTTTCGAAAAAAAGTGATTTTTCCAACCTTTTATGCAACTATGGCCTGGTATAATCAATAGTAGAAAATAAAATTTTATATATTTACTGTTACAAAATGTTGAGGGAAATACAAGTCCCCCTAAAGTACGTGATTGGAAGCACCCGACCTCGGACGACCGACCTGGCGCCTGACCTCGGACGACCGACCTAGAAGCTCTCGACCTCGAAACGCCCGATATGGAAGCTCCCGACCTCGGAAGCTTGACCTCGCCATCCACTTGCCGCGATCACATCCTTCTGCAGCTCAACCAGAGACCATTCCGTGCCACTGCCATCAACCATTAATGTGCATGGTCTCTGTAGACCTCCGGCTTACTCAACAATTAATGCGCGTGGACTCTGCAGACCTCCGGCTTACTCAACAATTAATGCGCGTGGACTCTGTAGACCTCCGGCTTACTCAACAATTAATGCGCATGGCTCCTGCTGTCTACGGATCTCAAGCCCTCCACGGCAAATTAGCTCGGCTGCCTCTGATCAGCCGTGACAACTCCCTGGCCCCGGCCTAACCTCCTACGGCAAGACATTAATGCACACGATCCTGCACTGATCCAGCCGACGTGCTCAATCATACGGTAAACTCCGCCCCGTCACATCACAGGTAATCCAAGGCCCCTCTATAAAAGGAGAACCCTCCCACCTTAGAGGGGACTGGACGCTAAAACTCTGGACATATTTTCCTCCATATATCTTTGCCCCCTCTGACTTAGGCATCGGAGGTCCGGCGCCGGAAATCCAGGCCACTGGCTTTTTTACAGATCCCCCGGAGGACGCCGCCCGCTGACGGATCGCCACCCACTGCCAGACGACGGAGCTCCTCCCTTCTCACCCAGTGGTCACCCCTGGGTCCAATTTCCAGCAACACAAAAAATCTATATTGATATACTCCATCAAACTGGTTTTGTAAAATTGGCATCAAAAATAATTTTGCCAACTTGGTAGATCCCCCCTTGCTCCAAGAACTTAGTTTATGCAAACAAATATGCCTTCATTTGACAAAGTGATCACTCATACCTTGGGTACCTACATATACATGCATGATTAGATGTAAATGCATAGGTATTTTTGCTCATGTCCTCGTATGATATGAAGTAAATAGTGCTAACATGTTTTCATTGTTTCTATTGTTACAGTTGAACTCATATGATTAACTTGGATGCTTGACCAATTTGTTATATGAATGCATGCGCTAATTAATAAGAAGGCGGGCCTTAGTGCTAAACTTGATTAATAATTGGATTTGAGTGGGGATTCAAGATTTTTTGGGATTTGATTCAGTACATTATTTCCAAAACTGAAAGCATTCTTATTACAAAAGTTTTCTATATAGTGATATATGATAAACTATACTGGAAAAGGAGCATGATACCAGAAATGAATGAATATTAGTTTAAAAAAAATGTATAATTACTTTTGAAACAGAATTTATATTTAGTTTGATTGAAACATAAGCAAAATGTAAATATTGGCTAGAATTTTGGAACTAAATAATAGTAAATGAGAGTCAAGGAGAGCATGCATAAGAAAAAAAATGCAAAATCCAATATGAAGAAAAAAAATAAAGACAAGTCACGTGGCCAATTTTCTTTATTTTTATATTTATACATATACATATATGTAGTTTGTGTAGATTTAATTTTGGTTATCTAGTTTTCAGATTCGGACGTGGTAATATATGAGTTCAATTCGATAAACAATTGAATCCTATATAGAATCTGAGTTCGATCCAATAGAGTTATCAAAAACTTAATTTACGTTATTACTCGATTATTAGAAAAATTTGGTTGGAACACAGAATTATCGGATATCATTTACACCCCTATGCAACATGGTTGGCTTAAGATAGTACTTTCCTATCCTTTGTAAAACCTTCATAAAAGAAGCTCATATGACTAAAGTTAACTAAGACATTGCTTAATTATCTTCATTGGCTAGACAACAGAGTAGATAACTTAGAGATCATCATGAACTATCCTGATCTTTGCATACAGTTAGCACCACCAGATGTCCAACACATAATAGTTAACAGATGGCATCCTTTTTTGAGTGAACTTAGCATAAACCATTTTTAACTTTGGTTTGATGATGTAACACTAAGTTTACACCTAGAAACTAGAATAGACAACTAGATGTTATGAATTGGTGTCTAACCTGTCATGATTATGGTTAAACTTTTGTAGCCAATTCCGCCCTTTACAATATTGTAGCACTAAGAACAAGAGATGAAGATCAAAAACTAGGATGTTAGGAATTGTTTTCATTTTAATTTTATATCATAATTTTTTAGATGATAAATGTAGTCCCATTTTTATCAATTTTTTTATTCTCTATTGTCGGAAGAGGGGAGAGAACTTGTTATACAAATATGTTTACAAGAAACTCTTATACATATTCACATTAGTTAAACAAATGCATTCGAACCTCTTTTAATAAAAGAATCTACTTTGTGGGGCCCTTCATCATGACAAAAACTTCGCCTAACTTTTGAGGAATGGTCTGACAGACATTAGCCTTAATCTAGGATTGCCCTACTTCTTTTATCCTTTCTTATTGTTGGAGGCATTTGATTTGGTGGGGCACTTTTTATTTACTTTTTTTTTATATATATATTGAGTAATGGTCCAACTTTTTATTGTTGGAGACTTTTCATGTATACAGTGATATTCAACTGTTCCATTCTCATGTTGAAGATATCCAGTTTTTTGGACACCCAATTTTATCCTCAATTTTATGTGGGATCCACGCCGTATAGATAGAAGAGTCTCCATCCCGTTGGATTTTTCTTTACCGTGGTTTCATGTGGGATCCACATCGCATGGATTGAAGAGTTTGTATTCCTCTAGAAATTATTTTCCACTAGTTTTTTTTTCTTTGTTTAAGATTTTTTTTATTTTTTTCTGAATGTTAGAAAGGAATCTAATTTCTTCCTCCTTTTCGTTTACTAGGTGTAAAGATGAAGATATTATTAATTATAAATATATGGTTATCATGCAAATCTTATATAGGATATATTTTTGACAATTTTTATAAATTACATACTATTTTTATTTCATAATATGCTTATAACATGATTGGTAATCAATTTATATGTCTATCATGGCTTGTAATGATTATTAATCTGATTAAACTTGAAAAGTTCGATAGATTGATAAAATTATATTATAACTAATATGGCCCTAATGGAATAGAATTGGATTGGGTTTAGATTTAATTTTTTGACCAAATTAAAATACATGTTGGATTTGGATTGCGCCTATCTCCGATCCAACTTGGCATGCACTCTACTTAAAAGTAGGGGTGTCGGTTGAGCAAGTTGTTCATAAGCTGTTGCTTGTTTGGCTTGAAATTCAACTCATGCTCGGCTCTTTTATTTAATGAATGAGTCGAGCTCAAACTAGAATTTTGAGCTCATTTATTAGACATTGTAAGCTCAAACTAGCCTCAAGTCTCTTATTTTTGACTTATGAATCTGCTCGTCTATATATAAAATTTATTATATATAATATATCATATTATATATATAAAGATTATATTATTGATTTTTTTTTGGGTGAGAGATATTATGTTTTTATGTAATAAATTACCAGTCATTGGACAAAAAACAACTTGTATATGTTAGGATGATGGCTAGAGTTAGGATTTATACCTTTTGTGGAAGTATGAAAGAATTCTTAAGAGTTAAGGTGTCAAACAAGTGAGTTCTTTACGCGTTGATCTCGTATTTAGCTTGAAATAAGCTCTAGCTTGGATCTTTTGTTTAGTGAATGAGCAAGCTCAAGCTAGATTTTCGATCTTGTTTATTAAACAAATGGAGCTTGAGTTGGGCCCACTTTGCCTGTGATAATGAAAATTAAATTATAATACAAATTAAGGTTAATGGCCTAGAAATACTACAAGTAACCAATTTCATTATTTAGGATTTACTATAGAAAATAACAAAAATATGTAACATAATTAGAATTAGTTGGATGAAGCTGAGAGGTACATATGAAATATTATATAATAATCGTATACCTTGAAGTTAAAAGAAAATGTTTATAGAACAACAGTAAAGCCAACCATGTTCGTATAGCTCAAAACATATAAAGAAAGTGCATGTAATAGAAATAAAATTATTACAATGGATGTGCAGTAAAACTAAAAAAGTTAAAATAAAAAATAAATATATTAGAGGAGCTATAGGAGTTGTACAAGTTAAAGATAAAGTGATGAAAGATTGATTGCAATGGTAAAGATATATACAATAAAGATCTGAGAAGGTTCCAATAAATAAAGGTACTTTAGTTTGTGTTAAAAGTAGTAAGAAAATGAGAGAAAAATATAAATTAAAATGAATGAAGGTCATGAAGAAAGATTTGGAGAAACTAGGAATTATAGCAAAGGTGGCTTGATGAATAAAGTTCTATAAAGCTGACATAAATAGTTAGAAAAATCTTGATGATTATGATTATAATATCTGATTAGCTATATATGTACTACTTTTCCAATATCAAGATATTTATCCAAACTGTATATATAATAAAAATATTATTTCAATTAGACGTGCAATGGAAACATCAAATAATTATTATTCATCAAGAAATATAAGGACCAAATGATGACTATTGTGTATATACATTTGCCAACAATCCCTGAAAATTCAAAATTGTCATCATTCATCATAATACTACAACAATCGTGTTCTTAAAAACTATATTTTAAATATCCTTTTTTGCTCTTTTTAAAAAAGGCTCAAAAATTGATAGGTATAGATTATGTTTTCTCCAATAACATATTTTTTATATCGGATCATAAAGAAGTTAGATAAGATCAGCATGAAAGTTTTGTTGCTATAGTTTGAATTTCCTCTTCCCTTGCCCATTTGGCTGACCAAATTGCAAATGCATTCCCCCGTCATTTAAAAAAAAAAAAAAAATCTCCACAGGGGGTTTTATGCTTTCACCTCCAACAAAATAACAAAAATATCCGAAGACCAAAACTCGAGTGAGAACTCAAAATACCATTCGAGATTTCATGACTTAAAGGCATGCCAAAACAAAGAAAATATATAGGTTAACTTCGAAACATACTGATCCCATATGACTTGGATCTTTGTGACACTTGATCCTTCACCATCGACTAAGATAATTTGCAGCAATAACTCAAGAAGCAGTACAATTATTTTCCAAACTACCTACAACCGTGCTTCATACTCTTGCACCTAAGAAAGACTTCGTCTCTCAAGGTCTAATGTTGCAGCTCACTAAAACTATCCATATATGAAACAACGCACACAAATATAGATAGAGATAAAGAGAGAACCTCAATTCTAATCAAGTAGATTAAAAATACCACGTGGGCTCCTCGATTGTAGGCCCATGGACCATCTAATTGTGAAATAGATGGAAAACCTCCAAACTTGGCTGATGACCAATTCCTCCATATTCCATTGCTTCTTGTTGCTTCTGCCAACGTAAACTCCTCTCTTCTCCAACACCCAAGAAGTCCACGGTCGTCACATCCCCCCCACTTGGCCCACCATCACCACCATACTCCATATTCCTTAGGAACCGATCACCACCACTCATCGACGTCCCAGAAGTCGTAAACAAACTGATATGATTCACCGCAGGATCATAAAATCGATTAGCAATCCCTCCATTGATCCCAGCCAGCTGAGACTGCTCGCCTTGCGATCGCATGAGATCAAACATCCCATGGGCCTTCATCAGGCTATAAGACCTTGAGCCAAAGGCCCCGTCAGGACCAGCTATTATAGAGGCAAAGTCCCCCGGCGTCATGGTGGAGCTGATGCTGCTCTTACCAGCGGTTGCACCAATCTGGGCTGCCTTCTGTAATAGAGCAGTCGCAGACATGTGGATCGAGCCAGCCATCGAGCGACTAAGGTTAACATCGCCAATCTCATCGAAGCCTATTGGGCCATCCCCACTAAGCTGAAGGCTTGAGGAGGGAATGGTCCTTGGGCTATAGAGGGTTCTGACCACGCCGAGACGTCGCAACGACTCCGGCGAAAGGTTGTCAGAGTGGGTCCTAAGCAGTGGACTCTTCATGTCATCATGGTTGAGGTTGGCGAGTTCGATGGGGATGGCATTGGTGTTGATGGGCATCATGAGATTGGAGGCCATGGTGGCCATGAGTGGTTGGTTTAGCTTGTTTTCTTGGACCAAAGCATTGCAGAAGACTCTATGGGTGATGAAGCTCTCTCTCCTGTGAAATATAAGCAAAACAACTTAATTAGAACTTTATAAGGCCATACTTTTTGGCTTGAACTAAACAGTGCAATAATTTTAACTTGACTTATCTTGGAAGCCTGTTGTGGACAGGGGTGCAAAGGGGACGGGTTTGAATCTAGGAGCCATTTATAACTTGGAACCCATCAGACTCAAATATGGGCCTATGAATTGGGAAATGTTGAAATTGCAAAACCATTTTTCTCCAAAAAGCTCAAATACCTTGATAAAATAAGGGAAGAGAGAGAAGTATTTTTATTCTCTATATTTTTGTATCACTGTTACAACAGTATGTATATTGATATATAGCCTCATAATGTGGCTAAGAAGGAAAGTGTATCGAAAGAAATATCAATCATCTTTGGAGTAGTACAGTAACAATGGTAAATATGCATGACCAATGAATATGGCCTCATCGTTATCAAAGAACATATCAATCATCTTTGGACTTATACAGTAACAATGATAAATATGCATAATAGATAAAAAAAAAAGCTGAATATGGCCTCATCGTGCCTCTAGATGAAGGGGCCAAATGGGCAAAGGTCTGTCTGCATCCAACATGAACCACATAGATTGGAATCAAGCTTCATTTAGCAAACATAACAAACCAAGAGACCTCTATTGGACAATTGAAGAGATTTTTTCTTAGCAACTTATGATTTTTTTTTCTCCTTTTTTTTTTTGAAATGTTCAGGCATGTGCAAGTGCATTGCGACAAAAAATCAACAATTTGCATGCATCTAGTCTGACATAGTTTGGAGAGAGAGAATATGAATTAAAAGATGACTATGGGGGAGGTATTTAAGAGAACTGAACATTCTTATCTATGATTTACATAAATATGCCATCAAACCTAGTTCTTCAACAAAGTTTTGCCACAAAAATAATAATAATCTTGATAGATATGTGGGATCAACTATCTTTCTTTAGATGGCATGGGTCGAGCCAGATAAAAATCCTAAATGTAGAATAATGTTTAATGATAGAAATGATGTATGTAACCTAAAAATTCACTTTGTCCATGTCATAAGCGACGTGCACGTCGGTAACCTAAAAATTTGGACATCATATTCTGTATGAAGTGGCTAGCAGTACATTTTTGTGTTTGCCCCTTATAAATATGACCAAAGTTTGAACTTGAAAAGGACCTTAGGATTAGGTCAAATTTTTTGAGCTCATATGTTGCCCAAAAATCAAATACGTGGACTTTTTGCCACTGCAATCAAATTTATCTATTTATATACCTTGACCTAAATATTTCAAACTTTATGGACTTGATGGTCTCTTATGTGGCAAATCATATTGAATCTGCTTTATGAGTTTCTTTGATAAATATTTCTATTCAATTTTGTAATAGTTTATTTTTTAATTCTCATAGATGTACTTTTGCTCAAATAATTTAAAATATTTGATTCATCCAAAAAAAAAAGGGGGTCAAAGTTTGGCTCTCACATGCCTAACCTTTAGAAAGCCATCATACTACAACCACCGCCAAGTGCAATAATAAGTGTGCGGCAATCTTTTGATTACGCCATGCTATCTCTCTATGATCACCAGCCGCATCAAGCTGGTTAAATAATACCATCATCTACATTTGATAACTAATTAAGGAGCGAAATTAAATTATGGTGTCTCCAACTCTAGTCACTAGCTACTAGAAAAGAGAATCTGAAGTACAAATGACACGGCGGATTCTTAATTCTTTAATTTCTATGTTTCATCCTAATCCTTCATTGTGTCCATGCTATATGGAATAATTTAATGTCAAAACATCTAATTTCCAGCAGAACGCAAGTCCAAGGAAGAGCGCAGGATTTCATTCCCTTAATACTATTATTTGTTTGTTTTTTTATACACAACCTTTGAAAACATCCAAACACCTTGGCTAGAGTACACTTTCCTCTTTGTTCAATTGCATATGGTCCCTATTTCTCCAAGAGAATCCTTATTGACGCTACAGTATTTTAGTGTGCGGTAAAATCACATATCCTGACTGTCTTCATAGCCGATGGCTATTGAGTCCACCATGTGTATGGTTAGAGTATGTGCCAACTCCAGGCACATTCCCCATGTCCAGGTTCTTGAAGAATCTTAGGATGTCAATCTTTGACAAACTCACCATCAAATACTGTGTTTTTCTAAGAATGTGTTGTTATAAATAGCTCTACAAGTAACTATCTTTCAACTACTACGTACTTAAGAGATAGAATGAACAAGGAATGTGAGTTAACCTGGAGAAGATGGTGCCACAGTCGCACTTGTACTCCCGAGTTCCACAGATCTTGGAGTGAGCCTTCCAATCTGACTGCACTGCATACTTCTTCGAGCATTTGTCACAATTCCATTTCTTCTCCCCATGCTTTCGGCAGTAATGCTTCTTGATCCCAGTGAGATCACCGAGGGCACGACTCGGGTTGTGATGCACACATGTGGGTTCAGGGCATATATACACTCGCTTTCGACTCTCGGTGCTGGTTCTTGGCCTTAGCTTCCATGGAAGGTTGTGGCATCGGCGGTGCAATTGGAGGTTTTGGTCCCTTTGGAAGCCCTTGTGGCAAATTTCACAAATAAATCGGTTTGTTGCCATTAGGGTTTTTGGTGATAAAGCAATCACCTCTGCAGTCGGATCTACATTTTATTAGGAAGAGATGTCAGCATATGTATCACTACCTTCATTTTCTTCTTTATGCAAAACTATTTAATAATGTTATATTTATTAATTTTATGATCTCCTTTGGCACTTGAAGTTCATAATCCTATAAATATATTAATAAATATATATATCAAATTTATTAAATTTGTTGGTGAAACTTATTGTGATAGTGAAATTTTAGCTGGTACATATTCATAATCTTGAAAATAATGACGAGGTAAAGATAGAACTTTGTTTCCTTTATATAATTATTAGATAAGAACTTTTTATGACTATCACAAAAATAAACACAATATATATATATATATATGTATGTTATACACATATAAGTACACATGTATATAATATATGTGTGACATATAGGTGTCTGTGTGTATGCATGTATACATTTACATATATATATATATGCATACATGCATGCATTCATATACACATAGCTATATATATATATATATATATACACACACACACACACACACATACACACAGCAAAACCACTGTAACGACGTCTGAATGAAGCATACAGAAGCGGAATGTTACAGATAGCTGCACAAACCTATGGTTTGAAAATAAATTCATCACAGACGTGGTGCAAAAGTCAAGTAGCACATCATCATGTGAGGATACGAATCGGTATAATTTTTTTTTTATTAGAAATAGAAGTTTGATGGAGATTGTTTTCTTGTTCTATCAAAAAACAAAAAGGACTTTTGGATTCTTCTTAACCACCTTGTGATGAGAGCAAACATGAGCATACTAAGTGCTTTTCTTCTTTTAAAGAAAGATGAATTTATATTAAATTTATCTCAAAGATACTTCAAATATAAATTGCCAGTGCTTAGTCGTCATAACGTAAAGAATAAATTTAGTGATTATGACCCATAGTAACATTATTGTGAGCACTTGTCAGATTTTATGATTTTTCTGAATAGTGTATTGGTACTGCGGCCACAAAAATAACATACGTAAGATTTCTTCTTCTTCTTCTCTTCTTCTTCTTCTTCTTCTTCTTCTTATGATAATAGTACATAAGACTAGTTCTATTTACCTTGGTATACAAATGGTAATTAACCTATATCCAATTCTGAGTTCATGAAAATGGAAGTCAATTTTTTCCTTGTGGTCAGCCTAAAAATATTTTATATGTTATTATAGATGTGAAGCAGCAGTGCAAAATGTTGAAGAGCTGGCATACAGGAATAGAAAAGATGGATAGATCTATTGGCTTTGATCAGTACGTTCCTTCAAGTTGGTTACTAGATGCAATATGTGATTTTTTATGATTATTTTTATTTGAGATTAGCACTCCACGATGATGGGGGTAGTCATATAGACAATAATTATTGGTTTTTCCCAAAAAAAATTAATTGGAATCATCACATAACTTCGAAACAAGAGAGCGAGAGGAGGGTCATGACCATAGAGATAGAGGAGATCACTAGTATCTTTGTACTAAAATACCGCGACAACTAAGAATATTTTCGGTTGAAGTTTGGGAATAGCTGAGGATATTTATACCGAAAGTCAGAAGTGCTACTTCTATCCTCATCCTAGTTATCAAATATGCTATTCAAAACATTGAAACCCAGAATAGTTTACTACTTGTCATTTTTATTTTATGTTCTTCAGAACAAATGAGATGCACACGAGCTAACGGTCACTGCAGTTAATATAATTCCTGACCAATAATTCAACCTTTTTACCAACCCAAAAAAAAATAACAAATAATTTCTTTCTCCAGTTTTAATCTTATAAAAAAATAAAACCATACTGAGCTTGAAACCTTTGCTTAGTTCCGTGATGCTGATTTAAAAGGAAAAGAATGAAAGTATGAGGGGACGAAAGAATTTTGGTTAACCACCTGGAGTTCCAGGGAGGCTCCGTTTCTTCTTGATGGGCGGCGGTGGAAGCTGCGAAGTTGAGACACCACTGTTAGCTCCGGCAGCCCACACAGTATCGAGTATATGGTAATGGAGCTGCTGTTGTTCGCGGTGCTGTTGCACTTCATCCTCTCCTGTGTTGGTCCCAGAGGAGAAGCTCCTACCATCTTCAGTTGTGCGTGTCATGAATGACAACTCTTTTCTTTCTCTTCTTTATTCTTGCTCTCTTCTTATTTCCTTGTTTTCTTCACTACTCTTCCCCTCTCTCTTGCTTCTTGTTGGTGGTGATATTGGGTGGTGGTGATGGCAAGGAGGGGGGGAAGGAGGGGAGAATCTGTGGGTGATATTCTTTCTTTTATTGTTGGAGGGGAGGGCACACAACGTTTTTTTTTCAAAATGGGATTCGTTATTTATTTCTTCTGTTTATTTAACTTGGTTTTGGCCTCAGAGGAAGACAAAGTCTTCGATTAGGTTGGTGTATGAAATCTTCTGATTGCAACCGTGTCTCCTGCAATCACCTCCTATCTCCTCCCTCTCTTTGTTTTCCTACGTACGTACTGTAGGCCTACACGCTTGCTTTATAACATGGAAATCAGTAATTAAAATATATTCTCTGTTTATATCTACCTCTAGGGACAGTTATTTTAGAAAAAATATTTCTGTTGTCTATACATGAGAATGCATGTAATGGATCTATGTATATATTATATAATTCACAAATGAAAATGATAAAAATTTGACATTGGACTTTGTTCATATTACATAATTTTTGGTTCTTTCTTTCCTTTTCTTTTTTTCTTTCTTTCTTTTTTAGGTCCTTCAAGTTAGATAGTTGACTCAGCTTTTGCAGCGGATTTGAATCTTGAACTGTTTGGCTTCGTGGGTTTTGTGGGGTTGTCCTGCTTGGAAAACTGAAAATGAATGAGATACTGCTCCGGGATATCTTCACATGCACTTGTCTTCAACTTTGGGTCAAAGAGGCATCACAAGGGTTCACAAGGGTTCGGGATTCGGAAGATAAGATGGAATGCCCCTTGCTTACAAATTTTCCCGTGAATGATTGGATTGCATGCCAAACCATTCGCCTTCTAGATGAAATTTCTTTTGCATCCAGGTGTATGTATGTATGTGTGTGTGTGTGTATATATATATATATATATATATACATACATATATATATATATATATATATATATATATATATATATATATATATATATATATATATATATATATATATATATATATATATATATGCGCGCGCGCGCGCGTACACATATATGTACACATACACACACATATACATATGTTCGTATATACTAGCATATATTATAGTTATAATTGACATCCAACACATCCTTGCTGGAGCCTTTCGATATAGAAAAATTCTAAAATTATTTTTCTATGGATATAGAAAAAATTGTTAATATGTGCGGTTCACTACAAATTTGGATTTTAGAGAACGTGGGATTTTTATTATAAAAAATAGAATTCCCGAGTTTTAAAAAAAAAAATCTCAATCAGAAGTTTGTCATGTTTTAAGTTTCAAGGTGACAAAGAAATAAGTTTGTTATATTTAAATTACTAATTCAGGCTCAATTATTTAAATATAAATAGTTTAACATTTTTCTATTTTTCTATTTTCTTAAAAAAGAAATATATCCCCCCAAAATACTAAGAAAATCCACCTGTAAAGATGTGCACGGGTCAAGTTGGGCCGGTTTAGAGATATAACCACAATGGAATCGATTTAAGTTAATTTCTTGAATTCGAAACTGAAATTGAACTGGCTATTTACAAAAACTGCTTAAAACTGACATGAGAAATTCAGTTCGGTTTGGTTAATCAGGTTGGTATTCAATGGATAGATTACGCCTAAATATAAATATTTTATTTTATGCATAAGAGAAAATATAAGAAAATTTTAAAAATTGATATATATATATATATATATATATATATATATATATATATATATATATATATATATATATATAAGGTATGGTTAGTTTGGTTTGAATCAGTTCTTTAAATACTGAAATCAAAACTAAATTAAAGTTTTTCAATTCAAGCTTTTCTCAAATGGATACCAAACCAAATTTACAAAAATAATATAAATGAGCCAAAAAGATTGGTTTGTTTTGGTTCGTGATTCAGCCAGCATTTGTGCACACTTTTACCCTTCAAAATACAAAAGTAGCCACCATATAATTGTTACCTAACTCATAACAATGACAACTCTCTCTCTTTCTCTCTACCTTGTCTATAGGAAGTATGTTTTGTTTTACTTGCAATTTGTCAACAACAGTGAGTAGGAACCATCCATATTGTCTCATTTGTTAAGCATTCTAAACTATGTTGATCTCATTGACCAACGGATCAACCATTATTGGCTTTAAATAGTTTTTTGAAAGAATAGAATACAAATGAAAATAAGAACTTGCCTATGTAACAAAACTATTTGTTAGTTGTCAGTCCCATGCATGCACTATAGTGATACAAAAACCACGCCTTCACAGCTAAGCATTAACATTATAGTAGGAGCGAGGATAGCAATAAGATGAAAAAGCACTTGTTTTTCCTTATAAATTCTACAAAATCCACTAGGGTGTCCTATCATCTTTTGCACTATAATTAAAATACCATTAGGTTCCATAGTCAAGCAATTATTGTCTATCCCCCGTAGCAACATAATAAGGGCTCGTTTGGTTCACGAAAAGCATTTTTTCTCATAGAAATATGATTATCAGAAAACAGATTTCTGGAAAGAGAATGCCTGAAAAAGTACTTTTGGCATGTTTGGTTAACCATAAGAAAGTAACAGATTTTCAAAGTGCTTATGTTTGGTTGACCATGCACTTTCCTAAAAAAGTTATGTGTAATTCCTATTATATCCTTAATAAAAATTAGGTCTTTAATGCTTTGGATCAAATAAGGATAGCTGAAGGGCCTTTTTGGAAAAAAATAAAAATGTTTCGATTCCCGACTTATGAAAAAGTAACTTTTCCATTTTTTTCTTGGAAAAGACTTTTCTATGAAACGTGGGAATCATATTTTCACGAAAATACAACTTTTTCGTTTCTCTCCTTTGAAAATTCCAACCAAACAATAGGCATCTTTTTAATTTATGATAGGCCATGGCGATCCCAACATATTCGTGTGCAAAACCGAAAGTACATAGGATGAAAGGAAAAGCATGCAGAACTGGAAGTACGTGGGGTGAAAGGAAAAGCATGCAAGCATGGAGCCGTGAGGATTTGGTGGGTTTGTTAGAAGACTTGGCCCAGTCTGTTGGCTAACAGTCACATGCAGAGGGATAGGTCAAGTGTCTGTTTAGCAATTGTTAGCTATTATTTTGCAGTCAGTTGTTTGAGTCTTTAATTTAGGAGGTTGTTGTCGTAAGTTTAGAGAAGTTGTTGACAGGGGCGGCCCAAGCCTTAGGCGATCGAGGCGGTCGCCTAAGGCCCCGGCCGAAAGGAAGGCCTCCGGGAGTCTCCTACGAGCCAACATGGCTGCCTACGAACCGAGTCGTAGTCGGAACTCGGAAGCCTACGAGCTACTCCAGCATGGCAGCACAGCTACCTGCTGCCTACAAGGCTACAATCCAGACATCTTAGCCCGTCCTCTGTCCTCCTGCCGGCTGCCGTCCATAGCCCATAGGACCACCATAGCCCATCTTTTCCATCCGCCGTAGTCACCAGAATCCCAGTCTTCCCAGATAACCAGAGTCCAGGGCCCTCTAAAGTTCTAAACTCTTCTTCTTCAATCTTCGGTTCTTCCTTCTTGTTCCTGCTACCTGGTTCCTCGGTTCACAGTTTACTTCCTCCTCCTCCATCCTCCTTAGTTCTTCACTTCTTCCGTCCTTCGCCCGTTCGCTGTCCTCTCCAGCCTCTAGGTGGCAGGTGCTCTTCAGATATTTCCCTGTAAAGACTTCAGTACATGCTTTCCTCATTGTGCTCCAGTAACCCAAGTTCCTTGATTAACTTGTTTCATGTTTATGAAGTTCAAGGTTTTTTGTTTTTTTTTTGTTTGATTTTCATATGCATGTACTGGTGGTATCAGAATGCCTGTTGGACTTTTTTGGAGCTTGTTATCTGTTAAGTTGTTGTCCCCGTTTAGTAGTTTTGATGGCACGCCATCTGTTTGATAGTTTGACTGTGAGGATTTGGAACTTGTTATCTATTAAGTTGTTATCCCCATTCAGTAGTTTTGATGGCACGCCATCTGTTTGATAGTTTGACTGTGAGGATTTGGAGCTTGTTATCTGTTAAGCTGTTATCCCCGTTTAGTAGTTTTGATGGCAATCATGGCACGCCATCTGTTTGACAGTTTGACTGTGAGGATTTGGAGCTTGTATGAACATGTGAATGTGATGTTATCCTCGCTGTTCTTTATGAACCAAAAAATAGAATGCTAGCTTTGGAGAAAGTAGAGAGCTTCATAGGTTATGATGTTGGTTTTTCGTCATAATATAAATTGCTACTACCACTCAGGCAATGCTAATGCAGATCCAACAAGAAGGTCCTTGCTGATTGAGAAGCTAGCTAAAGCTCCCAAAGTTCCTAATTACTCTAGATTTCACTTAGAAAGTAGGACCTTAATCTTCATCCACACATTAGCAGCTTCAGCCATTATTTGACACTATGATTATTGTCATATATTCAATAGGTTCTACAATTGCAGTTGAAACAATTCTTCTAGGTTATAACAAAATAAATGTTCCAGTTTTGGTTTGTAGATCTGACTTGCTTATCTTGTTTAGGTTTCTTTAAGGCCCAGTACTTTGTCATCTAAATTTGGATTGTGGTGCACTGTTATTTATTAACTTCTAGTTATGAAAGCCTGCTATCATTTAATGACTTCACATTTTGTTAATGAATCCTCCCATTTGTTAAGGTTCAAATATCATCAATATTGTAAGATTCTTCTGTTGCACTTACAATTTGTTAAAGATTCTTCAAATATCATCAATATTGTAAGGTTCAAACAATCTGTTAATTTCTTCTAGAGTGCTAGTCTGCTCTTTCTTTTAAAGAATGTTATCCTTTCTATGTTACAGTTATAACGGGTTGTAAATGTGCTTGTAACTCGTATTGCCAAATTTTGTAGAGTTAAGTGTAGCTGGTAAAATTAAGTTTGGTTAGTAATTTTGCATCTCAAAAAGCTTGACGAATTATTTTTAAATAAAATTTTAAAGTATTTTACACTTATTAAATTTTTTTATCATTTTTATTTAATAAAAGGCCTCTCTTAGTGAGTTTGCCTTAGGCCTCTAATTGCATTGGGCCGCCCCTGGTTGTTGATTATTGTTTATTTAAATTCGGTCAGATGCATTAATAAGCAGAGCATATTTTTATCCAACAAATTATGGTTCATTCTCACCCAAAGAGAATTCTAATTATTCTGCAATTGTGTTTAACTCTCGATTGGGACCTAATTAACATTGGTATTAGAGCTAGCGACAATGGCAATGAACAAGGAGAGAATCAAGCGTTCGAAGGCGGGGCTTGGCAGACTTCAAGATGGCGTGAATCGGATAGAACTTGGTGTTGCTGACAAGCTCCACCAATTGGAGGAGACGATCAACCGACTGTCTGAGGCCTTGTTTTCGAACAACGAAGGTTCTAGCCACAACAATAATGACCGTGATGGTCATTCTCGCACCAACAGGGAAGATATGGATGGGGGCTGACAGGTTTTTTCATCCAAAATTGGCTACGCTCGAGTTTTCGAGGTTCTCCGGTGACGACCCAACCAAGTGGTTCAACCGAGTTGATCAATTTTTTGAGTATCAAGGTACTACCAACGCACAGAAAATTTCATTGGCGTCATTCCATCTTGAGGGTGAAGCTAATCAATGGTGGCAATGATTACATCGTGCTTACAAAGAGGAGGGGCGAGCGGTGACATGGAAAATTTTTGAAGAGGAGCTGTGGGCTCGATTTGGACCCTCAGAATGCGAGGACTTTGATGAGGCACTTTCTCGGGTTCGACAAGTAGGCTCCTTGCGAGACTACCAAAAGGACTTTGAAAGGCTTGGCAACCGAGTGCACGGGTGGACACAGAAAGCATTGGTAGGAACCTTTATGGGAGGACTTAAGCCTGAAATATCAGAGGGTATTCGAATGTTTAAGCCGAGATTACTGAAGGAAGCCATCAGTTTGGCGCGCATGCGAGACGACCAGCTCCAACGCCAACAGAAATTCATGCGACCACCGCAACTCAACCGACCGCAGCTTGCTCTTCCTACTTCAGTAAGATCGACTCCAGCATCTCCAGTGAAGCGATTGATGAGAGAGGAAATGCAGAAAAGGCACGCCCAAGGTCTTTGTTTTAACTGCAATGACAAATTCACTATGGGTCACAGGTGCCAAGGGCCGCAACTCTTGCTGCTTGAAGGAAGTACTAGCGCCGACAACATTAAGTATGAAGAGGCTACTATTGAAGCCGCTGAGGAGACCATACCTGAGCTACAATCCGAGCCAGAGATCTCATTGCATGCCTTGACTGGGTGGTCGACTTCCAGAACCATGCGAATCACGGCCAAAGTCGGGCATCATGAAGTTGTTGTGTTAATGACAACAGGTCTGCTCATAATTTTATTAGTGAGAAGGTGGCCAATTTGCTTCATTTACTAGTGGTTCCCACCGAGCCTTTTACTGTGCGGGTTGCCAATGGAAATAGATTGCAATACCAAGGGAGGTTCGAGCACGTGCATGTCCTTCTTCAAGGTATTCCTTTTTCCCGTACCCTTTATTCTATACCTCTAACTAGCTTGGACTTGGTCTTAGGAATACAATGGCTGGAGCAACTCGGTTCAGTTGTTTGCAACTGGAAGAAAATGACGATGGAATTCACATAGGAAAATCAAGCTCGACGGCTGCAACGGGCGGATGCACATCCCATTCAATCCACATCCTTAAAGGCTGTATCTGTAGAATTAAGATAAGGGAGCTCAATATTTGCCATATGTCTACAATCACTTGAGGGAGTGCCATAGTATAACACCCACATGGACATGCAGCAGCTATTGGAAGACTATGCAGACATTTTTCAAGAGCCTACAAAATTACCACCGACTAGAGAGGTTGACCACTGCATTCCTCTTAAAGAAGGAACCGAACCGGTCAATGTACGACCCTATAGGTATGCCTATTTTTAGAAAGCTGAAATTGAAAAGCAAGTTCATGACATGTTAAAATTGGAGCTTATTCGTCCAAGTATCAGACTTTTTTTCTTCACCTGTTCTTTTTGTTAAAAAAAAAGATGGTACATGACGCTTCTCCACTGATTATCGGGCCCTTAATGCCGTTACCATCAAAGATCGGTTCCCCATTCTCATAGTAGATGACATACTAGATGAACTTCATGGGGCATCTTACTTTACAAAATTAGACTTAAGAGCCGGCTACCATCAGGTACGAGTACACCCACCAGATAGTCCTAAAACTGCTTTTCGTACTCACAATGGTCATTATGAGTATTTAGTTATGCCCTTTGGCCTTTGCAATGCTCCCTCCACTTTGAATATTTCGCCCTTATTTTCGTAAATTTGTGCTAGTCTTTTTTGATGACATTTTAATTTATAGCCCCAATTGGACCATGCATCTTGAACATATTCATAAAGCTTTCGAAATTTTAAGGTATCACCGATTTTTTATTAAAGTCAGCAAATGTGCCTTTGGTCAACAAGAATTGGAATATTTGGGTCACATTGTTACTCCTCAAGGAGTAAAGGTGGATCAAGCCAAGATTAAGGCCATGATCAATTGGCCTAGACCTACTAATATTTCAGAATTGCATGGTTTCTTAGGTCTCACAGGTTACTACAAGAAATATGTTTGCAATTATGGGATATTGGCTCGACCTCTCACAATCTATTGAAGAAGGAAAAATTTGGGTGGACGGATGAAGCTGAGGCTGCATTTCAGTCCCTCAAACAGGCTATGACTTCCACTCCTACTCTTGCTATGCCTAACTTTGATGAACCCTTTGTTATCGAATCTGATGCTTCATGTGATGGCATTGGCGCGGTTTTAACTCAACAAAGTAGACCGATTGCCTTCATGAGTCGGGCCTTGGGAGTTTCTAAGCTATCTTGGTCTACATACGCCAAGAAGATGCTAGCTATTATTGAAGCAATACGAACTTGGCGTCCATACTTGCTGGGTCGGAAATTCTACATTCAAACAGACCAACGCAGTCTCAAATATCTACTGGAGCAACGCATGGTCACACCAGAACAATAGAAAAGGGTGGCAAAACTACTGGGTCATGACTATGAAATACTTTACAAGCCAGGTCCTGACAATCATGCAGCTAATGCCCTCTCAAGGATAGTGGGAAGCCCAACTTTTGATGCTTTGTTTATTTTGCAGGCCCATTTATGGGAGGAAATAAAAGCCGCAGCTATTGGCAACCCTTATATGGACAAAATCGGCAAGATAGCTACTGAAAACCCAGGAGCACCTTACACGTGGAGGAATGAATTGGTCTTTTATAAAAATAGAGTGGTGGTGCCCGCAAACTCTCCCGTGGTCAAGCAGTTTCTGCGAGAATTCCATGACTCTCATGTTGGTGGCCATTCGGAAGTGCTGCGAACGTTTAAACGAATTGCCTAGCAATTTTATTGGCCATCCATGTAGCAAGTGGTGCAAGAATATGTCTCTTCCTGCGATGTTTGCCAACGGACTAAGGTGGAAACTCTATCACCGGTGAGCCTCCTCCAACCACTACCCATTCCGTGTCAGGTATGGGATGATATAACAATGGATTTTATCGAAAGACTTTCCCGCTCCAACGACAAGGATACCATCTTGGTTGTGGTAGATCGCCTTAGTCAATCAGCGCATTTTCTTGCTTTGGCTCATCCATTTACAGCTAAGACGGTGGCGGAAAAATTTGTGGAAGGCGTGGTTAAGCTTCACGGCATGCCCAGGTCTATTATCAGTGATCAAGACCCTATTTTTATCGGCAATTTCCAGCATGAGTTTTTTAAATTGTCGAGCACACAGCTGAAAATGAGCTCCGCTTACCACCTGCAAACGGATGGCCAATCGGAAGTAGTTAATAGATGTGTGGAACTGTATCTCCATTGTTTAGTCCACCAACAACCGCGTAAATGGAGTTCTCTTCTTCCGTGGGCTGAATTCTGGTACAATACAGCTTATCACGCATCCACGGGAATGACGCCCTTCCAAGCTTTGTATGGGCGGCTGCCTCCAACGATTCCACATTACCAAGTGGAAAACTCTCCAGTCAATGAGGTGGACCAGAACCTTACTTCTAGAGATGCTTTACTACGTCAGTTGAAGGAAAATTTGCATGCAGCTAGCAACCGAATGAAGCAGGTTGCTGATTTTAATCGGCGAGACATCGAGTTCCAAGAAGGAGATTTGGTTTTTTTGAAGCTCCATCCGCGCAGGCAACAAACGATTTTTAAGCAGGCATTCTAGAAATTGGCTAGCCGATTTTATGGGCCCTATTTGATTGAGAAGCCGGTGGGCAAGGTGGCGTATAGACTCCAGCTTCCGGAGGGTTCTCGAATCCATCCCGTTTTGCACGTCTTCTTGCTTAAGAAAAAGTTGGGAGAAGAATGTGTGACCAGTAATGATTTGCCACCTATTACTAATGAGGGAGAATTTGTTATGGAGCCGGAAACTATATTGGAGAGTTGCTGGGTAAAGAAAGGATCAAAGTTTATTGAGGAGAGTTTGGTTAAATGGCGCAGACTTCCTGCAGAGGATGCTACATGAGAGAACACTAAAGAATTGCGAGACAAGTTTCAGGCCGTGGACCTTGAGGACAAGGATCCAGTGAAAGAGCAGGGTATTGATAGGCCATGGCGATCCCAACGTGTTCGTGTGCAAAACCGGAAGTACATGGGATGAAAGGAAAAGCATGTAGAACTAGAAGGACGTGGGGTGAAAGGAAAAGCATGCAATCATGGAGCTGTGAGGATTTGGTGGGTTTGTTGAAAGACTTGGCCCAGTCTGTTGGCTAACGGTCACATGCAGGGGGATAGGTCAAGCGTCTGTTTCGCAATTGTTAGCTATTATTTTGCAGTCAGTTGTTTGAGACTTTAATTTAGGAGGATGTTGTCGTAAATTTAGGGAAGTTGTTGATTATTGTTTATTTAAATTCGGTCAGACGCATTAATAAGCAGAGCATATTTTTATCCAACAAATTGTGGTTCATTCTCACTCAAAGAGAATTCTAATTATTCTGCAATTGTGTTTAGCTCTCGATTGGGACCTAGCACTTTTCCGTTGACCACACTTTCTCTCTTTTTTTCTCACAAACCAAACGAGCCCTAAAGTCCCATATTGAACATTATTCCTGCCATTAGTTCGTTGTATTGTGAAATTGCCGCATTGAACCTAGACCTCTAAAGTAGAGAATGTATATGAAGAAAATAACTAGCATAAATTGCGGGGTCATGATCTTTTTATTGAGTTCAATTATGACAATCTCACGTATTAAGTTTGGGTAAGATCATACAAAAGACATGTTAATGTCGTTTGATCTTGCTTTGCAAAAGGGATAGAAATATTCCTATAATCACCTTGCATTGCCTCATTTGGTGTGTTACTTAATGAATGTTGCATTCTACAAAGCCATATAAAATTAGAGAATATCATGATGAGGTCCTTACTTATCAACCAATATCTGCTATATGTGACAAAATGTATGTTAGTTTAACACCGAATACATTATTTAGTCTAGATTAGCTTTCCCTTCCATTCTACTCCCTTGATCGTTTGCAATATAAAATTAGTTTGGCACTTAAATATAATTTTATTAAGATATTGTAGGATAGGTGACGACATTCACATAAAAAGTGGAGGCATGAATACAACTTGCCATATAATTTGAAGGGCTAATATCTACTTGGCCCAAGAGGCATAATGGATAATTTAGAAGGAATGGATGGCTACAACTTTCTAACAAAGAAGGTTCTTATTTTACAGAATCATAAAAGGCAAGCACCATGCACATGATTGAAATATTTTCAAATTATTTTCTTAGAAATATGGTGGTGATGTTCCAACTTCTAAAAAGAGTCTATCCATGAAATAATTTTTGATTGGTTTAAGAAGATATCTTATTCAATTAAAAAATATATGATTTTGATGTTGCA
Organism: Phoenix dactylifera; assembly: GCF_051530095.1. Lineage (NCBI taxonomy): Eukaryota > Viridiplantae > Streptophyta > Magnoliopsida > Arecales > Arecaceae > Phoenix > Phoenix dactylifera. The sequence continues at coordinate 10,479,396 of NC_143197.1, forward strand.
ATATATTAGTCAATGGATATTTCGTACAACCAAAAAACTTGCAAATATACACATGAATGTTGAAGTCCGTCCTCAACTTTATATGATTCATTGTTTCACTTTTTATTTTTCTCTTCTTTCCTTCTTTCTTTTTTAAGCTAAAAATGCCTAGCATGTGCTTGTTAACAATTATATATATAGAGAAAAGTGATAGTTCTTTCGTAATTCTGTTGGGCATTTCTTTGATCAATAAAAATGAACATAAGTTAGTGACATTATGGTAGTCGGAAAAGACAAAAGGTAAGCTAACATATTAGAAAGAATTTACTCATAAATGCTATTTCCATTATTAAAATTAAATTGCTCTCTTTGTATCAGTGAGAGGTCAATGAATTTTGGGAAGACAATGTCAATCCAACTATGAAATGATGATACTATATAGAAGAATTTTGGTATATTTGGATTTTAAAAGAGGATATCACAAGGTCACATTCTATATTGTAATCTAGATGACATGAATAATAGAACTATTTGTACTCATACTAGATTGATGTAAGCTACTGTTGTACTAGAAAAAAAAAAACAATAGAACTACTAAATGCAGTGAGCTAGGGATCATTTTATTCCATTTATTCACAAAAATAATAGCATATGCTAATGGGGTGGTCAATAAAATATTCACACGTCATTAAATGATAAAATATCATTTTGATAATGGATGCACATATTGTTCAAGTTGAGATCACCTAAAATATTTTTTTTAGGAGGATAGGGACGGAAAGAAGTAAAGTGAGACAGTGTGTCCTTAAGAATATACGCAAAAATGGTCTATTATTACAAAATCTAAACTAAAGCGGATACGGCGGATTCAACCTAAACTAAAGCAGCCAAAAAGATAAAAGCTAAGAAAACTAAATGGTGTGATTGCCATTTCACGTGAAGTTCTTCAATAGTTAACATTTTTGTCTCCATTCACGATTGATCTGTATCCACGCATAGTGATTTTATTTTGCACAAGTTTGAAAACGGGACAGAAGATTTAATATAAAGTTGTTATAAAAGTTAGAGCTTAGAAGTAGATTTTTAAATTAATATAAATAACTATCACATCCCACATCCAAAACATGATTTGACGCCCTTCAGATCTGAAGCATGATACGAGAACACATAGCCAACATTATTTTTAACTTGTAAATCCATCAGAACAAAATATAACAATTAAATATTTAATTTTAATTTTTATTAAATAAAACTAATATTGTTTCAGAGTGTTTAAGTTCAACATCAATACTAAACTCATTACCTTCAACATTCAGAAAATCATTAACTATAAATTTTAGTTAATACTAAATTTTTTTTTAAAAAATTGCCAATCATGAATTTTAAGCCTAGAACAATCTTCATCGCTGTTAAAGCTATATAATATATTATATTTATCTCTAAATTTATTTATTTTTTCAGTGCGCGGGGACGGTAGGACCCTTCTGATTTTGGGTCTGGTTTCATATGACATCCGAGCTGAACCCGGCCTTGCGGGTCCGGTTAGCCCTCTTTATAGAATGTCTTCCAGCGATCTCTGGCTTCTCCCCGGTTCCCCTCTCTAAACCCCTCCGAACCCCAACCCCTTCCTCTTTTTCTCTTTCTCCCCTCTCGCTGGAGCGATGAGCAGCTGGCGGACGCTTCTGCTGCGGATCGGCGACAGGTGCCCGGAGTACGGCGGCACCACCGACCTCAAAGATCACATCGTAAGTGCCTCCTGCTCCTTCTCCTCTTCCACTTTTCTTTAGGAATTTTATGTTTTAGCCTTTGTTTGATTCTATTGTTGCCCTAGTTCTTCGAAGCTGTAGATTACGGTTGCTTGCTTCTTTCCCTTATAATAATTCCGTTGTTGTCATAGTTCTTGAATGCCCTAGGTTGCAGGAGGTTGCTGTCCCAAATCTTGTAAGCCCTCGACTATAGTAGCTTGTTTATTTTTCCTACAATCTCGGGCACTATTTGAGCTGAAAAATTGGTGGCAAAGAAGGTTTCGCTGCCAGATTTCATCTTGACTCCGTGCAAAGGGCTCAATTTTGGCGCCATTTTTGAAATACCACAAAATAAAATTGAGCAATAGCTTTTTTTTTTTTAATAACTGACAGCTCTTCACTGCGGGTGGGTTATGTTTAAAACATAGTAATCTTTAGCATTGTTTTTAGTTTTGCACGACATCATAGCTGAGGAAGTTGCTTTCAAGGGCCGTTGCTTAAGACATCATCATTGCAAATATGATTGCTCACTTGTTATGCTGTAATTGTTCTATACAATTTATTGTATGTTTACCTGTGTTCTAGTAATTTTTTTTTCTGTTTCTTCCTTTAATGCTCTTGGTGACCTTGTTTACTGGAGAGAGGGGATGGGTTTAATTGTTATGTTGATTGAAAACCTTTGCAAATGACTCCTTTGTTAGTATTTAACTTTATTCTAACATAAAACCACGAATATTTCATACTTTCAATGACATATCTCAATCATGCGAACTTTCTGTTGATCTAATCCAAGGATTGGCTGTATTGTAAACTCTTTTTCTCTTGTGTTCTTATATCAGTTGAATAAGTTTATGACTATCACTCTCTGTTGCTTCACAGGAAACATGCTATAGTGTAATATGGCGAGAATTTGAACATTCTAAAGATGTCATCTTTGAGGTAATATTGACTAAGTAAAAAATGTGCTGGTACATGCATGCATAAAGAGCTGAATTACATCATTCTGCAGATTTTCTCCATAACTTGGAAATTTCCTTATCATTCTACATACATTTCTGCACAATTCTTTAATAGGAGCACATGTACTTGCTTTCACAAGGTGTTGTTGAGAAAAGAAATTGAGTTAAAATGTAACATAATACCAATTAGGTGGAAATTCTCAACTTCTAGGGTTTGGTTTGGGGAGCCTCCTAAGACATTAGCATGTTCCAGAAATCTGGATGGTACAACTATATTAAAGGAATTTTGCTTTTGAACTATATAACTAGTTCTCAAGGCCCACAACTTCCATAGAGTAACATTATTTGTCACGTTTGTCATCTTTTGAAAATTTGTTGACTTAAAATAATTCATTTTTTCTCATTGCATGCCATAGAACAAAAATGCCCAACTGTCAGCAGTGCCTAAATGAATTAATTGGCCATTAGACAGACAACTAACTTACATTCCTAAATTTCAGGAAGCACCTGTCAAAAGCAAAATATATTTATTTGAATGATCTTTTGGCAAGCAAACTGCTAAAACTTACTAAAATTGCAAATGTTTTCTAGATTCCTCACAAGCTTTAATTAGAATTCTGCAACGATATAGATTAAAATATTCTAAACCAAGGTAAATTTATTAGGTGATGCATATTATGCTTCTTTATCACATCTGTAATGGTCAGTGGTTTCTTTTCAAATTCATGCAAGTTTTCTTGGTTAACATGTTATGTTACTCTAATAGGTTGTCAAACAAATGTAAATGCATCTCTTTGGTTTATATCTTAGTTTATTTATGAAATTCTCACCACTTTTTATTTTTATTGTTATTTTTTTATATTTATGATTCATTAGCTTTTTGTTCGTATAATACAATTTTCCTGTGCCGCACCTAAGCGCCTGTCTTCTGCTTAACTATATGGTCCCTTGGCCACTTGAATACTGGAACTATGTTAGGTATTGCCTTTTCTATTATATGAATATGGCTCCATTTGGCAAAGCTTTTGGTAGGTTATAAAGCACTTATTGACTCTCCAAAAACACTTTTGGATGGTATAGTGGTGTTTGGTAAAAAAATCGAAAAGTTGTTTTGGCTTTGCCACAAAGCTAAAGACATCTATTCGGAAAAAGTTCTATTTTGAAGCTTCTGCCTAATAGTGCTTTCTAGCTAATTTCGGAAAGCAGTTTTGGTTTTAATAAATTTTTTCTAATAACCAAAATACTCACCAACAAATCTCATGATTACATCTTATATTATATCATATCATAAATATTATTATACTATACTATAATATACTATAATAAAAAATAATAAAATATTATATTATATTTTATTATTACATTATGATAGTATAATATGTTATATTAATACATAATTATAAGATAATGTATTTTTATATTATATTATAAGCATAACATAACATATTATTGCAATCATAATATTATATTATAATAATAATAGTTATATTATGATAATATAATATATTATTATAATAATATTATAATAATGTTATTATAATATACTATTAATAATATAACAAGATAATATATTAGATTAGATTACATTATATTATATTCTATTATATGATTATATTATAATAATATTATATTATGATAATATAAATATATAATATAATATAATGTAATAATACAATAATACGATCTAATATAATAATATTTAATAGTAATATAATGTTATATTATACTACAATATAATATAATCTATTATTAGATTAGATTCTAATTCGCTATATTATATTATATTACAATATTATTATATAATATTATATTATATATTATGTCATATTATAGTAATATTATACTATTAACAATACATTATTATATCATATCATATCGTATCATGTTATGTTATATTATTATGCTATAGTATTCAATATTATATTATATTAAATTATAATAATATTATACAAAATAATAATATTTTAATATGTAATAATATGTAATACTTTATTGTATTATACTTCACTATGGAATACTATGCAATATCCTTTATTGTCATTTTATCATACTAAAAGCACTTTCTCATTTTGGTTACCAAACATACGGTAAAGCTTCATAGCAATTTAGAAGCATAGTTACTAAACAACAAATAGCTTTCTATGAAAACTCTACTTCCAAAAACTCTACTTTTCGAAAGCTTTACTTCTAAAAGATCTAAAAGCTCTACCTACCAATAGTAATCCCAAACATGGCCTATATCTTTTAAATGTTACCAACTTGTATGTGAAGGAGCTTGAGAAGAAAGTATTAATTAGAACAATTATGATGCCACTGTAATGCTTGATATCATGTATTCGGGTCCGGTATCTTTTTCGATATGATCATCCATATTTTTCACTATAAAGTAATTATCTCTCAACAAACATGGACTTAGCTTAAATCCACCAGAAGGTTTGATGTTAGTAATGATTGCTTGTAATCTGTGCTTGTTGTCATTAAGTTCAATCTTAGAGAAACTAAAGTTCATAGATGTGTTAATCTGCTTCATAGGATTAGTATCAATACAACTATTCTGAGATTTGCTAACATTTGAAGTATTAATGTGGGTCCTGTGGATTCAAACAGCTCCTTCTTCAATGTGCTGAACAGCTACCACACAAAATTCCTTTGTATGGAGTACTGGTATGGTATTGTTTTGGTTTTCTTTATCAAGTGTTAGAAATTAATCTATAATATTTTTTTAAAGATGCTTTTAATTATATATATATATTTATAGGATATTTTTGTTGCATCTTACTTCTTTGAAGAGTATGTTATTTCAGCAGTTCCTTCATGCACATAAGATTAGTGATTTCCTCCATCAAAATATTCACCTTTGATGGTCCTTTAATTAACATGCAAAACAATCAGTACCGTAACCTTAATTATTATACTACATTGGGATCCTTAGGCTTGATTGTGCATTTAGGTTGATTCATTTTCCCCATTTAGATTTGTTTAAATATGCAATGTATTTAGTTTCTATTGTTGATTTTAGCCAGCTGTTGGTTTCAGTACTTAAGGAATGTCTAGTCGTCAATCTTTCTTTAGGTTCCTCTTGCACTTACCAGCAAGTAACCTTCTTAAAGGCAATTCTCAAGCAATCCTACTCTTGATTATGGTGCTCTTCACCATCCATTTCATATCTGTGGGTACTTCAATGCATGTCTTCATACTCTTCCTGCTTTGCCTGCTAAGTATGTTTTGTTTCGAACCCTAAGGATGCTTTTTAATTGCTGTCTAGTTGATTAGCCTCCTCAAATGGTGCAACATTGTATACCTCTCTTCTTGCACTTGCAGTGTGTTTCTTTAGTTTGGAAATTACATTACAACCAAAGCAAATAACCATCATCCAGATTTCCAATGGAACTTGGCCCCCACCTATGTGGCTATGATCCCACCATCCTTATTTCTCTGACTGATGGTTGAACTTGCAAATGTTGGCAACAAGTTTTTAGGTGATAGAATATGTGAATACTAAAATTTAAGGACAGAAACAGGTAGAAAATGCTTGATATGAGAATGAAAAACTTGTAATTTGCACTTCAGCAGAACCTATTTGAGCCTATAGCCTTTTACATTTATTGACGTGATTATTAACTTGATAACTAAGTTCATAATCGATTATATTTCTACTAATTTATCTAGATTGTTACCTATTTACTGCCTTGATGCCCATGCATATTTCTGCAGGTCATTACACACATTAGTAGCTCATTAATAGATAATGAATTGAAAATTAATTTTTCCATGATGTTTATTTTAATTTTATAAATTCTTATCGGAAGTCGCTTTTAGTTAATATCGAGTATAAACAAGAAATTTAAAATAATTACTTTATGGAGGACATCCAAGTTCCTTTTAAAGCAACTATAGTCACCTTCTTTCAGGCACAGATGATCGGATTCTTGTTTACAAATTTGGATTTTTTACAATGATAAGAGCCAGAAACATCTAAACCTGTTTTTACCTCTTCCTATATCTTAATGGTCTTAATTGATATCCTTTTTCCTTTGTTTAGTAAGTTCAAACTGTGGATTATGTTATAAATGTGCTTAGGAGTTTGTGGAGGTGCAGAATCCACTCTACCTGCATGAAATACATAAGTTCAGGTAGTTTCAAGTTCAACTTATATACATAATTTTCATACAAAACGGCAAATGTCGAGGGCGATGCTGTAGTGTTTTGCAATGGTTTGCTCTGGTGTTGGTAGACTAGATAATGTGCCACTATTATGTTGGCATTGTGTGATTCAGATGTCACTGTACATTGTTTCCAATAGTGAACAGTGTAAGAACTATTGATTGCTCATTTGTGTGAAATGCCTGGTTTAGCTGTCTTATTACAAAGGGGTTTATTACATGTTAAAATTTCATTTGTAAAAATAACCTTCTTGCTTATGGCGCTATATTTATGGCAAGCATTAAGTTTGTGACGTAGCATACTAAGTTTTGTGTTATTTGCAAATTTTAATGTCTTTACCTTCAGGTTGGTCTGATAAACTTAGAAAATGAGGACTTTGCTAAGATGGTGGTAGATACCACACATTCTAGCTTACAGGTAAATTTGCTTCTTCTTGGTATCTCTTACTTTTTGTCTTAAATGTGTGCTTCCATTTTTTTTCAATGATTGCTTCATGAAGAATTTTAACTAAAAATATCACCTGTAAAGAAGATTTGAAACCAGTATGATTTCAGTCTAAGCATAGGCTGTACATCTTAATTGAGTGATTTTTAAGAAGACCTGTTTTACTTTTTTTGTTTTAGTATCTCAGATTGGGCAATCCACAAGTGCTGCATTAAGATATGCATTATCATTACATGAAACAGTATAGTTACAGCTCAGTTCCATGTTTTCTTTAATGTATTTTTTTCCTCAGAAAAATTAACAAATAAGTTAACTTTGAAATTTGGCAATTTTGTCTGCTAATATTTCCAGGATGCATTATATTCGGAAAATTGTAACAGGATTCGTCTTTTGTTGCGGTTTCTCACAGGACTGGTAGGTTCTCCGAATCAAGCTATTTTTGTTTTGGTCTATAACAGTTATTATGTTGTTGCTGATTGCCTGCAGTATTCCCTTTTCTTGTGTTTTTTCTCTTCTTTGAATTAGCATCATGTTACATCAATTTGCATCAACTAGTGGTTTTTTTTTAAAAACTGGTGGCTGTAACTTGTTTTTTCTTTAAGAAGTGTCATACTACATTTTGTCTAGATGACTGTTTGGGTCCATTAAAGAAGTATATATATACTTAAATAAAACTGTTATTATTTTTGTTAGATTTACACTATAACTATATTTGCCTTTGCTCGGTTGGTTATTGTTATGATGTCTTCTGGCTACTGCTTGTCTCTTTATTGCAAGGAAATTGGACATTCGTCTCTTGCTTTTAGTTTCATTTTTTTTGTTTTCTTTTTTTTTTCCAGAAATTACTCTGGTGCATATCTGTTTAACTAGAAAGTTTTGCTGCCTAAAGAGATAGGTTGTCATGTTTGCAGTGATCCAAGTTTTTTTCTTCCAGTTATCAGTTGGGAATATCAGTTGCATACTAATAGACTATTTGTGGCGCATGCGTATGCTGATGTTATGAAAATACCCCACTAAACTAGTTAGTTTGACTGGAACCATGTATACATGTCCAAGCATGCATAAATACATGCATACACATATACATGCATGTATGCAGACATGCATCGTACATATATGTATGTATGTGTGATATATGTATGTATACACATATACATATACACACATACATACATACATACATACGCACATACATACATACATATATATATATATACACATATATGTACATATATATGTATATATATATATATATAAAGTGGATATATACATCTATATATATATATATATATACATACATATATATGTACATATATATGTATATATATAAAGTAGATATATACATCTATATATGTATGTATATATATATATATGTATGTATGTATGTATGTATGTATATATATAAAGTAGATATATTCATATACGTACATATATAACGTCTATATACATATATGTATCTGTGTGTGTATATATGTATGTATGTATGTACGTACATGTATATATGTGTATATATATGTGTGTATGTATATGTATATATACATACATACATATACATATGTACATATATATATGTGTGTGTGTGTGTGTACATACATATATGTGTGTACATACATACATATATATGTGTACATACATATATATATACATATATGTATATACTATATATGTATGCTTACATATATATATTGTATTTATGTATATAAGTATATACATACATACCTATGCATATACATACACACACATACATACATATACATACATACACATACATACACAGATACATACACACATACATACACATATATATATATATACCGTTTCAAGTCCTGGACTCCAAACCAACCCAAGTCTGCAGAAGAAGGGAGCCAATTTATATACAAATATGTGTGTGTATATATGTATATATATACATTTATATATATATATATATACATTTATATATATATATATACATATATATATATATACATGCATATATACATGTATATATACGTATATATATACACGTATATATATGCGCGCGTGCGGGGGGGGGGGGGGTTCGAAGAACACTTCAATGGAAGAGTTGGGAAGGTTCTCAGGCCTTCCCAACTCAACATATATAAAAAAAGAGACTGAGTTGGGCCGAATCCAGACTCAACATATGTAAGAAAAAGAGACCAAGTTGGCTCGAATCCGAACTGAATCGAACCGGTTCCAACCAGTTCGGGTTCGGAACCAAACCTAGGGGTGGCAATCGGGTCGGGTTTAGACATAAATGGGTCGGGTCAGATGCAAGTCGGGTCAAAAAATCATAAACCTGAACTCAACCTGTTTATTAAACTGGTCATAAAATTACAACCTGAACCTAACCTGTTTATTAAATGGGTAACCCGACCCGACCCATTTAACCCGTTTAATAAACAGGTAACCCGTTTAACCCAACCCAATTCGTTTAACCCAACCCGACCCGTTTAACTATTAGACTTAAATTAGATAGTTAGCATATAAGCCATGAACAATGCCAAATAATTTACGATAAATCCACCAATATTAACATGGTTGAGCAATTTTTTTTTTTAAAATTTAACCAGAAATTAAAAAAAAGAAAACACGGAGAGGAACAAGGGGAGGAGAGAAATTAACAGATTACAATTTTCTTTTTGGAAAAAATAAAAAAAATGGAAACGGGAGCCCTCAAAATCTCTGATCTAGGATTCTAGGCGCCATCCCCAAATTTTTTTCTCTCTGGAAATCATCGACGGCTTCGATTCGGGCGGGGGGAAAAATCTGGAAGCCCTAGCTTTCGCCATGAATCAAACCATAGAACATAAAAACCAAACCATTTCCCTCCACTGGCATACCTGCTGCTGGACTCCGCAGTAGTCGCCGCTTTGAGGAAAAGATAGAGCACGCTCACGTCCTCCGCCGCTTTGAGATCCAAGATCCCCAAGATCAAGAAACAGAGATAGAAATAGATGGCGGAAGGAAATAAGAGATAGCATGACTATACTACTAGCGGAGAAGGGAAGAGAACGCACGGATAGTGCAGGAGGCGGAGGCCATCGTCGTGGAGAAGATAAAGCAGTCACCGTCCGCTGGCGAGTCGCGAGACGACGAAAAGCCCCAAGAAGGCGGAAGCGACGTCCCAGGAACCCGTCGAGCCGCCGTGGTCGCCGTCGACGGGGAGGCGGAAGGAGTTGGCAAGGGGGAGGAGAGGGCGGAGGCGGAGGTCCGGAGGAGAGGAGACTAGGAGAGGGGAGAGGGATTGAGGGAATGGAGCTCGGGCGGCGCTCACAAAGACAAACCCTAAATGGCTAAACCTAAGGAGAAGTAACACGACGCCTTTGCGATCCAATCAACCTCGCGGTGAAAGGCTGAAAGCAGACGGTGGACCTCGGGTGAATGCGGGCCGAAGCGGGGAGTTGGGCCGAGGTAGGGAGTTGGGCTGGCCCTTATCTATCAGCCCAACAATTAAACAGGTTATACGGGTTAAACGGGTCAGAAATTTAAAATCTGTATCCGACCTAATTAATAAACAGGTTAAACGGATCAATCTGTTTACGATCCGAACCTGTTTAAGCCGAACCTAAACCTATTTATGGCGGGTCGAACACGGGTCGGGTTGGCGGGTCGGGTCATATTTTGCCACCCCTAACCAAACCCCACATTCGAACTGACTGGGTCCGCGCCGGGTCGGTTCGGTATGGTGATGTAGTCTTAGGACTCCATCTTATATATAGTTTATGTTTTTTATTGTTTCTGTGCTTTCCATCCAAAGCCATGTTTAGGCTTGGATTTTCAATCGAGTCATGTACTAGTACTGCTAAGCAAAAAGGGTCCACCTAGGTGTGATTGGAAGCCTAATCTAACTCCAAACCACCACATTTAATTGCTTGAGCCTTAGCCTTTATTCAATGCCTACGGTCATCACTCATCTCTAGGAACGACGGAGGATGGATGATAGTCTTGAAAATAGAATTGTGCATGTATGGAAGAAGGGGGAAGGAAGTTAGAAAAGAGAAAAAAATACGCAGAAATCCGTAGAAAACAACATAGAAAAAAATACTTTTCACGACTCGTTACTGTTCACGGAATAGTAACTCGGCCTATAAAAAGACAGGACAACAGCCAAAAAGAAAAGAAAGAAAAGAAGAAACCCTAGAAAGGTGAGTGTTACCGTGGGCAAAGCCCTGAGAGACCCTTTTTTTCCACTTTCATCCTGCTTTTTGACCTATTTCTTCTTGGAGCCACCTTCTTGACCCCATCATCCTTCATCTCAATACCTTGGTGGAGCGCGGTCTGAAAATTCTCATTGGATTGGAGGGACCAAACTCGCAGAGATAATTATCTGACTAGTTCTATCACCATCTTTGCCCAATCCTCGTTTCTTCGTCTATCAATCATTATCTCCACCTATCATAGTTACCATCGTTGTCATCTATCATATCTTTGGAACCCGAGTTTATTGGCAGTATAGTTTTTATTGTTTTGTTGTGGTTATTTTCAGTTTTCTGCTATATTTCATTGATTAGGCCTCATTAATAAGATATCTATCATATTCTGTTTTGCGTTCACATACCTCTATGATGTTCTTTTGGGATGAGTATTTACTGAAGTGTCTAATCAATCGCACCATATTTGATTATTATAAAATCAATCTACACTTGTAGTAATTGATTATAGGTTGCACCAAATGGCCCGAACCGGGTAGTTTGGCCCAGTTCGGCAATTCTTGTTGTAAAGGTAACCTGATAACCATTGTGCATTGATACAACCATGCTATTATTTTGTTCCTTAATTTGATTATTGTTATCTTTTTTACTGTTATGCTTATCTGACTTTTGACTGATTTTTGATTGCTTCACAAAATATTATGCTAAGCCAAACTCTTGTACTTTAAGTCAGTTTAATAGGATGAACCTGCTGCTGATTAAGAGAAAAACGCCATGCCAGCAACTTTAGTAGTTTACTGGCCTGTTTTGTTCTGAATCAATCTTGTATAAACTTTTTGACTTCCTATATTTCACCTTCATTTTCTCTATTTTATTCTAACCTCTTCTGCGTGATAATTTCAAACCAAGCTGCCAGTTGTAAACAATCTATATTGGACATTTGGCTGACTTGATTGAACTATGGGGCTCTAGGGATGTTCTCTTTCTTTGTTTTTTTCCCTCTTTTTTTCCTTTTTGTCTGTGCATATGAGCTATTTGGTGTCTTTTTTTCTTATTGCGTACACTAAAGGTTTTAATATACTGAAGCTGGAAATTGCTTCGATACTTCTTTTTTTTGGTTTGTTTTTTTGATTTTTTTTTTCTTATTGCGTACACTAAAGGTATTAATATACTTAAGCTGGAAATTGCTTCGATACTTCTTTTTTTGGTTTGTTTTTTGATTCTATTATGACCATTTATTTTTGGAGCGTAGATGTGCAGCAAAGTTATCTTGCCTGGTTCAATTATTGAGGCCTTTGAGACACTGTTGTCATCTGCTGCAACAACGGTGGATGAGGAGGCTGGAAATCCTTCTTGGCAACCACGTGCTGACTTTTACATCACTTGTATTTTGTCCTGTCTTCCGTGGGGAGGTGCAGAACTCATTGAGGTAATATTGATTTGGTGTCTAGAATGTTTTGGATCTGCATAAATACTTCTGGGTTGTAGAGCCTTTTTTTTTAGCATAATAACATTATATTTTAAATTTTATATCTTTTACTCTTTGAGTTAGATTTTTTGAAAAATGTTTTCTGATGTTCTCGAACTCCACAATTGTTAGTTGACTACTGTATGTACCTCAGTTTAATTTATCTGTCAATAGTCTCTCTTTTGTGATTACCTATGATGACTACTGAATTTGAGAAAAATCTGAAGATTTTAGGACTCCGCTAAAGGTGTTACTTTACTCCCTGTTTTTTGTCTGGTCTCTTGCTTGGGTAAATGGGATTCAAGAATTGTCAAAATTGTATTGTCGGGTTAAAATTGGGAGCACCTTCCATATTTTGCACACTAAAATGGTCATTTGCAACACACAATTTCAAAGGCCCTTGTGGTGAGCCATTCTTCTGTTAGCGGTCCTCCCTCTTCATTTTAAGTTTTCATTTGGCATTTGTAATCGATGGGAGAGATGTAACATTATTTTGCATATGCCTTCTTGACATCTTATTATCTATAAGAAATGCTTTGTTACAAAAAATATAGTTATCTATTTGCTTCTTACTAAATTATTTTTTGTTTGCAATTATGTAAAAAAATATATCAACAGTCTATCTTTGTTCTGTATTTTTTTATTGACGATACTATCCTAAAGTTATCCAAAAAATATTATCGTGTATTAGAAAATGACTGTGGGATTGTGTATTGTAGCAAGTTCCAGACGAGTTTGAGAGAGTCATGGTTGGTGTACAATCTTATATAAGCATCAGAAGGCGCACTCAAGACATTGGTTTCACAGTTTTTGATTCTGATGAGGACAAATTTCTTGAGGAAAAGGTACAACTTTATGAATCAATAAATGATTGCAAGTTATTGATTGCTTGCTTCAGTTAAATTATTGTGATTTCTAATTCTGCTGTTTTGCTTTTTTTAGATTTACAGTATGTAACTCTTCCTATTTATAGAATAAGTAAGAAAATTTTATGTGTCTTAAAAGTTGATTAGACTATATTATCTTAATGCATTCCCAAGATCTATAATAACACATTTCATATAATTAAATTGTTGGACGAAAGGGAGAGATGCATTTGGGATGTTATGTAATTGGCAAATGGTTTTGACCTTCAACCTGAAAAAAGTCACGGGACATTCAAAATGCCTTCAATCTGTTCAGACAGTTGGGCAGTAAAGAGTTTTGAGCACTTAAGTATATAGAAACGAGAATGTTGAAGAGATGTTTGTACAATTCAGAACCGTGGATCGAGGGATCATTGCATGAGGAGGAACTTGTAAGTAGCACCAGCTCAACACAAAGTGGCAGAGAACCAAAGAGATGTTATGGTGTGCATTTACTGTTGAGGTTTAGGGAGTGCTTGGTATGATATAGGGTAATATTTTGTTTGAAGGGGTAGGATAGAGAATGTAAGTCCTAAGACAAAATGGATGGAAATTGTAGAATGGATTGGAAACATCAGTAGTGACAGCAAATGTAGATCCTAGTGGGAACATGTGGAAAAATAATCTGTAATAATAGGGATGAATGATGAAGATGATGTAATAAAGCTTGCACGAATATATGGTATACAATGGCCCAGTCACAAGCATAGGACTGTTGAAAAATATCATGTACGTGCATGCATTCATTCTAGCACATCTATCACATTGTATAGTTACTACAAATTATTGTCAAGCAACATGGCTTCAGATCTGTGATGATTCTGTCTTTTCGGTATTTGAACATAGGTGAAAATCTTTGACATTATGTAAACTGATAAAACACACAAAAATGAATATTATCTCTGAATGATGTTATCAAAAGCTGAATTCTTGTGCGTATTGGCCCTGTACATAGAGCCGGTATGATTGAGGCTGGTAAGCACCACTTTTTAGTGAATTGAGCCCATATCATTCCATATCGAGGTGTACCAACCCTTCACCAGTCCGGTACTAAATGATTTTCTCTTTTTTCATTTTTTTGCATGGTTATGCCTAGGCGTACTACCCCCATATCACCCTTGTACCAAGTGTTGTACCATACTGGCCATCACTTTGACCCTTGAGATTTAAATCCCCAGATATTATGGTTCTATCCAAGGTTCGTTGTCTTAGTATTGGGCACTGTACGGTACCATCCTATTACAATGATGTTACACGGTACGGTACAAGATAGTGAGGTGTATCGAGTGTTAGTATGGTACGAGATTGTGTATCGGTTCGGTACTGATATGGTATGCCTAGTACGGTATGATACTGACTGGTCCGGTGAACCTTGGTTCTATCGGCAAAATTAATTGAGACGTGCTTTAAGACAGCTGGTGTTGTGTAAGGTGCATCAACTTTGCATTGGACATCTTCGTTGATGAATATTGATGAAATCAGGGCTGATATGGTTCAGAGATCAGGGCTAATATTTTTCAGTATTCATCAACAATCTTTTCTTAAAGAAATAGAATATGTATAGTATAGAAGTCTTATAAGGCCATGGATGGGCTGAACTTGGTAAAATTTGGTCCTCATGAACTTGCTTTTCATGTCGCGAAGTGTTCCCATTGGACACCAAAATCAATGATTTCTATATGGGTAAATAGAATATAGTAGATTATAATATTATTCTTGATATGTTGCTTATCTTTTGTGTTACCTAGGCATTTGTGATGAACTTGTAGAATCTGTTCCAGGTACATATCCGAATAGGATACACATCAGACACTTGGATACAATTTTTCTTTAGTTGCAGCTTAGTCATTGATTGGGAGTCAGACTCTTCAATTATTACTTTAACCACTATAATAGTGTTAAAAGTAAACTTTGTTCGTTTCAGAAATTGGTCAAGGATGTGGGTGTCAAAATCACTTTATAGAATACAAATTTTGTCTAAAACCTTTCAGCTAACTAGGAAGTTTGAATGAGATATATATGTCAGGAGACTTTACAAGTAATATCTTTTAGTGTTTCTATAAATATTTAAATTTAAAAAATATAGTAGTTAAAATTAATTTTTTTTATGTATCCCCTTGCATCCTTTTTCCCCTCTTGCCAAGTCAGACACTTGGAATGTCTCTGTATCTGATTCTAATGACCAGGTCCATGCAATGCTATTGATCTTACTGTCATCAGGTACTTGGACATGTCAGAAAACCAATCCTTTCTTGACTATTTTTACCTAGATCTTATCAAGGATCTTTTTCTTTATTTCACAGTGAACATGATTTAGTTGTTGTCTTATGACAAGAATGTAGCAACATGTTACTAATGATAAGATTCAGGCGTCAGTTTTGATGCCTTGTGTTTTATTGCCCTTTTCTTGCATGAAATATTTTTTGGAGTTTTATGGTCTGTTGAAGAATCTAAAATGCATCAGTAATTTTTTTTTTCTTTTTCTAAAGATGAGAAAACATGTCTTCCAAATGTTTATCTCTAAATTGTATATGGTTGGATCTTGGATGTTTGACAAACTTCAATGTTCACTATACCTAATTGATATTCCTATCTTTCTTTTTGTGCAATATTCATATAATTTATACAGATGGACCATTATGGTGAATAATTTGATTGGAGTTTCATATTGTTATTTCTTTGGAAATTCAAGCCAGTCTTTCAGTTAAACTTCTACCATTTGTTTATTCTAATAAAACTTTGTGCTTTGTGTGAAATGTGGAATTTCATGGTTTTTGTTGGGAATTTGATGCATGCAATGTACTAGTCAAAGCAAGAGAAAAATTAAAAATAAGGTATCGAGTACCTACCACTGGCGTATTGTCATACAGAACAATGTCTCCCAATTGTATGCTGTTGACTCAATGAATCAAATGTTGATGAATTGCTAACACTGTGGATGCCAGTTCTTGAAAATGTGATAGTGCAATTGTATATCTGAATTTCTATGAAATCATTAGATCAGTGGAAATGGAACTTCCGCCAACTTGATACCCTTCCTAATTTCTTTGGTGGCTTAGTATTGGAGCCAATGTAACATAGAAGATTGGAGCCAATTTAACCTAGAAGATTGATGATAATGCAGGGAATGAGGAGACAGCGAGACATGTAAAAGGATTTGCTAAGGGAGGAAGAGGTTAATGTTTGACATCAATATGGAATGAGGGGAAATCAAATACTTCTGCATTACATTCTCATTTAAAATGTTGTCCACTTAAATATGTTTTTGTCCAAATCAATCTTTATATTCTACCTTAATCGAAGCTTTTCCATTCAAGTTTGTTATGC
The DNA here is from genome assembly GCF_051530095.1 of Phoenix dactylifera. Lineage (NCBI taxonomy): Eukaryota > Viridiplantae > Streptophyta > Magnoliopsida > Arecales > Arecaceae > Phoenix > Phoenix dactylifera. The sequence goes on from NC_143197.1 coordinate 10,496,541, forward strand.
CTTTGCCATCATTTTGATTTCTTTTAGTGGGGGGTGACTCAAATTTAGGATGTGTACCATGCTTAATGTTAAGGGAATTGAGTTCTTAGCAACATGTGATGTACCTTCTGTGTTGTAGCATATTGAGTTATTTACTGTGTTATCATGATAATGTTTCTACACTCTCTTTTAGTCTTTGTGATAGCTTGGGCTTTACCAACCTCACTTTCTCATTTTGATCCTGTGCATTGTCTACTTTGATAATCTTCTTGTTGCTTGATAATTATATTTATGTAGCACATAGATAAATCCTAAGTTTGCTTCATTAGGAGTTTTTGCTCCTGTATTTTTTTCTATGTTTTTATAATGCTCCATCTTTAGCAAGTCATTGTTTTGTATTCATGTTGGATAGGAGCATTGGGGCTTAACTTTAACTTCATCAAGATCTTTTTTGCTTACCAGATATGTTAGAGCCTTCCAATATCTCAAATTGCTTTGGGCTGTGAAAGTTTAATGAATTTTTTTTTATGCTAATTGCTGTAGGTGTTTCATTATTATTACTATAGTAAAAAATTCATGTTGTGTTAAGCTGAAAGCAGTGCATGTTGGAGGGTATTATGCATATCCTTTTGTTTACATATGAAAGTCTGTAAATTTATCTGCACATTTTTTTTTTAAAATACATGGAAATACTGACATCGATCTCAGTATACAAGTAGAAATAACTTTGCCATTGTTTTATCATCATTCTACCAATTTATCTATTCAGGATTTTCTAGAAGATTTATGGGATTGTATACAAGTTCTTTCGAACAATGGATGGAAAATTGATAGTGGTATGTGCTTTTGTTCTTTCTTCTCTTAATATCATCTTAAATTTAACAACATTTTTTATGTCAAGGTGTTTCAGTTTTTTTTATTATGCTAGTTGAGTAAAAGGCTTTGTGATTGTCTGCCTAATAATTATGCTAGTCTACTAGTTAATATTGTTGAAATGGACATTTTTTGTAGGGCTTGCTTGTGATTGAGAACAATAAATGTTCCACTATATTGAAGCTAATATATGCATTATACATACTAATATTTTAGTCAGTGATAAGGACATTGGAAGGTGAAAAGGATTGAACTTTGCAAATTCAACCCAGTATCAGAAATTTGAACAACCTTGGGTGCTCAATGCTAATTAATCCACTCTTTGTAATTGCATCGACAAGGTTTTACTCCCTTATGAGAATCAGTCTATAAAATGTAGTAAAAGCGCCTAGGGAATGATTAAGTGGAAGATGAAGCCATGAAGCCGACAGCCTTGTCATGATGCGAGGTGTGACCTTATACTAGATAGATTCCCTCACTCTTGTTTATCTTGTACAAAATGGTAAGTCGTAGAAGCCAGATGATCAATCATCAATTAGTGGTATTGATGTCCAGCTGGGGCCAATATAGGTCCAAAGCTATGAGCTAGGACATGGAAGAGAAGATAGGTGTGTGAATTATGCCCTCTCATCATAATGAAGAATACAATAATGAGCCACAATGCCACACAATGAATTAAGTGTGACCATATGAATGACATGCACATTATTTGATTGGGAGATGGCTAAGTAAATGACAACATTTAGATTTAGAGTGGCTTGCCTTCTGCATGACAAATGGATAGCATGTTGATGCTATGGCAATGGGTACCCTTAAGGAGGCAAGCGTAAGATAAATATAGTGAAGGGGATCAATATGCTTAATTTTAAATTGGCATTGAATGAGTTCTTTGAGATGGTTATGTCTGGATATTATGTGTTAGAAACTTCTACCTGCTTTAGACTCTCACTCTTGCAATTACACAGGATTTTTAATGCTTCTAAATTATAATCATCCTTCAACAAACAAACTTTTTTCGATGATCAGTAATGGCAAACTCTTTTATTTGGGGCGCCAATGTCCCATGGGGTTCTGCATACATTATGCAACTTCAAAATCAGTTAGAGGAAAAGTAACAACTATCAGACAAGTAAATAATTAGTGACTTATGTAATATTTGATATTACTTAGTAAGTATATGCTTCCCAGGGGCATGTGAGGCAAGCTTCCCTTTATTGCCACTCCTAATAGTTCCAGCTACCTATGTCTAAACAGTACCACCAATTAGTGTATCATCATCATGAGTATTGTGATGCTGTATGAATGTCATAAAGCCTAGAGAGCTTCATCATGATTGTTAAGCCATGTTTAGAGCAAAGATATCCCATATGATGCATAGTTGACTTGAGAATAGATTAGAGAAATGGCTGATGGAAAATGCTTATAGTGATCTCAGAGTGAAGGATAAACATATTAAAGGGAAAATATAATATTGAGGATCGTATTGAACTCCTTAAAAAGCCAAATTTTCAGAATAGGACATGAAATATATAAAATATCATGAAATGCAAAAAATATTGCTAAAGTTAATGGTTTGTAGGGGTAGCAATCAGATTGGGTCAGGTTGGCAGTTGGCTATAGGTTAGGTCAAAATTCTATCAACCCGAACCTAATCCATTTATTAAACGGATTAAAAATCTAGACTCGAACCCGATCTTTTTATTAAATGGTATCCTGAGCTTTTTATTAAATAAGTAACCCGACCTGGCCTGCATAACCCATTTAATAAACTACTCGAATTTGATTAAATAGGTTAAATAGATTGGTCATGGCATGATCCAACTATTAAATGGGTTAAATAGGTCAGAGGTCTATATTTGAACCCGACATATTTAATAGACAGGTATAGGTGAGTGGACCTGTTTATGATCTAGACCCTGTATGCCAAATCTGAACTTGCTTAAAGCGGGTTGGTTGCAGGCCGGTTGGTGGCTTGAGTCATAAATTGCCGCCTCTATTGATGTGAAAGAAAAAAAGAAAATAAATGGTCAAGGAATTGGAAATGAGTTGGTTCGGCCGGTTAAAAATCAATTCTTTAGGAGATGCAAACTTGAAAGACAGATTGAAATTGAAGATATCAAAACAAAAGGAATACTTATAGTCATTTGGCAACATAAAAAGCCGACTTCACCTAAACAGTACCAAAAGCTACTGTGCCAAGCTAGAAGTACAATTCTTGGATATAAGCTACATAACTGCAGTGGAGTTATTGGAATGTTGTGTTAACACAGTGAAGTAATAATAGGGGCAAATTCCTAATCCTAATTAAATATACATATATATATATATATATATATATATATATGTATGTATAGATAGATATATGTATTATATATGTGGATATATATTTGTAAAAATACATGTGCAAATGCATGCAGAATCACCAAATACTCATATATTATAGAGAAAAACAGATGCTTCGTAAAATGCTAATATTGATTTCTAATTCATTATTAAATACATCAACTAAGGTTTTGAGAATCTTTTCGAATTTCTTATCCAATCAACCTTAGAAGTTAGTCAGCAACCCTGGAGACTACAATGAACATCTGGTCTGACCACTATTTTGCACGATGGACTATGCGATTGCTTCTAATAAGAGGGATATTGAGAAACAAAGGAGTTCAGAGAGAGGAGCGGTTCTGGGTTTGCGGAAGCCAAGTAGCCATTCAAGGACCAGGATTACTTTGGTACTTTTATGAGCAATGGTTCAATCCAACCATTCATGTATAGTCAAAGGTCAAGAATGGCTAAATTGTTTGTCTAATAAAAAAATTAGGATAGGAAAATGCCCGAAAACGAGCTTTTGAACTTGTAGTTATGAATGGTGAAGATAGGAGATAAACAGTACAAAAATTTTATTGGCACTCTATAAAACATAGTTGGATTCATCAAGACAACTTTTACATGTTCAAAGCAATAACAGCCCATACAACTTAAACTTTCCTAGTTTATTCCAAGCAATTTCTTAATCTAACTTTTCCTCTCAAACTACTACAAATCCATGGGTATTATGCTATCTTGTTGATTACCTCTGCATGACTATTCCCCTTACAAAGATCAAATACCACTGCAATCTTCTAAGCAGACTACTCTTTTGAGCTCTAAACACCATCTCGCAGATATAGCTATTTACTCTCCCCTAAAAAACTATAACCATATAACTTATCCAATTATGACACTAACTTTTGATTTTTGAAAACCCATTCAAACTTTCAAGAAGCTTTTTGAATTTATGGATACTTTTTATGTTCTAACAAGAGGAACAACCACAGATTGGCTATAATGTGAAACTGGGATTAGATGAATTAATAGTGAAGTGGAGTAGAGAAAACAAGATATATAACGTTGCAGGATAAAAGAATAACTACAGGAAACCTCCATTCTTACAAGTTTACAACATTTCTTTATGTAAAATAAATAAAAATAACTAAATAAATAGAGACCTGACCTAGCAATCTTCTACATTGGCCATCGGATCCTCTGTCAATGGATCTAAGACATTTATTCTAAGTATTTGTAATCTCAAAAAAAAACTAATATTCTCTATTCCATTAAGACAACTCTTACTAGGTGATTGGGTGGGGTTTGGCAGTTGGCAGATGAGGGTGAGAGGTATTGGTAAGATGCATGGTTGGAGTAGGCAAGAGTGAAGCGGAAGCGGTTTCGGACATGGAATAATGAGACTTAAAAGAATTATGTGAGGGTTTTGGTTGGCTTGAGATAACTCTCATTTGAGAGTTGAGAGTGGAAGGAGATTTCTTCTTTTGGTCCCTCATCATTTATAGGAGTGGAGGAAGTGAAATCCATCTAGGATTACTATCAGGTTGGAGTTGGAGTAATGCAAGGAGTTGTAAGGGATTATTAGTAAATTAGCAAAAATGTGTCCTATCGAATTGGAAGGTTTTTTATTATTATTATTATATTATGTGTTGTTATATAGATGACTAGGATTGACTTGATAAGATCATAACGCTCCAATTTTGGTTCTTGTTAGATATTTATTGGCACTTTTATATATAGTATATATGTAATATATATATAGTATATATGTAATATATATATAGTATATACATGTGTATAAGCAAGGAATGCTGAACCGGTCCGTACCGGCCGGTTCAGCTCGTACCGAACCGGTCCGTACCGGCCGGTTCAAAAATGGCACCATCCCGTACCAGTCCGTACCGGTCGAAACCGGTCCGAACCGGCCCATATCGGCCCCCGTATCGGCATGTACCGACCAGTACCGGCTAGGCTAATTTTTTTTGGGCTTTTGGAGACCGAATCAGTGGTACTAGTTCGAACCGGTCCAAACCGGTACTGAATCGGTTCGGTGGCCGACCGGTACGTCTACCGGTACCGGTTCGGTGATCCTTCTGTGTGTGTGTATTATATATATCTATATCTATATATATATATGTGCATGTATATGTATATTTACACACACACACACACAGATATATATATATATGTATACATATGTATGTGTGTATATATAACACATTCATATGTATGTGTACATATACATAAATATATGTAATACATATATACATACATATGTATGTGTGTATGGATGCATGCATGCATGTATTTATTTGTATATATAGGGTGGATGAGGATCCGATTGGCCAAATTTGAAGTCAGGTTCTTGTTAGATGAAATCGAAAGATGGGAATCCAACACTAACGATTTGAGCTGTTGGATGTGATCTACTACCTCTCAACGGCTTATAAACCAAAAATCATCTGATTTGGAGCCTCTTAGCCTATACATGCATGTAAGGAGAGAGTGGATTGTTCATGGTTGTGGTTATCATACTCATCTAATGGATAGTTTTGGAGTGGGCCATGCAAAGTTGGATTGCAGTAGTGAGGTCCTATATGACCCATGTATGAATCATGCTTGGCCCCATAAATATGATATTCTTTTTCCTTCTTTCAGAAAATGTCTTGTATCTCTCTCTCTCTCTCTCTCTAAATATGGCATCTTTTCCTTTCTAGAAATATCTCTAGTGAACTTCTCTCTCTCTCTCTCTATCTCTCTCTCTCTCTCTCACACACACACCCCCCAATATGCTCTCTCTAGCTCTCCCCTCTCCCATCTTTTTTTTTTGAAAACAATACCATGCATAGCACTTGCAAAATACTAGTTAAATATAATGAATATATAATTATCTATGTGTACAATGCATATGATAGAAATCTAGTCTGCTTTAAATGTGGGTGTATATTGTCAAAAATGCTAAACTAACATCACACCTGATAAGAAAACCTGAAAAAATAAGGGTTATGCCTGTTTAGAGGTGAAGGATCAGGTGCCTATGTACAACGGGAAGTTCTGTGAGCCCTAATTCTGATTTGTTTAGCATTTATTGTGAAGGTTGATGTTAGTTTGCATGGGCCTTGTTTATACAGGTAAGGTTATTGAATTTTTAGTTAATTTATATCCATCATAATTATTTTATTGTTTATGTCACTTCCTCTACTTTTTTTTTGTTATATATATGTTCCTTGAGGACTTGTTATTTACTGAATTGTGATATAACCTAATTATAAATAAAGGTATGTCTTTTTAATATCTTTTCCTTCCAGTTTCTCTGGATGCATGTGTTTTTTTTTTTGTTAACTTGTTTTTTAGGGGGAAGGGGGTCGTGACATTGAGTTTCCAAATGTGTTCTATCTGTCTGTTTTATATTTTAAGTACATCAAGTGAATATTTCTTGCAATTCCTCTGACTCTATCTATTTGCTTATAATTGGTGGCTACTAATCTAGTCTCCCTTATAATCTCTTCCAGTTCCAAGACCTCACTTGTCTTTCGAAGCACAGTTAGTAGCTGGAAAATCTCACAGACTTTCTTCTATCAGTTGCCCTGAGCAACCTGAACCATCAGATTTACATTGTACAGTCTCTAGAGGGAAAGAAAAACATAAAGCCCAGTTGAAGTATCCTCAGAGGCTTCGCAGGCTTAACATATTTTCTTCAGATAAAACTGAGGTAACTTCCTTGGATTTATGAATGTTTTGTGGGTTGTTGCTTCTATTGGATCAGAAAATTGCTTTAAATGAAAAACCATACTAGTTTTGAGTTTTCACTTCCCTGACATTCTTGTCTATATCAAGTTTAGTCGAAGTATAAATTGGTTAAATAATGGGCAGTCTTTCACTACCATATTTTCATAGCATAGCAGTTGTCCCTTGAGGGGGAAGATATCACTTTACCATGTGATCTTAGAGGGGAGCTCTCAAAGCTGTGCTTTCATGATAATTTATTAGTTTCGCAATACTTGCTATCAAGGTCCGCCGTACCGGTACCGGTGGCCGGCCGGACCGGTACGGTACCGGTCCGGTCCGGTACGTACCGGCTGGTACCGGTCCCGTACCGGCCGGTACGCGGTGGTTTCAAAAACCATAGCGCGCGGCGCTGTGGTTCTAAAAAAAAAAAATCATACCGGCCGGTTCGCACCGGTACGAGGCCGGTACCGGCCGGTACGGGCTCCGAACCGGTCGGTACGGGCCCGAACCGGCCGGTACGCACCCGTACCGGCCGGTTCGGATAAAAAACCGGAAAATATAAATTATATAATTTCGTTCTTCTTATATAAAGTTTTGTAAGCAAATATAAGCAGTAAAGCTATTAAATGCGTTATGAGTAAAAACTCACGCAACATTGCTAACTAGTATGAAAAAATTAGGGGTCTTATGAGACATGCAAGAATAACCACAGTGTGCTATGAACATGATAACTTTTTTTATCTAAATTGTAAAGGATATCATTGCAGTTTCCTGCAATTATGGTGTTTGGGTCTTATGTTGGACCATTGGTTTAGTATACCTGGGGCTGTTTGCATTTCTTCTCTATAGACTAGTGACTAGAGGGAGGATCAAGTTTGTTCGAGTTATTTGCTTTGTCATTATTTTCTTTGTGCCTTTTGTTTCACATAATCTTTTTATAATCTTCCTGTTGCTTATTTGAACATTCAATGATTTTTACTATCTTCTTAGTTGACACATTTTCTGGAATGACAAACACATGCTTTGCCTCATCAATTACAATATTTTATCGGTTTTTTTTTTTCAATTTGGAAGTATAATAATCATATCTTCTCTTGTTCTAATGCTTTTTTTGTGGATGGCAGAACATGCAACCAATTGATCGTTTTGTTGTTGAAGAATATCTGCTGGATGTGCTTCTTTTCTTTAATGGATGGTTTGTAAATGCCACTTCTTTTTCATATTTAACACCATGGCCTATGCTTTTGCTGAAATTTTAATTTCCATCTCAATTTTGACATGTTATCTCTAATCTTTATTATTGGTGTACAAAAAATTCTAAATTTTCTAGTCAGATCATTATTAGCTAAAAACTTGATTGGTAGCTGTAATCTTTATGAGTACTAATTGGTGTACATAAGAATGCTAGAGTTTCTAGTTGGAACTCCTTGTATATATTTTATTAGGTAAAGAACTTTTATTTTCTTAATTTTCTTAGCGCTACAGTTGTGACAAATGATATGAGGTTGATTTTGTGCTCATTGGCCGATTGACATGAACAGAATTTCAAGGAACATGCCCTGTAGAATAAGGTTTATTTTGTATCCAACATACTTCCAGCACATGTAATGCACATTCAAAGAATTTCTCTTCTGCCTTGTACTTAGTTGTGAACAGGTTTTCACTGAGGATCCAACGCCTGGATCATCTTGATTTGCTAATTTGGAAATTGAAGAACAAAGAAATAAAGACAGGAAGACTTTGGAGTCCAGCACACATGCTGGACTTGGGAGTTTTCCCTTGATATGTTGGGATAAATTGATTGGTTTTTTTATTAGTTGATTTCAGGTAAAAAGCTAATTGGAGTAAATCTACCATACTGCAACACAACTCTGATTTTGTATATGCACTTGTGTTTAAATCTTTATTTCTTTGGCGATCATTACCCATCTTTTTACCAGACCTGAACAGAAATACTGTTCTAGAATTTGATATCATGTAGAACATTCTCTTTTAACTTCATTTCACCTTCTACCATCCATATTTTAGTGGAAACTTTTTCTAGGTATGCCTAACGACTTACATCTTAACGGATGGTTAACATCATTTAGAAATAATGTTTTTGTACTGTGAGGTATTCAGCATTAGTTGATGATGCATATTTCTTTAGAAAATATATTTGGTGTGTCATTGTAATTTTTCTGCCACTGTATTATATTTATGTCATGTTTAGTTACCTACAATTCCTCTTCTAATTCCATAAATTTTGTTTTATTTCTGCTACCATATGGATGCCATATGTTTCCTGCGCTAATGTGAGAATATTATTAATAGTATCACTAGTAGCCTATCATGACATGCTAAAACCATGCTGGCTTTAAACATCCATGCTTGAATTGGCACGACAATTCTATTTTCTCATGTAATGCATCTTTTTGACTATCATTGGATAGCTTTAATCCTTTGAGGCTGAATACCTGCAATCTCACATTTCCATTGTGCAACTTATATTATTCACTTTTATTTTAGATGGGTTGCTGCAATACATTTTATGTATACATATAATTTAAACTGTTGCAATTATCTGTTTCTTGGAAAGATAGCCGAAAGGAATGTGCTTCGTGCATGGTTGGTCTGCCTGTACCTTTCCGCTATGAATATCTGATGGCAGAGACGATATTTTCTCAGGTACATCTGTGTTTTCTCATATAAGTTTACTCACTTCTAGCTGTGGTTCTTCAATGTCATTGATTGCCCAAAACATTTCTGATTTCTGTTTATTTTTCTAGAAAATTCTCTGTTTGTGTTTTTAGAAATTCATTTCAAGTTCACCATATGTGCCTTTGTCGCAAATGCAGAAGGGTTAGGACTGCAATAGCACTTCATGTGCCTAGTGTAAAAAAGAAGAAAATCAAATGGAAGAGGGAAGAATGAAGTTAAGAAACAGAAATAATAAGAAAAGTGTTATTTACAGATTCAACTACAAAATATGAATAGATAATGGCATTACCTCAAGGAAAAGTATACTATTTCAATCAATGATATAACATAAGATTCTTGTCTGTTGTTAGCGCTATATCTGTTGATAGCATTTAGGATTAGGTCATGGTATGCCGTACCCGTACCGTACCGGTTCGGTACTGGTACGGGTGGTGTACTGACCTTCGGTATGCAAAAAAAAAAAAAAATTTCGTACCGTACCGTATCGATACTATACTAGTGTGGCACCGGTACAGGGTCTGGTACCGGTACGGCGAACCTTGATTTAGATCAATGTTCAACATGAACTTAACAGTGTGCTAGGACTTCTTCAACCTGTACTGGCCCATAAGAAGTCTTGTATCATTAAGAGACTTTTATTAGGTTGAAAACATTAATAACAGTCTGGCAGCTCTTTTCCTTAACCTTCCTCTAGCATTGAGGATCCCAACTAGTGTCGAAATTGGTGCAAAATCTTAGCTTCCTGTCAGATATCAAGCTAGATTTTGGGGTCCATTATTGTGAAACGAAACCTGCAATTCTATGTTAGCTTTGAGATTGCTTCTTACAAGCTAAAACTGACATATAGATACTACATCATGTCTCTAGAATGGTAGCTAGCTTATTTTCTTCAGTATTCTGAAATTTAAATTGCATATGCAGAATTGTAAGAGTAAGATTAAGCACAATATTGTCGCCAGTTTTTGAATAATTAGGCTTATTGAAATTGTTTCATACAAATTTATGTTTTTAATTTTGCATGACATATGATTAAACCAATTTTTTATAGTATTTGACCACCTTTTAATCCCTAGTGTCTTATTATATTTTACTGATTTCTATATATAAAATAACTGTAAACGGCGCGAACTGTAGTTGAGTGTCACATTATCCAGTTTTCTTTTACTGTTAGCTCAAATGATGACTCAACTCAAATTTTGGCTACATACAACCTGGACCATGCTCTGAGAGGCCCTTCTCATTATAATATGATGGCATAATTGGCTCTTTTTTTTTTTTTTAAATTATAGGTTGAGATGATGAGAACTGTCTTATTAGAGGAGATGCTTGATTAAGTGATATTAACCTTCTCTCAAAGGAAATTTATCAATATCCTTTCACAGGGCCATTCCCCTGATGCCTGATTTGCAGAGAACTTGTGGCTCCCTCAACATCATGATTTTTTTTGAGAGCTATAGACCAAATACCAAATAATGGAAACCAACTACAAGAACATGAATGTTGGAAATAGTGTTTTAGAGAGAATTGATGAAGAGATATTTTGATGAAATTGTTTTTTTTGGGTCAACTAAAGGAATGGACAAAGCAAAGAAGCCATCTTTTTTGGAGCAATGCCTTATTTTAACAGTCAGTTTCCTAATTTTTTTTGAGCCCTATGTTGAATTTTTCTGATTCCTCTCTTCATATTTAACCTGACAAAATTATTCTCAGAAAAAAAGACAAAATGCTTATTGCAATTCAAAGGATTTTTTTAATGGAAAAAAATATTTGCCCAAGATGCTCTCTAGTAAATATATTTGGCCCCATAAGCCAGTTCAAGCATTCTGTTGTCAATTTTGGGAAGGCTGAAACTTCAAATTGTTTTTTGATTTGTCTTTGACACACATCAGGATTAGATATGTTACATTATGAGAGTCTTGCTGGCCAAATACAATAATGTTTTTCAACTGTGGAATTTATCTTGCGTTGGTGCATACTCCTTGTTTGAAATTGAACTCGTAGGTGTTACCGCTGTGCCATTCATGTGGGAGATGGATGGTCATGCTTTTCAGATTAATTAAAAACTTTGGGCTGATTTTTATTTCTCTCATCCTGTCCAAAACATGTAGGCACAATAACTGAAAACCTCACCGATCTGGGTAATTGTATTTTATGTATGCTATGCGATTTTGACACTTATTGTTAATTCTTGTCATCTTGCAGCTACTATTGCTGCCGCAGCCACCATTTAAGCCACTATACTATACACTGGTTATCATCGACCTTTGCAAGGTAATTTTATGCTTATCAAATTTATGAGACTGATATGCTACTAATCAAAGTTTTTGGAACTTCCCTCAAATTTGCTTTGATGCCCATCTTTCTCACTTCTGCTTTGATTGGTTTAACATAGGGGTGCTTAATTCCTTCTGTGAAATACTTTCTTGAAAATTTTTATATTACCTCTTCTCTGAATTCTTTACTTGATTACTGACATTGGAGCATAACTTTAGGCAGCTTTCTCATGTAATTTACATGTTAATGATTATGCTCTCTTCCATGTGTTTTCTATCTGCCTTCTTTTTTCTGTTATCACCACTTTATTTCAAAAAAGAAAATCCTTATGATTGCTCTATCTATTTTAAATGCTTCACCTAACTATTTTTTCTTATAGATGTTGCACCTTTGTGGTGTGTATCCAATGCCTTTAGGTTGAATTTTCATTATTATATTATTACCTAATGTTTCTTTTATCATGCTACCTGTGTGGGTCAGTGAACAAACTGTGGGCTGAAAACTATTTTATACCATATACCTCTTAATCAATGACCATGCTTTTTTTTGCCTTTTTAAATTTTTTTGAGCGAATTATATTCTGTCTCATCGGGAACTGTTCTATGTCTTGTCGTATTCTTATAGGCACTTCCAGGGGCATTCCCAGCTGTTGTAGCAGGAGCTGTACGTGCGCTCTTTGAGAGAATTGCTGATTTGGACATGGAGTGCCGCATTAGGCTCATTTTATGGTTTTCTCATCACTTGTAAGTCTGGTTTCTTCTTGAAGTATCTAATTTGGTGGATGACATCTGAAAGTAAGGCCGAATTATATTTCATTGTGGGAAAATAGTCCATGGACCCTTTTCTTTTTGATTCTTATACCTTGTATTTTTTTTCATTAAGCAGTTTTTGCACCTATGTAGTAGATATGCTGTTTTGTGAATATGTATTTCTTTTTACATTTTTTTTGGCATCTTTGGCATTATAATTCAGAAGATATACACTTAGATAAAAGAAACTATGATTTTGGTAGTATATGTTATAGATTATTAGCCATTCTCTGCTGCAAATTTGAAAATGTTGGTTGAGGATTTAGTTCTCTTAATCCTTGCTGCTTGTTTTTGATCCAAAGTTTCCAATTTAATGATGACAATGGTTGTAGATTTGGTAGGATGGTTACGAGTTATAATAAGATTATATGAAATGCACGGATCGGGATTTTGTCATTTTCCTCTTTGTAACTTTGTTTTATCTATTGGAAATTAAAAATTATAGGTAATAGAGCTTTTCTTATTCCCAATGCACACTTGTGAGTGGAAGTTACCACAGGATTCTTTGTCCCCATAATGTTTATTGCAAAGTTTTTGGTAAGTATAACTGTTACAATTCTTTGGCAGCATGGTTGCATATTTCTTTCTCAAATAAAGTTGGAACCTAAATTAAAGTTCACTAAAGTAGCCATCTAAATTACTTCATCATTTGTGATATCACTGGTTATTTCTTGTTAATCTGTCTCACTATCAATGGGTCTCATCCATAGCCAAACGTTCAGTATTTGGGGAATGATTTTGGTGATTTTTTAACTGTTTATTGTCAAAACATCATGTGATTTGGAGATCTCTAGCTTTTGCATCTGGCAGTCAAAAATATGCATTTGGTGGTCAAAAATATGCATTGTTTGTGCTATTTAAATTGTTCATTTTAAACCACCAGATGCATAAGCGATGCATATATTAGGGATCGTCAAATTAGATGATTTTTTAACTGTAAGCGGTTTAGAGATAGTAAATCACATCCAACGGCTCAGATTATTGGTGTTGGGTCCCTATTCATCCAATTAGGATCAAACTTATTTGGGGTGTTGTGTGGCCGTGTGGGTGTCCATTTATTAGTTCTATTCATGTATGTATGTATGTATGGATGGATGGATGGATGGATGCATGCATGTATGTATGTATGGATGATTGTAGATGCATGTATGGATGTATGTGTATGAATAGATGTATGTATGGATGCGTGTATGGATGTATGGATGGATGTATGATGCATGAATGTATGGATATATGGATGTATGTGTGTATGTATGGATGGATCAGCTGTAAACATGAGTTAGATTTATAAAATGTTTGGTTGTTGGGAAGAAAAGAAATAGGATGGAGACATCTACACTTTGGGAAGAAAAGAAATATGGGGAAGAAGGCAGAAAAAGACAATGAGAGAGATACAATTGGAACGGTCTCTTGGTTTCCCATTCTGAGAAAAATTAATTTTTTTAATATATTTCTAATTCTAATCCGTAAGTTCAAAAATCCTATGCCATAAAAAAAAACTCTATATGTAGCCTGCTGCCTTAAGGATAGAGGGTGCACGAAGTCATGGTGCATGAGTTTCTCTTGATCGCACCAAGTAATTCACAACATGAATTATTCATAAACGTTGCAAATTTGATGACATTTCATGTTGCATTCATGACTGACTATATTATTTGGAGAATGGCTCAGCTAGATTGCTAGCCATGAGCAATTCACGATTTTTTCAAAAAATTCGTCGAATGTTGTGACAATGAAGGATATTCTCAATTTTGATTCCCAATCTATAGTGATTGTTTACAGATTTTCCAGGGTGACTTGCAAAAAATTAGTAGCAGATCATTGAAAATATTGGTTTGAGCATATACTATCCGGTTTATGTTGCACAATAACTTGAACAGGATTCTGACTCCAAGGGACTGCTGAATTTGCGAAACAGAACTATATCTCTCTCTTATTCCCTTAGTGAAAATTAGAATTTAAGTTGAGGAAAATTGTTTTTTAAAAAACAGGGACAGGTTGTGATGGAGGTGAACTTCATGAATCTCGTTCAAATAAATAGAAAGCTGCCTAGTATTAAGTTTCTAACTCAAAAATATAAACCTCTCCACCAATTGATCAAAGACTTCTCGTATGTGCTTTCTTCCAAAAGAAAATGAGATAGACTCCTGTTCTACAGACTCCCAACCCCTTCATAGCACTTAACTAACAAACTGTGATACTTCAACGAAAACAAACAAAAGTTTGAATTCCTATGCAGCACATACAAGAAGGCATGTAAACAACCATTGATATACACTTTCAAACTACAGGAAGCCTTCTAACTCAACCTGCAAACTTAAATTATTAATTGATGGGATCCCAAGATCAAACATTATAATAATTTGATGTGCCCTAAATTTTGTAATATAGGAAATCTTGATTTTATTTGATTAATTAGAATAGAGGTTTAAAACTTAGGGCTCCTTAGAAGTGGAAGCTTTGTGTGGAAGTCTCATATGGTTAAGTCTCCTTTTTGGAGAACTTCTATGTGAGCAACTTCTATGTGGAGATAGTTTCCTAATTTCTTGTATGTTGAATTTGGAAAAAGCTCTCAAGCTGCACAAGCGTTTAGATAAATTTTGTGAAAGCTAAGAGCTATTATTGCACATATTGCTTGCATTCTACATTTTCTCCTTTTTGGCTTAGCTCCTTGTCTGAAGGGTATTACTCGTATTCATTGGCATCTTATGCTTTATGAAATTTGATTATGGCTTGTTTAACTATTCTACAAGTTGTCAATAAAGGATAGTATTTGTAGGGTTGCATTTAGACAATGAGGTGCAGTTAGTTCACTTGTTCTGAAAAGTTACTGCATCTTCTGTTGTTTTTAGTGTCAATGACTGGAAATTTGTGGGTCACTCTCTTAATTTAATAATTGCACGGTGCTGCAGATCAAATTTTCAGTACATTTGGCCATGGGAAGAATGGGTGCATGTTAAAGATCTTCCAAAATGGGCCCCAGAACGGGTTTTTGTTCAAGAAGTATTAGAAAGGGAAGTTCGTTTATCATACTGGGACAAAGTCAAGCAGGTAAATATCAGTACTAATCACTTGTACCAAAAATGACCAGTTAATTCATGTAACAATGTGGGAGCTGGTCGCTTGAGTAACATAGAGTTCTGCTGGAATTCAGAAGCCATTTGTCATCTAAAGTAATGGCAGTAATGTATTGTCAACAGTATGTAGATAATTACACCAACTTTAACCCCTGTTTTATGTTTTTGGTATCTCTGTTCTGATAATAGTTGCAGTTTCGATGTTATTCACAGTCATCTCTGTCATGTTTTTCAAATTCAGCAGTTTCTTTGTCCTAACGATACCACTACCTGTATGTAAATTTGATGCACCTTCTGTATGATTTAAATGACTGCTGAAATCATTTTACATTCATGCTGTTTCCTGGTCATCTAATTGCTATAATTCTATTCTTGGATGCTGGTCAATGTAGTTGTTACAGCCCAAGGTAATGACCTTCCAAATATATGGGGATTCTATGTTTTTGCCACATTTTCTTGTATTACCAAGTAGAATTCAAATTATGTCCATCTGTTAGCAACATGTGGAAGACTGGTAGGTCGGTCTGTGCAAGGATGAAACCATGATTGCAATTTTAATTCATATGACTCTGGATTTGTAAATGTTCCGGGTCCTTGCTTTTCCAGTTTTCAACTTCTGAAAGTACTGCTTGGGACAACTTTGCCACGGTATTTTTATAACTTGTAGATGATGAGATGTATACTCATGTAGTGCACATTGCACATTATCCTTCTGTTCAAAATTATTATGCACTGCCATGGTGTAAGTGCACTTTCTCTTATGCTATTTTCTTATCTTTTTCAGAGTATTGAAAATGCCCCTGCTTTAGAGGAATTACTTCCCCCAAGGGGTGAGCCTAACTTCAAGTACAGTACTGAAGATAGTCGCGAAGGCATGGATGGCTACACACTTTCTAAGGAGTTTAACAGTATGGTTAGGGCAAGGAAGACTGCCCGTGAGATTACTTCATGGGTAGAGGAGAATATAATTCCAGTGCATGGCTTTAATGTTGCACTTGAAGTCGTTATTCAGACTCTTCTTGATATTGGTTCAAAAAGTTTCACTCATTTAATCACAGTTTTGGAGAGATATGGTCAGGTCATAGCTAAGTTATGTCCTGATCAGGATAAGCAATTTTTGCTAATGGACGAAATTAGTTCCTACTGGAAGAACAATACTCAGATGACTGCTATCGCTATCGACAGAATGATGAGTTACCGACTCATATCCAATTTGTCAATTGTTAGATGGGTTTTTTCTCTTTCTAATATCAACCAATTCCATATTTCAGATCGTCCATGGGAGGTATACTTTGCATCTTTGTACTTTTATAAACTTTTACAGCTTATTGGTAAGGTTCATGACTTTGTCGCATTTTATCATAGAACTTGGCCAACACTGTGCGGTGAGTTTTACAACTATGGACCACCAAGATTTCCTTCAAGATTAACTTTGTAATAATTTCCTCTTAATAATAGTTGTTTCTCCCCAGTCTTTCTGCTGTTATGTTTTGGATCCATTTTCCAGAAGCCATTGTAGTTTGGTTACATGAAGAACCATTATGTATTTTATTCGAAAAACCTGCTGAAAATGCTAAGCTGAGTTGTTTAGTGATGTGGACTCACCTGATGTTGTCAGGTATATTGCCTGCCCAATAGTTTGTAGCTTAACACTTGCATGAAAGTTGTGATTGTCCAATGTTCACTTTTTTTATGGACTATTTTTTTTTCTTTTTTGTGAAGTTGAGGGAAAAATATTTGTTTGATAAAATAAATTCTATCTAATTGAAGCTTGTTTTTATAAATACAGATAAACATTACCAGGTTTTGGACATATACTTGACTACATGTAAGAGAACTATAGTATATTTTGGAATTTAATTTTTAGTGTTAAATAAAAAATGAAGTTTGAATTGTTTTCAAGTTGTAATAAGTCAAACTGGAAGCCATTACTACTATGGAATTTATAGGCACGTAACTATACTTGGGCACTGGGCCGGGCCGCCCACGGCCTGGCACGGCCCGGCACGGCCCGACACGAAGCGGGCCGTGCCTGGCACGGCCCGCTAGCTACAGTACCGGGCCGTGCCTGGCACGGCCCATTCAAGGGGGCCGTGCTGGGTCACGGGTTTCTGGCCTGCGGGCCGAGCCCGGCACGGCCCGCTTCGGGCCTGGGCCGGCACGGCCTGCTCTTGGCCCGCGGGCCAAGCACGGCACGGCCCGCGGGCCAGCCCGGCACGGCCCATAAGGGCCTGGGCCGGGCCAGGCACGGCCCGTCTCCATAAAAATTAATGCTTCATAAATTTTTTTAATAAATTAATAAATATTGAAAACTAAGGATTTATTAATATAAAGCCACCTTAATGGTGGGGGGTTTGGCATAGACCCCTACCAGTTTATTAATTTAAATCAAAATGGTACATGAAGGAAGGTTTGGACCTTGGTCTGACCTCCAGAATACAATAAGAAAGGGGAAAAAATAGAGATGACTCACTTTAACAATTAAAAAAATAAAAATGTACAATTATAAAAAATTAAGAAATCTTACTAATCATCAGTGATTCAGTGAATCAATATTCACTCTTCAGTAGTGTTTGTATCATCATCATCAGAGGATGTATTATGTCCACCTTTATCTTGAAGTCTTGCCTCAGCATCCAACCAATCTTTGAAGCAGAGAAGCATCTCAACCGTTTCGCCCGTCATCCTACTTCTTTTTTCGTCAAGAACACGCCGACCTGCACTAAAAGCGGATTCCCTCTGTCTGGAATTAGATTGAATAGAATAGGCCCTGCTACCGTGGACATCGGCACAGCTAAAATATCGCGTGCAATTGCAGACATAACAGGATATTGATTTTTAACACTCTTCCACCAAGATAATACATCTAGATTCTCTATTTGATTTTCATCATATGCGGACTGAAGATCATTTCGTAAATAAAATTCTAGTTCACTACATAAAGATGAAGAAGATGAAGATAAACTTGAAGCATGTATGTGTTTTCTCTGTGCAATGAATGAAAAAATAGATGACGAACGAGAACTACTAGAAGAAGAAATAGAGCTTTGTACGGAGAATCTAGATCCACGAATTTTTTCATCATATATAGCATAAATATCATAAAGAAGTTGTTTTACCTCATTTTTAGCAGGTTCAGGATCTTGATTCATATTTTCACAGTATGCATCAAGTAAAATTAGCACGCCATTCAATTTAACTCTTGGATCAAATACAGCAGCTAAGTTATGCATAGGACATATCTTGTCCCAATACTCATTCCATTTAGATTCCATTTGGTCAATAATAGGCATTAAAACATCATCATATCTATGTTCTGCAAATTTTTGACTAATTATATATGCTTGTTGTAAAAATGAACATGAAGTTGGATAATAAATACCGGAAAGAACATTGGTAGCATTATAAAAACTAAGCAAAAAATCTTCCAAAATTTTTTCTTTATTCCAATCAGTTTCAGTCAATGTAAAGCCTAATCCACGATCATTAATATATGCACTTAATAAGTTTTTATATGGGTATGCATCATGTATCATGCTATATGTTGAGTTCCAACGAGTAATTACATCAAGTTTAAATTTTTTAAAACGTTTACCATGATTTATACATAGTTCCTTAAATTCTTGAAGTCTTGATCTTGAAGCATGAATAAAAGAAACTGCATTACTAATTTTTGAAATCACATCTTGAATTATGCCCATGCCAGCTTGAACAGAAAGATTTAAGATATGATATGCACATCTAATATGCAATAAATTTTCATCTAACATGGGATGCAATGAGTCTTTTAATAATGTAACAGCAGAATTATTATTAGATGCATTATCAAAAGTAATAGACATAATTTTATCATTAATATTATATGAACATGCAGTTTGATAAATGACATTTGAAATTTGTTGCCCAGAATGTGGAAAATCAAAAGCACGAAAAGCAAGAATACGTTTATTTAATTGTCAATCATTATCAATATAATGAGCAGTAATGGCAATAAAACAATTACTACCTACAGATGCTGACCAAATATCAGAAGTTAATGAAATTTTTACATTTAAAGTAGAAAGTGTTTCAATTAAACTTTGTCTCATTGCTAAAAAGTTAGTCATAGCTACTCTTCTAAATGTACGCCTACTAGTTCTTTTGTAAGCAGGTTGTAGGTTTAATTGAACATATTCTTCAAAATTAAAAGATTCACATAAACTAAAAGGTAATTCATCCTTAACTATCCATTTTACAAGTGCTTTTTTTTGATTTTCTTGATTATATGCAAAATTACCTACAAGTAATCCCCCTTGTATATTAAGGGTACTTTGAGTTTGAGCATGAGAATCATGCATCCTATGACTCTCTTGATGTCTTTTTAAATGCCCTGTTCCCCCACTACTATTACAACTATAAAGTTTGGCACATTTTTTACATTTAGCTTTCCAGACTCCATCAACCATAACTCTATCAAATTCATTCCATACAGCACTAGTCCTCTTACGAGAAGAGGTTTGATCTTCACTCGGTTCACTAGTTCTAGAGGAACTAGGAACATGGGGTTGGGGATTAGTTTCTTCTCCCTCAGAAACAGGAGGAATGCCAAAATGACTTTCCTCAAAAGATGACATATCTAAATTGATGAATTCAAAAAATAAAAACTAACCATAAGGAGGAATTGAGTAGAGGGTCGGAGGGCAGAGGCAGAGCCGAGATTCTGAGCTTCCTCTTGTGCTCTCAACAGGAGTGATCTTCTCTTCTCAACAGGAACCTCCTCTTGTGTAGCACTTGAACACTTGCTAAATGCAAACTAAAAATTAAATTGCTAGAAGAGCACTTTAGAAGAGAGAAATAATAGTAGTAGAGAAGGAGAGAATAGTTGGTTTGGTGTGGTGAGAATGAGGGAGGAAAGGGCTATTTATAGAAGCCCAAAATTTTTTTTCCCAAAATACCCCTCAATTTAGCCGTTTTTGGACTGTTGGGAGGGCATTTTTGGAAATTTTCCAAAATAGCCGTTGGAAACGGCTATTTTTCTCCCCCCCTCTCCAGACGGGCCGTGCCTGGCACGGCCCGTTTGCGCCCGAGACGGGCTGTGCCAGGCACGGCCCGTCTCGTGCCGTGCCGGGCCCGGCACGCCAACAGACGGGCCTGGGCCGGGCCGGCCCGGCACGGCCCGATGCCCAAGTCTACACGTAACATGTGCATGACTTTGCTTAATGAAAATTAACACAATTCTTTTGTGTAGTTCTAGTAAATTATCTCCATATTCAGTATATTTAATTCAATGTGTGGGTTCACAAATTAAATTTAGCATGATTCTTTTCTATAGTTCCGGTATATCATCTTCATACTTACCATCTTTTTTCAATTCAAACTATATTTGTTTAATATGTGTTTACTCAAGAGTATAGACTTGGTTCGTTTCATGACATTTTGCCTGAAACTGGACAAGATTGTCCCTGTTTTTCTTATATATTTATTATTTGTAATATTGTCATACTTATCATCTTTGTAATTCAAATATAGTTCAATACTATTTACTGATTAACATAAGATTGGTCTTTCATACTGTCTTGGCTGAAACTGGCCAAAATTTTGTCTGGAAGGAGAAAGCAAAAGTAAACACCGTAGTTTGGTGCTGCTTTGTCATCCCTGAATCAACAACAGCCACTATATTTCTAAACAGTTTCATGTACAAACACTTACTGCTCTGCAGAGTAGTTTTATTAACATTCTACTCAGTTTATCTTTTTGAATAACTATATATCCTCATCGTCTTTCATACTATTTCAAATTCTGTTGTTGGTTACCATCTAGTCTCCCTTTTCAGTACCTGTACTTTATGATATATCTATTTCCTGCCTGAGTAGCTTTATGACATAGTACCTTGAATCATACTTTCTGGTTTATATTTATTGTCTTAACACAAACCATGTTAATATAGATGGGTCAAGGGTTATTAGGCGTACTTGTAGTAAAAATTGACCCAATGACACCTTATACTGGTGATTGTTTCTTTACCATATTTCTCACAATTGCTTGTTTATTTTAATTGTATTTACTGTTTACTGTGGTTTTTTCTTGATCTTCTCAAAAATCATGCAAACTTATTTGAATCATGAGGCGTGCATATTTTTGTTTAGAATACCTTTTAATTTTCTTTACTTTTTCTAGTCGAGATTTTAGGCTAATTTACATCATTTTGAATCTCTCATCAATTACTCTCTTTTTTCCTTCTAGATTCTTAGGAATGCCGTTGACAAGACGTACAATCGCATTACGGATCTTAGGAAGGAAATCCAATCACTCGAGGGGAGTGTTCTATTAGCTGAGGAAGCCACAAGAAAGGCTATAAAAGAGTACGAAGCTGCTGAATCAAAGCTCGAGGTTGTGGATGGTCAACCTGTACAGTCTGAAAAACCAGGAAGGTTAAAACGACTTAAAGGATATGCTGAGAAAGCAAGAGATAATGAGACATCTGTACGAGAATCTTTAGAAGCTAAGGAGGCTCTCCTTGCTCGAGCCATTGAAGAAAATAAAGTATGTTATTGTTTTGCAATTGGCTTCTAATTATTGGCATTAACTCTAGATGATAGTTCATCAATGGTGCTTAAAACTCTTCAGTTAGCAAATAAGCTAAATTGGGAAAGCATATTGGCTTGGAAAAAACTTCATCAATATAGGACATTTTGACAATCACATACACCTAATAAATGATTATACTTACTCTGATAATAATATTGTTATATGTAATCCGTGGTTAAACTTTGTAGCAATCTCTAAAAATCAAAACCCATACTGTTTTTGTTCATTGATAAGTTCCTGACATTACTATTATATTTTTGTATTATTAACATTGTTATTTTTATGTTTTAATTTGTGTGCATCTTCTGAACTCCCAGTAGCTTTGGTCATATATGCTCTTATATGCTGTGCCCTAAACCTTCTTCTCTTCTCTATTGAAACGATATTGAGAAATTGTTCGAGCAGATCATATTGGGTAATAGCAGCAAATGGGCAATAAGCCTACCAACTTGCAAGTTTGAATGAAATATATTGTCAATAGGAAGTATGTCATTGTATTTCATAACCTGGTATATAACTTTTCAGTCTAACGTATTGACTCATACAATTCCTTACAGGCCTTATTTTTATCATTATATAAGAGCTTCAGAGATGTGCTTATGGAACGGCTGCCTCCTGTGTCGGCTGATGGAAAATTTCCCAAACTGAGGACTACCAATGTTGATTCGATGGCTGTCGACTATGAGGAGCCAGCAACTATGGAGGTGGACCATGACAATGGAAGAACTGATACCAGGCAAGTTAATGATCGCAAGCATCTTAGCTCTATATTTTATTGTTGTTTTATAATTTTCAAAAATATTTGTCAAACTATATGGACAGTCAATCAAACGGTGAAAAAGTATTTCCTCGCTATTCCACTGGGGAGCAGGAGCAGTGGTGCCTTTGCATGTTGGGTTACGTCAAGGCATTTTCGAGGCAATATGCAACTGAGGTTAGTCTAGTTCTCCAAAAACAGACAAAGTTTTACTTTTGCCATCGAAGGATCGTAATGTGATTTGTGATTGGCAGGGATAATTGTTGGGGTTTGTTGGGTTGGGGGGATGGCGGGGACCATCCAGAGGTTCTCGCACAGTTAAATTTTGATTTCTAGTGTGTTACTGTACGCCTTGGGTGGTGTTCTGTAATGGCTATTACTGTTTATCGGAAAAAAAAACCGAGGCTACAGAATTGTCTCTCTGTGCATTCTGAGTGCTTACAAGGTGGTCAATAGACTGCTTGATATCATAACCTATACCTTTTGGCCTCCCCTCCACCATAATCAATGAGGATCCGTTATTAAGCATATATGCAAGATCTGAAATCTTACTGTAGTTTTTCTTCTCCCGTCTCATCTGTATCTTTCTTACTGATGCTAGTTTGCTACTTTCCATGATTGGCAGATCTGGCCTCATATTGAAACACTGGACTCTGCAGTCTTTACTAGAGACGTCCATCCGCTTTTTCGCAAAGCTGCTTATGCAGGTTTATGCCGGTCAACCACTGAACTGTGACATTTATTTTGCAACTCATTTGCTGAACCATTGTGGCATGTTCATAGTTTTTAACATTTGTATTCAATATGAAGTCTCTTGCCCCAGTTATCAAAGTTGTGTTTTGCAGTGCCCCTTTTTGTTTTATCAAAAATAAAAAAGTAAAAGAAAATCGGCATTGGGAAATATGCATCTATATGCTTGTGCAGGTAATAGTTCCTGTATGACATCTTTGTAGCATCTTGGAGATAAATTAGGGTCTGAATCAGAGATTTATTGATGACCTGTGGATTAATGAAACAGCTGAAATATTGAAGGTCGATAAACCAACCAATATCTGTACCTTCAGATTTATCAACAGGTCTTTGCTGGTTGATGACCCGTCCAAACACTAGGAGAAATTCCTCAGCTTTTATGCGTGGATGACTTGTAGCATTTGCCAAAGTTGATGTTTTATGTGATTTCTTTCTATATTAGCTGGTTCCTGTTTTTATGCCTCAAGAGGCCCTGGATGACATCCACTCAAAACTCAAGGGACTTCTTATTTTGCTTTTTCGAAACTTGAGTCGCAACAAATCAACCACCAAAACTCAACATTTAAAATCCTATGGCACGAAGCATACGTTTCATGAATGTTTTCACCTTGCATTGCCGATACATCCTTCTGAATTGAAGGGTTGATGTCATCACTGAAAACCATCCAAAAATGCAAATCTATAGCTCTATATATTGCGTTTTATTTGATTGGGTGGTGGGAGGGGCAGAATTGTGGCTGCTAGCGGGCCGTGTTAGCCTCAGAGTTAGAAGAAAAGAGATGTACACCAATATGTTCGATGTCCAAGCTCTGTGAACGAATTAAGGGCCTGCTAGCCCTGGCATGAGATGCCTCAAAATTCTCCTCAGAATAATCCACAGTAGGAGAATCTGCTGGTGAAAATTATACGTTTATATTCATTTTAGCTTAAGAAACAATAACCTTCTTCTCGTTATCAATAAAATTCTCTTTTGCTGGGAAAATTAAATTAAGCCTTTTATCAAAAGTAGAGATAATCATGAACTGAGCATTCGGTCTAAATTATATTCATTTTTAGTTGGACTTAAGATTAGGCTTGTTTAAATTTTGATATTTTGTGTGCCCAAACCTAGCCCATGATTAACTTTAATCATGAGATCTTTTGTATTAAAATTAATATTTTTGATCAACTTCAAAAGCCTCAAGCCACTGCACTTTTGTTGCACAATTTTGGATCAAATCTGCAAAAATTCTTGAGGTTTACTAAATAATATCCAACCAAAAAACTAATTTGCACTAAAATTGAGAAGACCTGGAAATTTCAAAATTTGCAATGTAATCAAGGCAAAACTTTGGAGTTGCTTTAACTTCACTTTGAGTACACCTTATCACAATTTATCCTTGAGCCAATAGGTATATTCAAAACCATGACATGAACTTGCTATCATATTCTAGAGCCGGCCTGAACATGCGTTAACCTTGGGTTCCTGTACCATATCAACTTTTCTTTTAAAAAGATTTAACTTTATGCTCCGACAAATTAAAAGATTCTAAGTTAACTCCTTTATGAGTAAAACCAATTCAGTTCTCTCTCTCCTATGATAACTCATGTAGGCCTTTGAAAACTAATTTTCTACTGAATGTTATATTTCACCAGCATTAACAATGGCAAATGACCATTGGTTGACTCATAAACATAAATTTCAACCTTAAATCTAACACATCCAATAATCTCTGACAAATATAAGTAAGACCTAGTAATTTTGTCCAAAGATGGTAATTTAAAATTATTAGAGATTCTATCAAGATACATGCCTTATAGCGTCACAATAAAATCAACTCTATGAATAGGTAAAAACTCCTGTTTGTAGTATCCCATATATATATATTTACACTTTTACATGCTAATTTCATATATGATCCACATACAACTTTAACCGCTAAAGAAAACTCCACTCTGATTCTATGAAACTCTTTCTTAGCCCATGCCTTAAATAACTTCTTTTTAATGAACCCTAATTTTGCACCCAAAATAATTAAGAGCAAAAAAGAGAAGCATAAACACAGTTTGCACCCATATCAAGTTTCGGCTTTCAAAATCATTTAAATAACTAATGAACAAATAAATAGGGCACAAAGTAGTATTCCATGGCCAATTCTCTTGCACTCATCCTAGGTCGAACTTTAATAATTATAACCTGATACACAAATTGTCCAGCCCTTCTACGTTCCTTGAAGTCACTTTGAGATGCATGATCGGATGCAGTCAAGCTTGTATTATGTGTCGTGTGGTTGTGCATGCATGAAGGACCGCAATGTCTTTTCATGGAAGGCCTAACTCGGTGCTTGATCTATAACCTTTGGAAATTATAACTAAAAAACACAAATTAATGATTAACTGTATTAAATTTTTTATTGAATAAATAACTTACTAAATTTGAGAGGATCCTGAAGTATATATTGCTATTAGTTGACAGTCTATTTAATGATCCAATCTAATCCACACCAGGAATGGGCCATACTTTTCAAGCTCAATTAGATCCCAATAGCTCTGATTCAGATTTTTTGGGTTTATTTTCTGCTTACTCTGAGTTTGAAGCAGGTCATTCCAATCACTTGCAGCTCTATGTTCGCAGCTTGATTCTAATAGTTTTGGTTCAAATCTGATAATGGTTATTTCTGATCAGACGTTGATTGGAAGCATATCAATCCAAGCACTTGCCAGCCCTTGGCCGCCCAGAAATTGGTTTTTCATTCATTTTCAATCATAAGGCTGCCTTCCTTGCTGAAAATTAGCTAGTCTAATTCGTAATGTTTCAATAGGCTGCACTTTTGAGACGGAGTCCCTCTGTGCAGGTTTTGCAAAGTCTAAGGGTTTAGACCCAATTCAAGAAGAAAAATGCTTCATTGCACCACGACATTCCCCATTCCAGTCCCCGCCTTAGTGATTGGTGGGATGGTATACCGGACTCATTTGTTACTCACATCATGCCTTGTATCACGCCAATCCTCGATTGCCACAAGTAGGGCTACAAACTGATCGGGTTGGACCGACGCATGCTTGATCCCGACGTAACCCGATTTCATATTCGAGTCATTATTTTGGACTTGGATCCAACCCATTTGTTGACCGGGTCGGATCGAGTTGGTTTCATGGGAAGAATTTTAGACCCAATAGGTCATTCAAGTTGGATCTGGGTCAAGAATGATCTACCTCAACCCAAAATATTTAGGTTTGTGATCGGGTAGTATTGGGTTTTAAGTTTGGATCGAGCATTTAGCTATTCTGTTGTGGCTAAAATGAAACAAATGATAATTAAATATCAAATAACTAAATAATTAAAGTTGAGTTTCACTCAAAAAATTAATTTCATTCAAGTAATTGATCATTCTTAAGTTAACAAACTAAAATTTGTAATATATATATTGATATATCTAATGCATTATAAATAAGTATCCGGCAAAACAAACAATCAAGTATGAATGTCTAAATATAATTAAGTGGAAATAGATAAGAGAAGATGGGTTGTTGAAGTGAAAAAAAGAGAAATTAGTTTAAATAAGAGTTCATGCAATAAATTGAGAAAGATATTTAGAGTGAAGGAGAAGGAGATTTATACGAGTCAGCTATTGATATTGGACTACTGGATTGGATTCAGGTCAAAATGGGCCTCCTCTATGTTGTCCCAAATTTGACTCCGATGACATACGGGTTGGGTCGACCAGATCAAGCTGAAAAATCCAAGATCCATGCTTAACCTAGAATTTAGATTAGGTCTAATTTTTGAATCCGACTCATGGGTCTTCAAATACGAATCGAGTTGGGATCTAATTGGGTCATGGGTCAATCTAACCATTTGCAGACCTACCAAAAAAGGAGTGCTGCTCTTGGTGGATAAGTAGAGTGGTGTTGAGAAGTTCAAAAATCTTTGTAAGCCCCAACCCATGCCCCCAAAATATCTCCATGGATACATGCAACCATTTGAAAATTCTAAAACACTTTTTTTTTTGGTAATATGGATAGATCATACTACTCTAGTATGTACTAGAGTACATCCACATAAGTTAGAGGATACAATAATACGAAAAGAAAAAGAGGTAGCTTCAAGTTTATCCCACAAACAACCACCTGAATATTAAGCGAGATAAAAGATAACCCAGTCAGCAGCCCTGTTTATCTCCTTATACAAATGATTGACCCAGAAGGTGGCACAACCCATCACCATCATGCAGATGTCTTGCAACAACAGATGCTCACCATTAGCTCCCACCAGGTTCTGAATCCATCCAACCACCATCGCCGATTCCTCCTCATGTTGAATGCTGTCAGTTCTCAATATACTTCTTGCATAGGTGATACCCTCCTATGTAACCCTCAACTCCGCTCCAGGAACCGAAGCATCATAGATGCGCTTGCGCTCAGCTTCCACCAATCTAGAGTCAGAATCACTGATCACGAATCCACTCCAGCCCTGTGTCTGCTGTTAGATAGGCTTCCATTGAAGTTGACCTTAAGAAAGCTCCAAGGTGGGGACTCCCAAGAGATGAGGATCGTCCGAGTTGCTGTGGGAGTCCAACAGGAGTCTCAGATGTTCCTTGCTATCTTAAGTTCACCAGTAGAGAGGAGCTGGAGAATCTCGACTACATGAAGTAGCGTTGTCCACCAGTTGCCCAGGATGCTGCCTTCTATTTTCAAACACACGGGCGTTTTGAGCAAGCCAGATATGTAGGCAACATAGGCTGCCCTGATACTTAAAGGGACGATGGTTGGGCTTCTCATAGTTTCCATCGGTAAGGCCAAGAAAGCTTCAGTCAGTGCTGTCTGCTGCAAAAATGTTAGGTTGGTTGCAGAACACCTTCATACCTGAGTCGTCCTCGGGCAATGGAACAACACATGAGCTACAGACTCCTTCGACGAATAGTCCATGCAGGAAAGGGGGAGCCTCAGCCTACTTGGCTCGGCTCTATAAAGATCACAAAAGTCATCGCCTCTAACCTTCGATCTAGTGGTCATCCTCCATATCCTCCTATTCAGGTGTCACGCCCCGAGCCCGAGGCGCGGCAGACGCCGCACGCCCGCACGGCGGGCCGCACGGGCGCGCAAGGCATCGGATCATATCAAAGCAGATACAGCTATTCAAAGATGACATAATTATTTAAATTGTTCAAAAGCAGTCTTACAAAATTTCAAATAACATATGCTGATGTAAGTCAAATACTCTAATCAATCTAACTAAAGGACCAATAACTGAAGAAATCGTCGGAAAATCTAACGCACTCCCCAATCCCGTGCGATCAAGCCTCTGGATCTGAAAAATAGAGAAAATAAAATAATGAGCTACACTAGCCCAGTAAGCAACAAAATACCCCAAAGTGGGGTCAGAGCATATCTGGTCAAAATACAGGATAATGACTGGAATAAATCATAAATAACATCATTTTACTGTTTTCAAAACTTATTATCATTTTTCCAAAAATATAATATCAGAATCTCAACATGATAGGCTACAGCCACGTAACCCAGTGGCATGGGTTACACAAAGTGCCAAATCCACTATTTTTATCCACCGATGGCAGCCGGTGTTGCACAAAAGTGCCAAATCCACTATATTTACCCACCGATGGCAGCCGGTGTCCAGAAACCACTATTCTAATCACCGGTGGCGCGGTGTCGAAATCGGTTCCTCACAGATTACAAGTCGACAGGTCCAACGTATAATTCCCATTGGCGGGGCCAGAACAGAACAGAACATATCATAGCCATGCTGAGAATACATATATATAAAAACAGATTTCATAAATTTTCCAGTCATAGTTTACGGATTTCAAAGCATAATTTTCAAATGAAATTTAACATGCCAGACCCATTTTACTAAATACAAAACATATTTCAGAATTTAATCTATTTATCAAATAATTTAGAAATCACACTCGAAGTATTAAGTTACTTACCTCTTCTCGCTTAACCCCTACTTCAGATAGGCGGATCAGGTTCACCTGTTTAAATTTAATTAATTTCTTGTTAATTTCAGAGCTAAGCAAAATTCAGAAATAATACTACTGGGTACGGCCCAACAGGTCCTAGAGTAGGCCCATAATGGGCATGGCCCGATAGGGCCCACATCGGACACGGCCCAATGGGCCCGCATAGACTCGGTCCAATAGGGCCCCCAAGGTTGGCCTCTAATTCATTTATAAGATTCATTTCAGGGACCAATATCTAATTACAGAGTACTTTTCCGTAATAAAACTTGGATAAAAGGACCATAGAATTATATTTGAGGACTTTTATATAATAAATCTTTTTTTTAGGGATCAAACATAAATTTCAGAAGACCCTTTTGTGAAATAACATAATGTCAAGGGCTTAACTGCAAAATTCTATTTATTGGCCAAATGGGTTCGGGTTTCGGATCTGAATTGGGTTTCGGGTTTCGGATTTGAACTGGGTTTCGGGTTTCGGGTCTGAATTGGGTTTCGGGTTTCGGATTTCGGATTCAAATTTCGGGTTTTGGATTTTCGGGTTTGGTTTAAAGCTGGGCCCAAGTTGGGCCCACCGTGAACTGGGCCCAAGTTGGGCCCACCATGAACTGGGCCCAATCTTGGCCAAGTTCGGCCCATAACGGGCCTTCTTCCTTCCCAATCTCCCTACGGACAGGGGAGATGGGAAAATAGGGGAGGAAGGGGGGGCCGGCCTAGGTGGCCGGACAGTGGCCCGGCCGGCGGCTCGCGGGGGACACGGCCGTCGGTAGGGCGGTCGTGGCCGGCGGCAGAGTGCCACGGCGGCTCAGCCGTGGAGGGAGGATCCGAGGATGACCTCGGTTTGGGGCTTGAACAGAAAAAAAACATGAAATACAGGGCAAGAGAAGGCTTACCGGCGGTCGACGGAGGCGGCGGGAGGAAGATCTCGGCCGCGGCTGTTGGATCCGGCGGTCAAGCGACGGCGGCGTTCGAAACCGAGAGAATGGATCTCGGAACAGGGGATGGCCGCGAGGGGGATCCGGACGGTGCTCGGTCGGGAAGAGGACGCCGGTCACTTGGGAGGCAAGAACAAAGGAAGAAGAGGGAGGAGAGGGAGGAGAGGGAGAGGAGGAGATGGAGGAGAGGGAGGAGGGCTCGGGTGATCTCCGAAGGAGGAGGAACGGGGGTTTTATAACCCCATTGTAACGGCTCTCCGCCGCGGAAATTGCGGTGGAGGCGAAATCAGCGGCCGTGCATGCGGCCGCGAGGTGGATGCGGGACGACCGCGGTGCAGCCGCGGGATGCCCGCGGCGTCTCTGCGCCCGAAGAAGATGCAGGGGATCGCAAAACGCGATCCCCTGCTACGCCCCTTCCGAAAGGGGTGTTGGGCTGAAGTCGGCTGGGGCTGCCGGCTTCAGCCCAGTATCTCACATTCTCTCCCCCTTAAGAAAATTTTGTCCTCGAAATTTGAGAGATCTAGGCCTTTCA
This sequence comes from Phoenix dactylifera, assembly GCF_051530095.1. Lineage (NCBI taxonomy): Eukaryota > Viridiplantae > Streptophyta > Magnoliopsida > Arecales > Arecaceae > Phoenix > Phoenix dactylifera. The sequence goes on from NC_143197.1 coordinate 10,527,805, forward strand.
AATTTAGAAATGCTCAGCCCATTGAGTAATACAAATCCAAGATCTCATTCTCCTTGATCAAAATCAGTGTGATAGATAGCTTTAGATCAATTATCAAAAATTTCATAAGTAACTAGATAAAATCTCAGATTGAAATTATCATCTTGATGCATATTCACTCGAGTCAGATCAGGATCGATTCACAACAGGATTGATTAAAATTAGTTGCGTTTGGGATAGAACTTGAAATGAAATAGATCTCATACAGTTATCAAGGTAGTGTGCTGATCCCTCAAAGGATAATGACCAACCTTAGAGTCAAATCATTATATTGCTAAGAATATGATTCACAAAATGAACATGTACTGATGATCATTAGATGCAACGATTTATCTCAAAAATGATTTGCATCAAATCACAAAAGCAGGTCTAAGAAGGCAAAGTATTGATACCATAATTCAATATGCCACAAGCTTTTAACCTAAACTTATAAATCATAAGATAGGAGCAAATAATGCGTGGTTTGTTCAGATACTTAACAAATTAGACCATAGTTGGTCAACAATCAACTAACCCGAGTCATGATACGCTCAAATTATTATTATTATTATTATTTTCTTAGCATACCCAAAAATAGCAAAGTTTATCCAAGAGATAACATAATCATATCATGATTGACCTGAGAATCAATAGTATTCACCTTTTCTTATTAACAAAATCTTTCATTATTGAACAACAGTCTTTCATCATAACATGTTACCAAAACACAGTCAATATTTTTGACCAGTTTAAATTTACTCAGTCCATCAAATTTTCGCTGCGCAACTCAGATCAATATTCTCCAAACTTTCTTAATGATCCCAGATTATCAGCATTTTTTTTTCTTTTTAATATCCAAGCAAAATTTTATCCTTGCTTCCCAAGTACACTAGGTCATGATTAACCCTTGAGATAGTTGTCGTATTTATACCATCATATGATCAAGTAATCATATTCTAGATCCAAATTTGAACTAAGCCAATTCTAGTTTTCCTTGGCAATTCCATTATACAAGTTGATATTTATTCTAAGCTTTGATAATTAAAAGATTCTAGATTAATTTACTCAGGAGCTTACTCAATCATTCCGAATCTTTTCTTTTAGGCTAAACTTATTTGGGCCTCTCATGAAATCCCACTTGCATTTCTCATATGGTGATACAAAATCCACAATCAACTCATAGCCTTGATTAATAAATATTTAACTCACAAAAATCTAATAATCTGGTTCAAAGATTTACAAGAAATTCCTCCAAGATATAAGCTCTATGATTTTACATTGAGATCAATTCCTTAAATAAGTAAAATATTTTTTTTTATTTGCAGTACTGCAAACATTTCGGAATCTTGTAAACTACTAGACTTAGAGAATCTATTCAAAACACCACAAACTCATTAACTATTTCATCCCTTTAGTAATAGTTCCCTCTTTTTTTTTTAATATATATATTGCAGATAAAATAATCTACTGATAACACAATGATATCCATATCGATCAAAATTAAAAACACTATACTTTCCAACGAAATTTTTCATTAACAAGAAAAACCATCAAGAACTTTTCCAAATCAAAGAGATCCTATTGTCGACCAACCCAAAATATTTTAATACTATAATATTTTCAAGACGTACTAATTGACTTCCCATCAAATACCAATCTTAATTGTAAAACGAAAAGATATAAAATTTCAAGTCCCAAGTAGAGCCAAAGAAGAACTCTTGAGTCTCATCCTTAAATATATTTTACTTATATATAACAATTTCATGTTTGATCCATCTACATATTTTAACCTCGAAGAATATCATAAAATCTCTCCTAGTTCAAACATTAGACAACTTCCTATGAACGAAACTTAACTTGCCACCAAATAATTAACTTCAAACTAGAAGTAATATCCAAAATACCTGATATCAAGTTGAACTTCCAAAATAATTACGTTGCACAATAATATCCAATGACTAATATTTCTTCACTTAATTTAGTCAAAATCTAATTAATCATAATTTGAAATACAAATTGCTCCACCAAGAAAACTCTCAGAATAACTTATTCACACTTTGGTTACGACTATAATTAGGTTGCATTCTAATTTTAGCATTTCAAAATTCTAATAAAATAATATAAATTTATCAATAGCAAAAGCAAATAAATACCTTCGTATAATGGCTTAATGTCTACCCATCTCTCAAACTTTCCGACGAATCCTAAAGATCCTAAAACTTAAGCTCCATCCGACTATTTCAAGCACAATCCCTAAGAATCTGAAACCTAAGCTCTGATATCACCAAATCTGTCACGCCACGAGCCCGAGGCGCGGCAGACGCCGCACGCCCACACGGCGGGCCGCACGGGCGCGCAAGGCATCGGATCATATCAAAGCAGATACAGCTATTCAAAGATGATATAATTATTTAAATTATTCAAAAGCAGTCTTACAAAATTTCAAATAACATATGCTGATGTAAGTCAAATACTCTAATCAATCTAACTAAAGGACCAATAACTGAAGGAATCGTCGGAAAATCTAACGCACTCCCCAATCCCGTGCGATCAAGCCTCTGGATCTGAAAAATAGAGAAAATAAAATAATGAGCTACACTAGCCCAGTAAGCAACAAAATACCCCAAAGTGGGGTCAGAGCATATCAGGTCAAAATACAGGATAATGACTGGAATAAATCATAAATAACATCATTTTACTGTTTTCAAAACTTATTATCATTTTTCCAAAAATATAATATCAGAATCTCAACATGATAGGCTACGGCCACGTAACCCAGTGGCATGGGTTGCACAAAGTGCCAAATCCACTATTTTTATCCACCAATGGCAGCCGGTGTTGCACAAAAGTGCCAAATCCACTATATTTACCCACCGATGGCAGCCGGTGTTCAGAAACCACTATTCTAATCACCGGTGGTGCGGTGTCGAAACCGGTTCCTCACAGATTACAAGTCGACAGGTCCAACGTATAATTTTCATTGGCGGGGCCAGAACAGAACAGAACATATCATAGCCATGCTGAGAATACATATATATAAAAACAGATTTCATAAATTTTTCAGTCATAGTTTACGGATTTCAAAGCATAATTTTCAAATGAAATTTAACATGCCAGACCCATTTTACTAAATACAAAACATATTTCAGAATTTAATCTATTTATCAAATAATTTGGAAATCACACTCAAAGTATTAAGTTACTTACCTCTTCTCACTTAACCCCTACTTCAGATAGGCGGATCAGGTTCACCTGTTTAAATTTAATTAATTCCTTGTTAATTTCATAGCTAAGCAAAATTCAGAAATAATACTACTGGGTACGGCCCAACAGGTCCTAGAGTTGGTCCATAATGGGCATGGCCCGATAGGGCCCACATCGGACACGGCCCAATGGGCCCGCATAGACTCGGTCCAATAGGGCCCCCAAGGTTGGCCTCTAATTCATTTATAAGATTCATTTCAGGGTCCAATATCTAATTACAGAGTACTTTTCCGTAATAAAACTTGGATAAAAGGACCATAGAATTATATTTGAGGACCTTTATATAATAAATCTTTCTTTTAGGGATCAAACATAAATTTCAGAAGACCCTTTTGTGAAATAACATACTGTCAAGGGCTTAACTGCAAAATTCTATTTATTGGCCAAATGGGTTCGGGTTTTGGGTCTGAATTGGGTTTCGGGTTTCGGGTTTGAACTGGGTTTCGGGTTTCGGGTCTGAGCTGGGTTTCGGATTTCGGATTCAGATTTCGGATTTTGGATTTTCGGGTTTGGTTTAAAGCTGGGCCCAAGTTGGGCCCACCGTGAACTGGGCTCAAGTTGGGCCCACCATGAACTGGGCCCAATCTTGGCCAAGTTCGGCCCATAACGGGCCTTCTTCCTTCCCAATCTCCCCACGGACAGGGGAGATGGGAAAATAGGGGAGGAAGGGGGGGCCGGCCTAGGTGGCCGGACAGTGGCCCGGCCGGCGGCTCGCGGGGGACACGGCCGTCGGTAGGGCGGTCGTGGCCGGCGGCAGAGTGCCACGGCGGCTCGGCCGTGGAGGGAGGATCCGAGGATGACTTCGGTTTGGGGCTTGAACAAAAAAAAAACATGAAATACAGGGCAAGAGAAGGCTTACCGGCGGTCGACGGAGGCGGCGGGAGGAAGATCTCGGCCGTAGCTGTTCGATCCGGCGGTCAAGCGACGGCGGCGTTCGAAACCGAGAGAATGGATCTCGGAACAGGGGATGGCCGGGAGGGGGATCCGGACGGCGCTCGGTCGGGAAGAGGATGCCGGTCACTCGGGAGGCAAGAACAAAGGAAGAAGAGGGAGGAGAGGGAGGAGAGGGAGAGAAGGAGACGGAGGAGAGGGAGGAGGGCTCGGGTGATCTCCGAAGGAGGAGGAACGAGGGTTTTATAACCCCATTGTAACGGCTCTCCGCCGTGGGAATTGCGGCGGAGGCGAAATCAGCGGCCGTGCATGCGGCCGCGAGGTGGACACAGGACGACCGCGGTGCAGCCGCGGGATGCCCGCAGCGTCTCTGCGCCCGAAGAAGATGGAGGGGATCGCGTTTGCGATCCCCTGCTACGCCCCTTCCGAAAGGGGTGTTGGGCTGAAGTCGGCTGGGGCTGCCGGCTTCAGCGCAGTATCTCACATCAGGACCCTCTCCTAGGGGTCGGCACTGTCAGAATTTTTTCTACCAACTGATCTATGAAGAAGTGCCAAATATCATCAACATTCCACTTCCTCTCATCAGAAAGAATTAGACTGCAGACCCTGAGTCCTTCCACATACTCTGGGTTAACTGTAGTAGGCCAAGCCTTACTGGACCCAGATGTCATCCATCCCATCAACCATCTGCCCATCTCCAATGATCAAAGGTAGTACCAAAGGAGCTCGGGTGCACATCTCCCTTCAGATATAACAGTAGTGGCGACCAGCTTTAAATTCTGTCACAGTAGTCGCAGGCCATACTTGGCCCTTTTCATAGAGCTCCATAAGCCTTCCTGCTCTAGCATATATCTGGCTATATGCCTGGCAACCAAGACCTCTCTTTCCATCATCAGTAAGTGAATACCTAACCTATTGTGATAAAGAGGCTGACAAACCACCTCCCATGCAAGCAAGTGCACTCCGCCCCTAACCTCCTGAGGACCCCATAGAAACCTCCTAAACATCTATTCTAGTCTCACCAATGTGGCCTTTGGTAAAACAGTGCTGTACAGAAGATAGACTAGGACCGAGTTGAGGATTGTACTAATTAAAGTGACCCTGCCCATCATAGAGAGTGCTCTTGCGTTCCACCCCTCAAGCCGTCGCTGGTCTACCTTTTGCCCGCCTTTCATAACCTCCTCCTAGCAATGGGTACGCTAAGATACCTCCATATGCCCTCTTGTTTTCCTATACCCAGGACGTCAGTAACTCTGCTCCTGATCTGTGGCTTGATCTTCAGGCTGAATTGGATAGCAAATTTGGTTAAATTCACTTGTTGCCCAGACTCCGCATAGTATGTTTCCAAAATATTTCTGATAGCCATTGCATTTTGAATTGTGGCTCGGATCAGGATCATGCAGTCATCAGAAAAAAGGTGTGAGATCAACTCCAATGAGGGAGATGGTCTATAGGCCTCCAGGACCCTAGACAAGGAAGCTATTTGAAGGGCTCTAGATAGGGTATCAACACAAATAATGGAAAGTTAAAGTGATAGAGGACAACCTTGTCTCAACCCGACCATAGAGTCAAAGAATGGTGTTGGCATTCTCCAGACTAGCATAGCAAAGGAGGGAGTCTACACAACCTAAGATCCACCTGATCCAAACATTATGAAAGCTATAGCTTACTAATACCTAAGAAAGAAACTGCTAGCTCATCCGATCATAGGCCCGCTCCATATCATTCTTGATTGCCATCAAGCTACGTTGGCATGGAGCCCTATAAAGATCATGCAGGAACTTCTATTCAATGAGTACATTGTTCGAGATACTCCATCCACCCGCTATTTAGGGCTAATAAGAAGAGGCAAAAGTCTCTTCAGTCTAGACACCATGACCTTCGCTACCATCTTATAAAGCATGGTGCACAAGCCGATAGGTCTATAATAACTAGGTTTGATGGCATTCTATCTCTTCGGGACCAAGATGACGTAGGTCTTCTTCCAATCTCGGGGCATAGAGCTCGTGCTAAAGAACTGTTGGACCGCTATAATTACCTCCTGACGAATAATACTCCAATACCTAAGGAAGAAGGGGGGAAACCATCCAGAGTTGGAGATTTGTCCTCTGCTAGGGACCAAATAGCCTCACACACCTTCTCCGCGTCCATTGGATTGATGAGCAAAGCATTTTCAAAGTCCGAGATCTTCTCGGTGGGCATGGGTCCAAAGACAACCCCACTGCGCCAAAGATGAGCCGTTTACCTAAATCTGAAAAACTGCAAGAGCTTCCGATTGATGACATCGGCATCATCAATCATCTGGCTGCTACTGTCCCTTAGCTTTGGATCATGTTCCTCTATTCTCTGATAGTGGTCGACTGGTGGAAGAATCTAGTATTCTTGTCTTCTTCCCTAATCCACCGCACCTTAGATTTCTACCTCCAGAGCACCTCCTGTTGGCACAACAAGGAGTGGTGCATTGCCAGCTTTCCTATGAGCCTGCCATCTCCTTAGGGGCAATCCCCCACACTGATCCTCCACAGCTTGGAAATGGGCTATTGAGTCCTTCACTTCCTCTAATCTCCTGAAAATATTTTCCACCTCCTCTCTATTCCATCTTTGGATCCCACACTTAGTTAACTCTAGCTTGCGGGTGACTGGGTACATAGCATTTCCTTGCACCGCCGTCCTCCACACATCATGCAATTGTGGATAAGAAAGCTAGATTTTCTCAAAATGGAAGGAGCTTCAATAGGGAATGGCTTGATTTGCTGACCAGGATTGGGCAATGATCTGAGTAGCATTGGATCCAACCGGCTATGGCAAAGGCCCGATTAATCCTTTTCCAAACTCTCGCTCTGCAAATGCGATCATTGCACTAAGTAAATCTGGGTCTCGTGAAGCAAAGGTCGACAAGGCCATTGGAAGATATGAAATCCTAAAACTCCCTTACCTCTAGCTTACTAGAGAAGATCTTGATGCCCCTCTTCTTCTGAGGCCCATTAATACAGTTGAAATCTCCTGCCACAATAGCAGGAACCTTCCGTCGAATCAGGCTCACCACCTCCTCCCACAAGGTACGTTGTTTCCGGTAATCCGTGCTGGCATACACCGCAGACAAAATCCAAGGTTCCTTATTGCATTTAAAGATCACCATAACTTGTTGGCTACAATTGTGAAACACATCAATAATGACACATCCCAACTTCCACACCACTATAATGCACCCAGATAAACCTCTGGACTCCTCTACATAAAAACCCCATGAGGGGGAGAAACGCTGTCTAGTTCGCTATAGACTCCCACCAGATAGGTGCATTTCAACTAAAACATGCATATTCAGGTCATGCAATTGCACAAGCCATCTGAAGAAGATGACAAAGGATGGCTTTCCAGCTCCTCTACAATTCCATAATGAGAACTTCATCACAAACCAGCAGAAGATTCAGATAGATAGGTGCCACCCCCATCAGTACATGGCTTCCCGACATTAATAGATCTAATCTGCCCCTCCCTTGAACTTGATTCAGCAGGATCCCCGATTAAGGCTATTTTAGCTCGTCGGACCACCTACTCATGCCCATCACCTGCTGCTAGGCATCCAGCCACCCAACCCATTTCCTCCTCACGTCCACCTCCTTGCTTCGTCTAACTCATCGGTCCAGGCAAGCCTTCCTCATCGACGGCTATCATTAGGTTGCTGTCCCCTACACTTGTTGGTCCGGGTACGGTGACCAAGACCTCCTCCACATCCCGATAAGGATAGTCGCCCCCTCCTCCCTCCCGGTGGTTGTTGGCTTGCCACCAAGGGCGCCAGACTGCCGAAGGTTCCTGGCTTATGCGTTCGACGCAAAGATGGAGAAGACGATTGAGGTTGGGGAAGGCCAGTGCTCCTTTCCATCGTACTCGTTACTGTATTCCGGGTTGGCACATGGGCCAGGCCGAAGATGACCCCCTTCGCATGGGTGGTCACTTGAGGAGAGACCAGGCTTCTAGCTGTCATGAGCTGGCCCAAGCTTGAGCCCACTTGAGCCATAATAGTATCCGAGGGCTTGGCACATCAGCCGAGCCCAGAAGCCCGCCTCCACTAGGCCGGCCTGCTTCCTCTGGTGACTCGAAGCCTAACTCCAATCCCGAACCAGGCTGACTCAGCTCGCAACCCGGCAAACAAGACTCGTCGTCAGGGTGACCTTTCATCGGAGATCTTCGCTATGCCACCTTGGATGGCTTCTGCCACCCATCTGAATTTGGTGGAGACCCTGGCAAAATCAGTCAATTTCGAGGGAAACTTGGCCCGAACTGAGATGAACCCATCCCCAATGTCGACTTTGGGGTCAACTCAGCCTCTTTCCTGAGCCTCACCCCTCCCTTGGAAATCCTAAGTGTCCAAATTTTCTCCATGGCCAACCAAGGTCCAAAGATCGGGCACTCCGCACAGTAGGATGCTCCTCCTCCACTGCTTGGGGGTCTCCTTACCAGTTTCCACCACCATTGTGGTTGGATAAGCTCCACTTAGATCACCATTTTCTGCCATTGATGAGGAACACTCCTCATCCTTGTAGCCAATCCTTCCATAGTAGTAGCAGAATCTAAGATGTTCTCAAATACGAAGCATTTCCAGAAGACCCTAGACCGCCCCCGAATGAGGATACCCAGCTTGAGCAGTTTTAGGGCATCGATCTCGACTTTTATCCTGGCATACCCCAACTTCTTTGGTTGGTCAGTGAAGATATTGAGCACCAACGAGTGGTCGGCCGCCGCGGCGATGTTCGAGATCGTTTCCTTCCCCCCAAATTTCAAGGGCAAGCATGGTAGTCGCATCCACACAACGGTCGTTTTGACAACATCTTTACCCGGGACAAAATCAGGCACCTAGGGTTCCATGGCCAACAGTTGGCCTATCACCCTGCCATGGGTCTCGGGCCAGAGCAGCATCCCGGTCCGTCTTCATCTTGAAGCGGAACACGATGAGCTCCTCAACCCTGGGGTAGGGCTCCACATTATAGTCGAGTTTCCCCCTCATCTTGAAATTTCGAGCAACCTGATCGGCCAGCATGCTTCGACCGAGACTCCGAGCAATTAATGGCGTGGACTTCCAGGCCTATCTCAAAGCTTCGACCCTCTCTGCTGGCAGCTTCAAAACCTTGGTGAAGTAGCATTGGAGATTCTCCAACTCATCTTCGAAGATCTTATGATTGGTCCACATTGCTTGCCGGTGGTGGCCCTAGACCACTCGTAACCATGTGGGACCTTCTCAGTTCGCCTTAGGGATGTCCAATCATCACTCCTGTTGGTAACCTTTCGCCACTTTTTTACTCTGATTCACCCATTGTTGCCGACAAAAAGCCACGGTTGCATGATTTTCGAAATACGCGCTCGGCAGATCGCTCCCCCTCTCCTATTCCACAAATGAAATTGTACTCTGTAAATCTGACTGCTTCTGAAGCACTTTGAAACCGTGAGCTCCTCTGATGGAGGTACAAACCACCTGGGCTATGCTCCCAACGTGCTAAAGCTGCAATTTGTGTCATACAAAGCTGCCAAGTTATCCATCAGGTGCATCCCTTTAACCCATCCATAGTCTTATTTTTTTTTTTTTTAAGTTTGTCCAGTTCTTTTTCAATCTTACCAGCATTCATTAGAATTTGTGCCTCCAAGTAAAAATACTATAATTCTATCTGCAAATATCTGCTACAGGACCCTAATTTTTATTTGGATGCCTCTAATTAATAATCAGATGCAATGGTTGTCACATTTTGGTTGTCTAATACTAAAACAGGTGCTATAATTTTGCAACTAACTTGGTAAGATTACATGCTTTGGAAAAAGTGAACATAATCCACTTTGATTAATATTATCTATTGTATTATCAGAATAATATAATGTCGTACTATTATAATCTATTTGTTTCATCTTATGGGAGTATGCTATATCATAAATTATGCATTCACTGTTATGCTGTCCATTTCGTAAAAATAACATAGTAATATGCAAAAGTACATAACATGATACTGTTAATATTAAATATAAGCAATTTTGATTACTGCGATAACATCAATAATATGATAAAATGATATCATATGTAAATAAGTAAACATACTTTATAATATGAGATGTTAATTCTCATATTAAAAATAACAGTATTGTGGTAATACTAATATGATATCATTTTGATGGTATTTGAAAGTTATTGATAATATTATTATATTGTAGGATATAATTATATTTATTTGTAGTCACAAGACTATTATATATCAATGTTATATTGCATATCATGTTTCTAATATTATACCTGCTTTTGTATACAATTAATATATACTATTACTATGCTATTATATTTGCAGGGCGTATAATGATATACCATTTTTATATTGACGATATACTTTTTATATATTGATAGAGTAATATAACATTATTATATTATTTTAATTTTAAGACATGCGAGCTAACCGATGGCCAAGCATTTTTCAGTTTCTCATCAACAGTTCTTGGCCTAGTTTTGTCATGTTCCAAGAGAGAGTTTTGAACTTGGATCAAAATCAAGCTTCTGCTTTGTCTTAAGCAGTCATATACATAAAAAAGGATTCGTTTGATTAGCAAAAAAAAAAATTTTCATCAAAATATTTTTTTTTGTAAATCTAAATCTTAAAATTACGATGTCTGAAAAAATAATTTTAGCATATTTGGTTGATCATTAGAAAGTGGTCATTCTAAAGTGACTTATAATTGGTCGAGCATCTACTATCTTAAAAAAGTTATGTAAAATATCTATTATATTCTTAATAAAGAAAAGACCCTAGCTATAAATTTTTATGGTTTAATGATGGTTTTGGGAAAAAAAAACATTCTAATTATCAATTGGTGGGAAAATAGCTTTTTTATATTCATTATGAGTTTTTCTTTCTTATATCTCATGAAATATGAGAATCTTATTATCATAGAAACGAGTCTCTTTTTTTTGAAAATTTTAATTAAATAAAAAGTTTTTCTTTATTTTTCATTGACTATATTTTCTTTCATCCTTTTTCTGGGGCCAAACGAGTCCAAAGAGCGAAGCTTATTTGTGGTTTACCTATGGTGATGTGGGTCCTAATCTGGTCTCATGCTGTTTGGCAGGTTTTCGGAGGGTTTTATGGTTCGTTTTTTTGAGACGAAACAGAGTAAAAAATAATTTCAGAACAATGACCTGTGAATTCGTGTTCTGAATTCTGATCATAACTATAACCATGGAACCAACAGGAACAACAGCGACCATTTCGCCACCTGGTGTTTGCTGTAGTTAGGTTCTACTTTCTGTGTGTTTGAGAGAGAGAGAGAGAGAGAGAGAGAGAGACTTACCTTGGTTCAAAGAGTTAGGCGGCCATTACCTGCAGGAACCATCAGTGTAAATGGAGTATTCTGGTGATCGATCGTATCTTGATTTTTAATTTTAATTTAAAATCAACCGTCGTTACGACTGTTATAATGGTCATTATTTATCTAGAAAAAAAGCTACTTCTAAACTTTTACTATTAAAGTAAAAAAAATTTATCTTCCCCTTCATTTTTTATTAAATAAAAAATACCTTTTAGACTGTACATATTTTTATTTGTGTTTTACAGTCTGCTACAATGAAAAATAACGGGATATAATGGAGAAAATGGCCGTTATATATTCTTTTTCATATTACTTATCTTAATAATGCAAGAAGTTGCGGAAACTATCATAAAACAGTCAATATAACAGTTATAATACCATTATTTAAAAATATGCAGCAAATTACTTATGAAGCATATACTGCACGCAGATGCGCGTGCCTCTACATGGATGCGTGCATGCACACATACGCATGCTATATCAAACTTTTGGGAACACATAACGTGTATCAAACTTCCTCCTGGTTTTATACAGAAATGTAAATGAAACCTAGACCCTTGCTACCAAAGAAAGAAAAAAGAAAAGAAAAAATCTAGACCTTGGAATCCAACATGCCCCGGTTTCTAGCACTTCAAACAATCTTGTAATTACATCAATGCACTGGTCTTTTCGTATCGGCATCTATGACCAAGAACCCAACATGAGCACAACTACTTGGTCCCTCTATATTTGATTTGCACACTTTAATTTAATAGTTATCACACAAGGTTGTTAAAGTAAATTCTGGTGAAGCTGACCAAGTCCTGAGGAGTTCCACAACCTGTCTTCAAAGAAGTCTCACATATTTGAATATTTGAATGTATAGTTTGTTTTCTGTTAGAAATATATCTTAGAGTCCTGATTGAGCTCTTGCTCTTTCTGAGATTCAGTTCTTGGTCCCTCTATATTTGATTTGCACAGTTTTAATATTTATCACACAAGGTTCCTATCATGGTTAATTGTTATTATTTATAAGTGCAAAAACGAGGACAAAGTTATAACCAACGACAATTCCAGCTGCTTGAGACTTTTTTTTTTCTTTTTAGCCTTTTGATGTCATTTGCATGTTACACAATGTCTACACGGGAGAAAGATCTTTTTCTAGTAGTTTTGAAAAATATGGAGGCTTTTGATGGGTATGCATCGAATATTTCATAATGTATAAATCTCAAAGAGCGGAAACTTTCAAATCTTAAAAGTCATGATGGTCATATTTTAATATAAGATATTTTTTTACTAGTTTTAAGATCGTCAATGCTGAAACGAGTTCTTGCAATTATTTCTCAATAATCATCATTTTTAAAAGCATTATATTCTAAAGTTCTTAATCCTCGAGAGCTTGATCAATTGGAGTTTAATGTTACACTTACTCTTTGCCATATAGAAAAGATCTTTTCTTTTAGGTTTTTCACTATTATACTTTATCCACTCATTCACTAAGCTTCGGATGCTAAACTTGGTGGACCGGTATACCATCGATGGATGTATCATATTGAGAGGTTAGTTTGCTAAACTCTATAGTCAATATTTAGAAATCTTTAGCTTCAAGAATATCATACTGATGTTGACATTTCAATTTTTTTTTTATGGTTTCTTATGCACTTAAAGGATTATATATGCAATCAAGCTTATCCGGGGGGCTCGATTGCTGAATGATATATTGCTGAGGAGTATTTGATATTTTATTCAACATATTTTGAAGGTGTAGAGACTGCTTTCAATCGACTACAAATGAATTGTGACATTGTAAAGAATGTAGAAGTTTATAAGTTCTCATCTGGTGGAAGAGTTCTAAAAAAGGTTGAAAGTATTGTTCTTGACCAAAAATCATTCGCACAAGCACATCATTATGTCTTACTTCATAGTGACACAATATCCGAGTATCATAGGTTAGTATAGTTATTGATAACAATTATGAAGATTGAGAAGAGAACAGAGGAAGAAGATGAAATGTAGAAGAAGAAGAATATATTTTCATTCACCTTCCATCGGTTTACTTGATAGGGTATATATAGAGATCGGAGAGATCAGAGTTGTCAGAAGGTTGTTAGGATTTTATTGCCCAGCTGGTTTGTTGAAGATCCGTTAGACATAACGCCGTTTAGGAGAACGTTTCACTGAAACGTTGGAGCCGGGACGTGTGTTGAAGTGCAAAGCTTAACCCGATGGCTTTGTCCAGCTGGTCATGAGCAGGTCTGCTGATATCCCCCTTCAAGCTGAATGTTCTTTTAGAATATGAAGCTTGGAACAGAGAGATGAATGTCTTGTAGAGGAGAGGGATTTGGTAAAAATGTCTGCTGGCTGGTCTATGGAGGAGATGTGGGATAAGTGAATCTCCTTGGAGCGAACTTTTTCTCGAACAAAATGGTAGTCCACCTCGATGTGTTTCGTTCGAGCATGGAATACTGGATTGGAGGCCAATAGCATTGCAGAAATATTGTCAGAAAATAGCTCAGTTGGTAGAGTTGTTGTAATCTGAAAATCTTGAAGTAGTCGCCGGAGCCAAATAATTTCGGTGGTAGTAATAGCGAGAGCCCGGTATTCTGCTTCTGTAGAAGATCTTGCAACTGTTGGTTGTTTTTTTGCGTACCAGGAAATGAGATTTGTCCCCAGAAAAATGCAAAATCCCGTTGTGGAGCGTCTGTCCGAAGCATCCCCTGCCCAGTCTGAATCGCAGAAGGCTGTTAAGACTGAGTTGCCGGGTGAAAAGTGTAGAGAATTGTGAATTGTTCCTTTGATATACCTGAGTACCCTTTTCAGCATTTGAAAGTGAGTTTGCTGTGGATGATGCATGAACTGACAGAGGAAATTTGCTGCAAATGAGATGTCTGGTCTTGTTAATGTGAGGTATTGTAAAGAACCGGCAAGACTTCTGTAGAGTTCCAAGTTGGGAAATGGTTCAGATACAGTGGTTGGATGATGTTTGAGAGAGAGGGGTGTCTGCACTGCCTTGCTGTCTATCATACCTGCCTTGTTTAGAAGATCTGTGGCATATTTAGTTTGATTAAGGTAGACCCCTGCACAGCTGTATTCAACCTTGATACCCAGAAAATAAGCCAAGGTACCTAAATCCTTGATTTTGAATCTTTGATGTAGAGTGCTGATGAGATTGGTTATGGCGGTTGAGTCATTTCCTGATATCAAGATGTCATCAACATAAATCAGGACATAGGTGGCAGTATGATCTTTGTGTAGAATTAGCAGGGAGGGATCTGTTGTGCTGAACTTGAATCCAAGGTGCAGTAAGAACCCAGAAAGTGTGGAGAACCATTGTCTTGGTGCTTGACGGAGACCATAGATGGCCTTTTTTAGCCTGCAAACATGATTGCATAGAGTAGAATCTGTAAATCCCCTGGGTTGTTCCATAAACACTACCTCATCAAGTGTGCCGTGAAGAAATGCGTTGGATATGTCGAGTTGCCGAATGATCCAGCCGGAAGATAAGGCCATGGATATGAGAACCCGAACAGTTTGAAACTTAGCTACAGGGCTGAAGGTTTCCAAAAAATCTAGACCATATTGTTGTTTGAAACCCTGAGCAACCAGTCGGGCCTTGAAGCGGGCAATTGATCCATCTGAATTTTGTTTAATTCTGTAGATCCATTTGCATCCTAAAATATGTTGAGTTGGTGTTCTAGGTACAAGATCCCAGGTTCCTTGTTCTAGCAGAGCATTGAATTCTTGGGACATTGCTTCCCTCCACTGTGGATCCTTTGAAGCAATGGTGTAGCAGGTTGGTTCAGTTGGAGTAGTTACTTCATGTAGCAAAGATAGAATCCTTCTTGGCCGAAGTGTTCCCGTCTGAGATCTTGTGATCATTGGATGAGTGTGAGATTGCTGTTCAGGGAGCTGAGAAGGTTCAGCTGTTTCTGGAGCAGGAGCTGGGTGAACAGGAATTGGGACAGTGTGTTCTGTGAATGATGTAGGGATGATGGGGGAGTTATGCTGATTGGTGGAGCTTAATGGTGAGGAAGATGTAGGAGGAGTAGAGGCTGTATGAGTAGCTGGAACAAGAAGTGGATATGGTAGTAGGGCTGGTTGATTGGAGGTTTCTATTTTGGCTGTAGCAAATGGGAAGTGGTGTCCATCAAAACGGACATGCCGTGAGATGAAAATGCGGCCTGTGACTGGGAAATAGCATCTATAACCTTTATGTGTTGAGCTATATCCAAAGAAGATGCAAGGGGAGGAGCGTGGTTCAAGTTTGGATGTGGTGTAAGGTTTTAGCCATGGAAAACACCTGCATCCAAAGGTCTTTAGTAGACTGTAGTCTGGGGGGCGATTAAAGAGTTTTTCATATGGTGATTGGTTGGAAAGAAGTGGTGTTGGTAGCCTATTAATTAAGTAAACAGCGGTTAAAAGAGCTTCAACCCAAAATTGTGCAGGGACAGAGGACTGAATGAGTAAGCACCTTACTGTCTCGAGAATATGCCTGTGTTTCCTCTCAGCCACTCCGTTCTGTTCGGGGGTGTGAGGAGAGGACAACTGGTGAATTATTCCAGAGGAAGAAAAGAGTGTTTGAAATCTGCGATTAACAAATTCCCCCCCACTATCAGATCTAAACAGTTTAATTTTGGTGGAGAACTGTGTTTCAACCATTGATTTGAAGGTTACAAAAATGTCGAATACATCAGACTTTGAGGACAGTGGGTATACCCAACTGAAACGAGTGAAATCATCAAGAAATAGTGCATAATACCGAGATCCCTGGGGTGAGGTTGTTGGTGATGGCCCCCATAGATCAGAGTGTATTAGTTCAAGGGGAGAATTGGTAGAAATTCCGACTGTATTGAAAGGCAATTTGTGGCTCTTTGCAAGGCTGCAAGGTGTGCAAACAGTAGTAGACTTGGATGGAATATGTAGATTTATTCTCTTGGTGATTTGGGAAAGGACTGATGATGCTGGATGACCAAGACGCTGGTGCCAGTTGACAGCAGGGTGAGTTGACGATGTGAGAGCTTTGTGGGATGAAATGGATGCGGTACTTTGTTGAAGGAATGTGAAGGGCAGTTTGTATAGACCATCATTGTTGCAGTGACCCTGAAAAAGGATTCGATTGGTGTGTTTGTCTTTTATAACACAGCTGACAGAATCGAAAATAATAACACAGTTGTTATCACTTGCGAGTTTATGAACGGACAGCAGGTTATGTGAGATTTGTGGAGCATGAAGGATTTTTGAGAGATGAAAGGGAAATTTAGGAGTGTAAAGGGTGCCATTACCAGTGTGACTGATGGAGAGATTATCTCCATTTCCAACAAACACTTGATCTGTACCTTGGTAAGTTGTGGCATTTGGTATATTTGAAATGTCACATGTTAGATGATTGGTAGCACCACTGTCTATGATCCAAGCATCAGTGTTGGGAGATTGGGTAGTAGCAAGAGCTTGATGACTTGATGAAGACGAAGCAGTGGCTGGAAATCTCCCATTGAAATTTGGATCCATTCTGTACCAGCAGTGGGTAGCAGAATGTCCAAACTTCTTGCAGATTTGGCATTCAATGGATGGTCTGTTGTCCCTGCCTCTGCCAGAATTGATCCAGGGTCCAGATCTGGGCATTTGCCGTCCTCTTCCCCTGCCACGAGATGAAGGAGAATAATAGTTGTACCTTCCACGTCCTCGAAAAGCAGGGAGAGCAAAAGAAGCATCCTGGGAATTTTGCTGTTTCTCTTTGTTGAGAAGAATAAGTTCTTCACTGCTGAGGAGGGCATATAATTCATCTAATGGTATAGATGAGGATCTGGTACGAATGGCTGTAGCGAAAGCATCGTAAGATGTGGATAACCCAGAGAGAATGTGCAGAATAACATCTTCAGAGTCTATTTTAGAGCCTGCTGCAGCTAGAGCGTCGACTTTCAGCCGTATTTCTTGAAGATATTGAGACATTGACTGATTTCCCTTTTTGATGTTATGTAATTCATTTTTCAGTTGGATGATATGTGTTCTAGTGGAGGAATTAAGCCGACATTCAAGGGCTGCCCAGATCTGGTAGCAGTGTTCCAGGTTTATCACGTAGGGAAGAATAGAGGAAGAAATGGTGGAAGACAGGGCTGTAGCAAGGAATTGATCCACAAGGATCCATGCTTCATATGAGGAATTATCAAGTGAAGTTGTAGATGAAGTTAATGTTAGATGTATGCCCTAGAAGCCAATTTGGCTGACACATTGTTGATTCTAGGGACATAATTTTGTACTTGACTGTTTATTATTGAATAAATAAAAGGCATCTTTTCATTCATATTATTTATGTGTCTATGAATCGTCCAAGGAATTAATAAGATGATGATACATATTCCCAAGAGTTGAGAATTTGAGCCATGTATCATTGGTGATTAATTTCTAAATGCTCCTGATCAATGGATCATCACGAGGACGGTGATCGATCCGATCAGTGCACAGATCACTTTCCTTCTGGATGGACGAGACTTGAGTCCACAGTGTAGGGACACTGAAGTGATAGTGCAGGTGCTTGTTAGAGAACAAGGGTACTGAGCGTGACCAAGACAAGAAGTCACTTGGATGTCTATCCACTCGTCAGTGACTTGCTTGATGTTGCAGTAGTGTGACTGGTCCTTTGACCTGCGGTGCTTCGGCTACTCACAGTGAGGTTATTGTAGTTTGACTGCACACATACATGGTCTCTAGCCATATGGGTCCATGCAGTGTAGATTGGCTGCAGTAGGTTCACTGTAGGAGTAGGGTATGCACCTATAAGGAATCTATCGACCTTGATAGAAGAGGAGTGATCCTATGTGATTTGTTAGACTGAGTTCTAAGACCTTGGCCAGGGCAGTAATATAAAGTGGAAAAAGAGTTTTCCGCTATCGAACTCAAGTCGAATAAATCTTGACATATGACAGACGATGGGGTTTGACGAGTTGTCCATGACCTCCGTCCTGTAGGGATCCACGATAGTAGGACTGTATCACATGTTAACTGCACCTAGAGGTTCATCATTCCATTCTGCTGGGTAGCCACTACATGCTGCTAGGTGTCACTGGTGGATGGTGGGACTCACAGGGATTATCTCGATGATCGATAAACCCTAATGAGTTGAGTTGGAATCGTTCCAACCCATTGAAAGGAGTTTTCAATGATATTGAGATAGAGATCACAATATATCTCACTACCAGTCAGAATAGAACCTATGGGGTCACACACACTAGAAGTATTGACCGATCCGATGGTTGAAATCGTGATTAGGAATCACAAGTAATCAATTTGATTGATAAGAAGTTGAAGAAGGAAAGGGAATTAATTAATTGGACTTGAAACAAGAATCCTACTTTGGGTAGGATTCCTAGAGTCCTAATTGGATTAGGACTGGGAATCCTAGTTGGAGTAGGACTGGGATTCCTACTTGGAATAGGATTCCTACAATCCTAATGAGATTAGGAACTTTGAATTAAAATTGGATTCCTACTTGGAGTAGGATTCCTAGAAATCCTAATTGGATTAGGACTTCGAATTCAAATAAAGTCCTAATTGGATTAGGACTAAAATTAAACAAATCCTAATTGGATTAGGATTCCTTAAGTCTAAATTAATTATTAATCTAATGAATCAACATGACTCCTAATTGGATTAGGATTGAAGAGTTCAATTAAGTCATGATTCATTCAAGTCCTAATTGGATTAGGACTAGCGTAGATTGAACCCAAATTTGGCTAATCCTAATTAGATTAGGATTAAACCATGAGAGAGGCACCTAATCCTTTTTGGAAGAGGATTGGGTTAACCAAGTAAGAGGGGCATCAGCCCCTCTTCACTTAGTTGGTGCGACATGAAGAGAGAAGGGGGGCCGGCGCCCCCTCTTGGAAAGTAGTCAAGGGCTCCTAACTTGTAGGAGCCCTTCATCCTTATTAAAGGAGGACTAGGGCCGGCGCCCTAGATAAACCTTTCTCCTCTTCATCACGTGGCCACCCCCTCTCCATCTCTCCTTGGTTCAGCCGCCATCAGCAAAGGGAAAAGAAGAGGAGGCGTCTCCCTCCTCTTGGTCTTCTTCCTTGGCTCCAACGCATGGAAAAAGAAGAAGGCTGCAGGGGCTTTTGATCTTCTTCCCATCTTCATCCTTCTTCTTCCTCCTCTCAAGCACAATCAAGGGTTGATTGAAAGAGAGGAGATCAGCCATCAAAAGCTATCTCTGCAAGGGAGCTAGCACCCCGGTGAGATAGAGAGCTTGGATCGGATCCTGCTTCGTGTGGATACCCGTAGAGGCCGGACGTTTGAACGGCTTCAAGCGAACCCTCTTCCAAAACCACGAATTCAGATTTGCGGTGATCATCTACCCGCGCAAGGTGAAGATTTGATCTTCCTAATAGTTTTAAAAGTTTTAATTCTTACCTAATTACGAAAGGTCTAGAAACAACGTTCATGCGATGAACGTCGAACCCGTGCATGCCGATTCCGCTGCCATCTGATTTTTGTTTTGAAATATCAGCGGCATGGGCGGGTTCCCAACAGTGGTATCAGAGCCTAGGCTTCGTAGATTAAGGTAAGAATTAAATATCTAAAGGCTTATTAGATCTGAAAATTGATTGATCATGCATGCTGAAAAATTCTGCATGCAGATTTTTCAGGGGTGCTGATTTTTTACATGCTGATTTTTATGTGATAAAAAGATGATTCTAATTGCATTGTTAATGGGATTACAAAGTTTAGAATCATGATTAGCATGATCAGCGACCTATGTCATGAAATAATCAGTTAGTTTTCAGATCTGAAAATTATAATTGTTGCATACGGTGATGATCATAGGATTCAAACCCTTTTGGTATCAAATGTAATGACCTGCGATGTGATCTGCGATGTCATGTAATTTTTCAGATGCTTGCATACATCTTGTTTGATGTTTTGAGAGGCCTGCGTGCCTCCTAAAAGGATATGTAAATTATTTTTATTTTTTTTTTACATCTGGTTGTATTTCTGTGATGTGATGTACATCAACGATCAAGTTGAAGCAAAGGCATGAGATGAAAGGTGATCTAAGCGGTTGATGGCGATGGGATCAAGAGTTGATCAAGGATCGAATCAAGGAGGCTTGGAACCAATTCAAGAGTTGAAGACCACTTGATCGATTGATGTGCATGTGCTTGTAATACGACCTAATTAGAATCCATGATCATCACCTAGTTAAAGTTTAGCTTTAATTTGATGCTGCGATTATAACTGCCTGTGATGTGCCGTTTGCATGTGATGTAAATGCGAGTCGGGTAGATAGGTTTACATGTGATGTAGCAAACCCAATTGAGACCTAAATCAAAACCTCCTCAATCAAGTCGAGAGTGAACCGACATGAGCAAGTCATATTAGACTAATTGATCTAATTGGTGTCTAGGAAAGCATGAAAGGTGGTTACTTAATTAGGACCTTACTCTCTGAGTAAGGGGAGCCTCCCACCTGCTTACCTGGCCAATTGTTCGATTACCTCTTATGAAGGGCTCAAGTTGCAAACACTAAGACCTGATTAATCAATATTAAGTCAATAGGTCTTCTACTGTAGTAGAGTTGCTAAGGCCTTTCTGATGTTGATTTGTCTCGGCTGGACACAGTGGTCAAGTTGCATCGGGGGGCTGGACCTCTCTATAGACATGAGATGTTGTAGGGTAAAGGTGGGGTTGGGCACCAATAACTGTTAGGTGAGGACCCAATGACGACTTTATTCCTACGGTTATACGGTGGGTCTGACTTAACTAAGAAATGGGACCAATAACTGTTAGGTGAGGTCTTCATGGCTTAGAGACCAAGTTGCACTGCAACATGCTTGAGAAGCATTGTACAAGAGTTGTACACTCATCCATCTATGTGTCACCAATAACTGTTAGGTGAGGTGGCATGTAAATCAGTGGGACCGCAGTACCCATTAGAAACCCTAGTCGTGTGGGATTTCCGTTTTCCTACCAGGGGAGTGTGAGGAATTCGAGAAAATAGTGGGAGTTACATTTGTTCTAAAAGACCTTAGAATAGATTAGGATCAAGTACAAAAGTCTAACTAGAATCTTTACTCTCTGCAGATATAATGTCAGCTTCAAACCCTTTGACCCGTATTCTTGAGACCAACCGACTGACCGAAACCAATTACAAGGACTGGCTTAGAAATCTCAAAATTATTTTGGACTGTGAGAAAATAGGCTATATACTCGATTCAGATATCCCCACACTACCAGCACGTCCTACTGATGTTCAGCGTGAGATGCATAAAAAGTGGTTGGATGATGACATTAGAGTAAAATGCTATATGATGGCATCCATGTCTAATGAACTCCAATGCCAGCATGAAAATATAAAGACTGCTAGGGACATACTGGCACACCTGCAAGAGTTGTATGGTGAGCAGAGTCGCACAGCTCGTTTTGAAGTGTCCAAGAGGCTTTTCAAAGCGAAGATGCGCGAAGGGCAGTCTGTCCATGATCACGGTCTGACCATGATCAAGGACCTAGAGGAGCTTGAGAAGCTCGGTATGGACATGCACAAGGAATTGCAAGTGGATTTGATCCTACAGTCACTTTCTGATTCATTTGGTCAGTTTATAGTAAACTACCACATGAATAAGATTGAATGCACTAAGACTGAACTAATCAACATGTTGGTAACTGCTGAGGGAGCCTTGAAAGGTTCAAGGGGCAATGTCCTTACTGCTGAGTTGACTTCTGGTTCCAAGAGAAAGTCTACTTGGAAGAAAAAGAAGCCTGCTAAGAAGCAGAAGAAAGACAAGAAGCAAAAGAAGGAAGTTCAAAAGAAAAAGGCTAACGACAAAGGAAAATGTTTCCACTGCAATGTCGAAGGCCACTGGAAGAGAAACTGTCCTTCATACCTCGAGAGCCTAAAGAACAAGAAAGGTGACATACCTTCAGAAGGTATAGACTTGCTCATAATTGAAACTAATCTAACGGTTTCTTCTACTTCTAGTTGGGTTATAGATTCTGGTTCTAGTGCCCATTTGTGCACTACCATGCAGGGTCTAAAGGAAAGTAGAAGGCTGGCGGAAGGTGCGGTAACCCTTCGGATTGGCAACGGGGCAAAAGTTGCTGCTGTGGCTGTGGGCACCTACCATCTGCGACTACCGTCTGGATTTAGTTTAATACTTAGAGACTGCTATTATGTACCTGTTGCTAGCAGAAATTTGATTTCTGTTTCATGTCTAGCACAGGAAGGTCATGTTTTTATATTTGACAAAGACTGCTGTTCTATTTATTTGAGAAATAAAATAGTCGCACGTGGTTTCATGATTGACAGTCTCTATCATTTACATATGGATGTATCTGTGAATGTTACCGAGCAAGATGTGAGTGCCAAAGGATCCAAAAGATCCAGAGATGAGATAAACCAAAGATATTTGTGGCACCTCAGGCTTGGCCATATTGGAGAGGACAGAATGAACAAAATGGATAAAGATGGGCTTTTAGGCTCATTGACTTCCGAGTCATATCCAGTTTGCGAGTCCTGTCTTCAAGGAAAAATGGCAAGACTGCCCTTTGTAGGACATGGGGAGAGGACCACTGAATTACTTGCCCTAGTACATACAGATGTATGTGGCCCATTCGATGTGCTAGCCAGGGGACGTTATTCTTACTTCATTACCTTTACCGATGATTACTCACGGTATGGGTATGTGTATCTTATGAGACACAAGTCTGAGTCTTTTGAAAAGTTCAAAGAGTTCAAGAATGAAGTAGAAAAACAAACTGGAAAACCTCTTAAGGCTCTTCGATCAGATCGAGGAGGAGAATATCTTAGTAGGGAATTCCGGGACTATCTCAAAGAAAATGGCATAGTCTCACAATGGACACCTCCGGGTACACCTCAACTCAACGGGGTGTCAGAGAGGAGGAATCGGACCCTATTGGATATGGTCAGGTCCATGATGAGCTTCACTGATTTACCTATGTTCCTTTGGGGAGATGCCTTACTCACAGCGATTTATTTATTGAATAGAGTTCCCTCTAAATCCGTTCCTACCACACCGTATGAGATATGGCATGGTAAGAAACCAAGTCTGGGTCATCTCAAGATTTGGGGATGTCCAGCCCACGTCAAGAGACTACAGGCTGACAAGTTAGAGGCTAGGACCATAAGTGCTCGTTTTATAGGATATCCTAAAGAGTCATTAGGATACAATTTTTACGTCTCAAAGGATCACAATGTGTTTGTGAGCCGTCATGCCATCTTCTTGGAAAATCAGTTTATCCTTGATAGAGGCAGTGGGAGGAAAATTGAGCTTGAAGAGAAAGTCTCTGAAAAGCAACGAGTCATGGATCCTATTGAACCCATTCATACAGAGCCAGTACACAATATCCCTCGACCACCTCGTAGATCTAGTAGGGTCTCCCATCCTCCCGATAGATACTTAGGTATACTAGAAGAGGATACCGAGGAAATGTTCCTAGTGGGAGATAGGGATCACATACAGGATCCCAAAACCTACAACGAGGCGATATCTGATATCGATTCCGAGAAATGGCTGGAAGCAATGAAGTCAGAGTTAGACTCCATGCGTTCCAACCAAGTCTGGACCTTAGTAGACCCACCAGAAGGTATTGTACCTATTGGATGCAAATGGATCTACAAAAGGAAGATAGGTTCGGATGGAGAGGTAGAGACCTATAAGGCAAGGCTTGTGGCGAAAGGGTATAGTCAGCGCGAAGGCATTGACTATCAGGAGACCTTTTCACCTGTAGCCATGCTAAAATCCATCCGAACATTGCTTGCCATTGCAGCATTTCATGATTATGAAATCTGGCAGATGGATGTGAAAACTGCTTTCCTGAATGGATATCTTGATGAAGATATCTATATGGAACAGCCTTTGGGTTTCACTTTCAGTGATGGAGATCACAAGGTCTGCAAGCTGCAAAGGTCCATCTATGGACTAAAGCAAGCATCTCGAAGTTGGAACACTCGTTTCGATGACGCAATCAAAACGTTTGATTTCATCAAAAACGAAGAGGAACCGTGTGTTTACAAAAAGGTTAGTGGGAGTGCTGTCGTTTTTCTCGTACTGTACGTAGATGACATTCTCCTGATTGGAAATGATATTCCCATGCTAACCTCGGTCAAGGTCTGGTTGTCAAAAGAATTCTCCATGAAAGACCTTGGGGAAGCATCCTATATTTTGGAAATAAAGGTCTATAGAGATAGATCTAAAAGAATGCTTGGCCTTTCACAGAAGATGTACATAGAGGAGGTGCTGAAGAGATTCAACACATGAGCAAGATTCCCTATGCATCAGCAATGGGAAGCCTCATGTATGCCATGCTGTGTACACAACCTGATATAGCTCTTGCTGTGAGTGTCACAAGCAGATATCAGTCGGATCCAGGCAAGAAGCACTGGATAGCTGCGAAAGAACAGTCTTAAGTACTTGAGAAGAACTAAGGACATGTTCTTGGTCTTTGGGAGAAGATCAGAGTTGGAGGTAGAAGGATGCACACATATTGATGATAGAAAGTCTACATCAGAATATGTGCAATTGTGGTTCAGTAAATTGGAAGAGTTCCAAACAACCGATCATTATAGATTCTACCTTAGAAGCTGAATGTTAAGCCGTATCTAAGGGTGCAGTGGAAACCTTCTGATTAAAAGTTAATTGCAGAGTTAGGTGTAATGTCATTAGATGCCATAACACTTTACTGCGATAACATTGGCACCATAGCACAAGCTATGGAGCCATGGTCTCATCAGAAATCCAAGCACATAGAGCGGCGCTTCCATTTCATACGCGACTATATATGATATAGAGGTGCAGAGAGAAGACTCCGCGGATAACGTGGCAGACCCGTTCACTAAGCAGCTGAGTCAGCAAAAGACTGAAGCCCACCTTGAGAAGATGGGCCTAAGATATATGACCAATTGGCTTTAGTGCAAGTGGGAGATTGTTAGATGTATGCCCTAGAAGCCAATTTGGCTGACACATTGTTGATTCTAGGGACATAATTTTGTACTTGACTGTTTATTATTGAATAAATAAAAGGCATCTTTTCATTCATATTATTTATGTGTCTATGAATCGTCCAAGGAATTAATAAGATGATGATACATATTCCCAAGAGTTGAGAATTTGAGCCATGTATCATTGGTGATTAATTTCTAAATGCTCCTGATCAATGGATCATCACGAGGACGGTGATCGATCCGATCAGTGCACAGATCACTTTCCTTCTGGATGGACGAGACTTGAGTCCACAGTGTAGGGACACTGAAGTGATAGTGCAGGTGCTTGTTAGAGAACAAGGGTACTGAGCGTGACCAAGACAAGAAGTCACTTGGATGTCTATCCACTCGTCAGTGACTTGCTTGATGTTGCAGTAGTGTGACTGGTCCTTTGACCTGCGGTGCTTCGGCTACTCACAGTGAGGTTATTGTAGTTTGACTGCACACATACATGGTCTCTAGCCATATGGGTCCATGCAGTGTAGATTGGCTGCAGTAGGTTCACTGTAGGAGTAGGGTATGCACCTATAAGGAATCTATCGACCTTGATAGAAGAGGAGTGATCCTATGTGATTTGTTAGACTGAGTTCTAAGACCTTGGCCAGGGCAGTAATATAAAGTGGAAAAAGAGTTTTCCGCTATCGAACTCAAGTCGAATAAATCTTGACATATGACAGACGATGGGGTTTGACGAGTTGTCCATGACCTCCGTCCTGTAGGGATCCACGATAGTAGGACTGTATCACATGTTAACTGCACCTAGAGGTTCATCATTCCATTCTGCTGGGTAGCCACTACATGCTGCTAGGTGTCACTGGTGGATGGTGGGACTCACAGGGATTATCTCGATGATCGATAAACCCTAATGAGTTGAGTTGGAATCGTTCCAACCCATTGAAAGGAGTTTTCAATGATATTGAGATAGAGATCACAATATATCTCACTACCAGTCAGAATAGAACCTATGGGGTCACACACACTAGAAGTATTGACCGATCCGATGGTTGAAATCGTGATTAGGAATCACAAGTAATCAATTTGATTGATAAGAAGTTGAAGAAGGAAAGGGAATTAATTAATTGGACTTGAAACAAGAATCCTACTTTGGGTAGGATTCCTAGAGTCCTAATTGGATTAGGACTGGGAATCCTAGTTGGAGTAGGACTGGGATTCCTACTTGGAATAGGATTCCTACAATCCTAATGAGATTAGGAACTTTGAATTAAAATTGGATTCCTACTTGGAGTAGGATTCCTAGAAATCCTAATTGGATTAGGACTTCGAATTCAAATAAAGTCCTAATTGGATTAGGACTAAAATTAAACAAATCCTAATTGGATTAGGATTCCTTAAGTCTAAATTAATTATTAATCTAATGAATCAACATGACTCCTAATTGGATTAGGATTGAAGAGTTCAATTAAGTCATGATTCATTCAAGTCCTAATTGGATTAGGACTAGCGTAGATTGAACCCAAATTTGGCTAATCCTAATTAGATTAGGATTAAACCATGAGAGAGGCACCTAATCCTTTTTGGAAGAGGATTGGGTTAACCAAGTAAGAGGGGCATCAGCCCCTCTTCACTTAGTTGGTGCGACATGAAGAGAGAAGGGGGGCCGGCGCCCCCTCTTGGAAAGTAGTCAAGGGCTCCTAACTTGTAGGAGCCCTTCATCCTTATTAAAGGAGGACTAGGGCCGGCGCCCTAGATAAACCTTTCTCCTCTTCATCACGTGGCCACCCCCTCTCCATCTCTCCTTGGTTCAGCCGCCATCAGCAAAGGGAAAAGAAGAGGAGGCGTCTCCCTCCTCTTGGTCTTCTTCCTTGGCTCCAACGCATGGAAAAAGAAGAAGGCTGCAGGGGCTTTTGATCTTCTTCCCATCTTCATCCTTCTTCTTCCTCCTCTCAAGCACAATCAAGGGTTGATTGAAAGAGAGGAGATCAGCCATCAAAAGCTATCTCTGCAAGGGAGCTAGCACCCCGGTGAGATAGAGAGCTTGGATCGGATCCTGCTTCGTGTGGATACCCGTAGAGGCCGGACGTTTGAACGGCTTCAAGCGAACCCTCTTCCAAAACCACGAATTCAGATTTGCGGTGATCATCTACCCGCGCAAGGTGAAGATTTGATCTTCCTAATAGTTTTAAAAGTTTTAATTCTTACCTAATTACGAAAGGTCTAGAAACAACGTTCATGCGATGAACGTCGAACCCGTGCATGCCGATTCCGCTGCCATCTGATTTTTGTTTTGAAATATCAGCGGCATGGGCGGGTTCCCAACAGTTAAGATGTAAGAACCATCTAAAAAACCTAAGTATCCGCTGGCCTTAACAACTCTTGAAACTTGGGATTTCCAAGTGAGGAAGTTGTCATGTGTGAGAGGAGTGGATACCAGATTAGAGATGTTATTCAGCAGAAACTTCAATTTAGGAGGAATGCTTTGATCTTCCATTGCTCGAAGTCCTTCATTTGATTGGGTAGCATCTATTGATCCAGGTGAGGCCATCGGAAGAACAACTTCGAGGTTGAAGTTTGGAGACTGCATAAGCTTCAGAATCCCTTCATTTTGTAGGAGGAAGATTAGATGTATCAGTTGAGGTCGTCCCAGTGAGGTCGTCCTGCTCTGATACCATGATAACAATTATGAAGATTGAGAAGAGAACAGAGGAAGAAGATGAAATGTAGAAGAAGAAGAATATATTTTCATTCACCTTCCATCGGTTTACTTGATAGGGTATATATAGAGATCGGAGAGATCAGAGTTGTCAGAAGGTTGTTAGGATTTTGTTGCCCAGCTGGTTTGTTGAAGATCCGTTAGACATAACGCCGTTTAGGAGAACGTTTCACTGAAACGTTTGAGCCGGGACGTGTGTTGAAGTGCAAAGCTTAACCCGATGGCTTTGTCCAGCTGGTCATGAGCAGGTCTGCTGATAGTTATAAGATAATTTAATTTAATGCCATATAATATGTAATATTCTTAACCAAAGATTTTTTGATTGTGCAGAGAATTTTTAGTTGCTCAACGATGAGTCAACGATAACATTCGTCCTAACTCAAAGATTGAGCAACGATGGTTGGTTGAGATATTTCTTAAATAACTTTTCAAACAGGTTGGACATATAAATAATACCAACTTAATTGCTGAACTGCCTGGAAGGTATTAAAACAAGCAGCTCCTCTCCATACTTTTAATGCAAAATAAACTATAAACGATGTTCCTCTTAGCAATTAGAAGTTCTCTTTGTTATCCAAGAACATTAGGAAAAGAAGATTCCTCCAGATTCCGTCAGGCCTTCAGTCAACAAAATTCATCTCAGTGAACTCTGTGCTGCCACTTGGGCCAAAGAAAGAAAACTGGATATCATTATTTGTTTTTTTTTTATCAATTCGTGGCAGATAAGGAGAGAGTTATTAGTACAAGCATTAGTCCTTTTGTCTTTTCCTTTGTTCTCTGACAGGCGTATGTTAGCAAATAAGTTATGGTTTCTCATTAATCCTTCTCACTATTCGGTTTCCTACATATTCTTGGGGGAAAACCCTTCTTTCTGTTTCTTGTTTTGGTGAGTTAAGCACAAAGTCTGATTTAGTAGATCATAAACTGCACTAGGATGATATGCCCCTAAGGGACATGTCCATCACAATATTGTACTCCAAAGGAATTCACCCCTTCCACTTCTCTTCAAGTGTTCATGACCATATCTGTAATCAAATTCACAATATCCTTTTGGGTCCCTTAATAGCCATGTTAGCTTTGTCCAATCAAACAAGAAAGCTTGTGGTTGTGAGAGGCACCTTATTTTATTCTCTCTCTCTTCCCCCACCCCCAAAACCCACCCCCTTTCCTTATCAAAAGAAGCTTCTTATTTGATTGCAGCATCAAAAAGAAAGTCTGAATTTTCTACGGAATCTCCATGAATAGATCAAATTTATTCCATGATATTTCCATAAATTTCTCTTTTTTATTCTTAAGCAAGCCCCCGAGAGGGCTTAGTTGATCATGATTTATGTTTCATCTTTTTTTTTTCTTTTTGCTTGTTTCGAATTCAATCAAAATAAAGCATCGAGATGTGGCCCAGCAAAGACTACGTCAGGATTTAAGCAACCTTAAACACATACTCTATAGTAGAATATGACTCTACTCCAAACCTTTCAAGTAGAATTATCCAATGCTGGGTTACAGCCGATGCCTGCAGACCCTTGGATATTCAACATCCTTTCCATTAAAACACTTTTTAAGGCAAAAGAATCTTCAACAAGTGGGGTTTTAAAGAACTACCGAGATCCTCAAAAGACCCCAACGTCTTGGGGTTCCCCTTGGCTTTCTTGTCCCTTTCATGAATATAGTGCTCATGCCACTTGGTGCATTTCTTTAGGGTCATTAATGCAATGGGATCCAAAGAGAGGTGTGGGTCAATTGCCAGCTTGCCTATAACATATATATACTACATAGATGGAAGCATATATCATATGAGAATCTTGAAAACCTAACTACGTGTCCCTTGGCATATTAATAGCCCAGAGTGTCTTTCGTCCTTGTTATCTTCCATCCCTTTTTCCTTGACCTTTGGAGTAATGATTCAGTTGTTTCCTGGGGTTAAGAGAAGGACCACATGGAGGCTCCCCACACATGTGCACTCCAGAAATCCAGTTTCCTCTATTGGTTAAATTGGCATCGGCAAGTACCCCCTCGCAATTTGCCGTAAATGCCACGACAAGAGCCGAGGATTTTGATTATTTTAGAGAAGTGTTTTCCATAACCATGCCCATATCTTCCAAGTGGAGTATAAGAAGCCAAAAGTATGTCAAAGGGCATTGTTAAAACCCCATGCAACACAGATAAAAGATATTAGCATCAGCATAAGTTAACAGGAGATCTATATCTATATCTAATATATATATGCATGCATGTATGTATGTATGTGTACGTGATGATAAATATATAATTGACACAAACTAGTTGCTTGTGTCTGAAATGGCCAATCATTCTCCCCCATTTTCTGATCAAGTGGATTCTGGCATCTTGGGATAAGAAAAGGGAACAGATTTGCACTATATGGAGTCAGATATGTTTTCAGAATAAAGTGTACGCATTTTTTTTTATAGCCAGAGACATTTTCTGGTTGAAGAGTGGGGACAGTATATTATGGTGCTGTCTGGTTGGAAGAGAGTACAAAAATTTGGAGGGACTTGAGATAATAGGGAAGGAAAATTTCAACTTCGGAAGACAGGATTTTGCCGAGTGAAAAAAAGAAGAAGAGATTTCTTATTTTGAGAAAGAAAAGAAAATGTAACTTGAACTAAAATCATGATTTACAGTGAAAGAAAATACATGCTTATCATGTAGTAAAACCGTCCAAGAATTTATTTTCCATTTGTTTTTAAAGATGAAGCTGATGTAATGATGAATACATTTTTCCCAAACAAATTGTTCTATACTATGGCTATTGGTAGGGCATTTGAACTACATTCACATGCTTACTTTATGTAAATAGAACTACTGATCAAAACCTTTTTTATAAAACTAATAGTGAGCTCTGCTTCTCCATGGCTAGCGTGCGCTGAATTTGTTTTCCATAGTTCCCATAACCATATTTCATAATTTAACTTAAAGTTGCACCATTTATCCAATAGTTTCTCATTATGGTAACAATTTTGGACTAATTAACTAATTTTTGGATCTATATGAAGGTTTTTGGTTAAAAATCATACTACTATATATGTTGTCCTTCGACTTGAAAAGAAAAAAAAGGAACTTCCAGACTCATTTTTGTAGTTTTAATAGTATCAAGTGTAGCGTGGGGTGGGAGTTTTAATGATTTGCTGCTGTATCCAGGCTCATTTATTAGTTTTATAGCCAACGGCTAATTGAGGATCTCTAAGTGAAAAAGTTCTGTCAACAGAAGGTGGGACGTACATATGGTTTATAAGACCAGGTGGATGGATAGGAACATGCTAGCTACAAGTAGAGAAACAATATGCTACTCCGTCCAAAGTTAACACACCTGCCCATGTAAATATCATGACATATCATGTTGGCTTTATTTTAGGGTAAATATGTAGCAATTGGCTACAAACCTTATCTTAAACATGTCATGCATGCTTTTGAGTTCTCGAGTCCAGGTGTCCAATATATAGTTAGAGAAAGTAGTGTTAAGTTCCTATTTAGGTTTGACTACTAAAACTTGCTTTTGTGGATAAGACCGTTTGAATGTTTATGTACAGACATCTGGGTGTATTACATAAAATCAACTACGACGATGCACCGAAAGGGCTCAAATGATAAGGATATAAACTTGGATTGCGAGTCCAATATATAGGTTTTTGTATTTAGCATGTAATTCATTGAAATTGCCTGTTTATAGTAAATCGGGAATACAATGTAAACAAGGTCGTATTTGCATGTTCCATGTGAGCCATCTTATTGATGTCTATTGGTAAAATAATTAAAAAATAAGCTTAGATAGATGTAAATTTGATTTATGTTGCTTGATGAGGCGTACCACAACTTATGATCGTTTCATAGAGAGGAGTTTTAGTCATATTATAATTATAAAAGCAAAAATTCTTCTAAGTATGATTGAAATTTTTGGCTGGGAAAATAAATGTAGATGATTTTTTTTTTGAAACTTTTTCTTCTTCTTCTACTTCTCCTCCTCCTCCTTCCTCCTAGCTCCTCCTCCTCCTTTCTCTTACCTTTCTTTTCTTTCCCCTCTTTTGGTGGAGAGAGTTGATTGTCAATTTTTTTATCAACCTTTCTTTTTCAAGCACTTTATCCTCAAGAATCTTAGATTTTAGGAATAAGAATACATAAAGACTAGAAAAATAATTCATTCTTAAACTGTTCTTGCTACTTTATTATATTGTTTCTTATAAGGAATAAAACTGATTTATCTTCAGCAACGCAACCAATAACTCTTGTAGGTAGTCCAATATCTACATTTTTCCTGTTTAGCTTATCATTTTGGCTTATAGCAGGTCAGTGTTTCAGCTGCCCAAATTAAGTGAACCAAAATTCCTAATGTTGATAATGACTCATATTTCTTGCTAATAAAGTACATACTGATTTCTTCTTTTTTTTTAAAAAAAAACAGTCCCAATATCCACATCAATCTGAAAATAAACCTTCAAACGGTTGTTGGGTATATGAAAAAGATAGTGACCAAGATTTCAGTCATTTGAGAGGGACAGGCTTGTAGCAAAATTACGCCACCAAAATCTTGGCCACTTCTGAGTTTACGCATAACACAAAATCGGTCATTGATGTATATCCATGAAAACGAGTCTAACCTACCACTCAATCATGCCATTTAAGATTCTCTCTTTGTAGATGAATAATGGAGTTGCAATCATCAGCCTGTTCAATATGTGGTTGGTTTCACCACCATTAGTGACCTGTCTTTTTCACCTTATGCTTCTTTATTAAGGTCCCCATCTTTTGTGTCCATGATTAATTAGGGATGATTAACTTTTAGGTTGTAGGAGACACTCAAAACTCGAAGCTTCTCCACATAGAATTTTCTCATATTCTCATTCCTTGGATGGATAATTGCTGCAGTGGTGCTGCTTGACATAACGGGCTGTACAACTAGGATTATCGAACATTATCCAATGCTCTTTAACCATGAGGCCACATAACGAGCCTACAATCTAGGTGCCTTAGCAACCTCCTTTTATCAACAGAAGTGGGACTAATACGGGGAACATAGCTCCCCCAGTTCTCCCTACTTAAACTTCATTGCTGGCAAATGGTGAGGCATCCTTACAATCCATGCTTTTGATTGATGAGGACAGATCATTTAACAAAATTGGGAAGGGCCGGTTCGAATTCTTCACTTATCAATGTGGTGTATTATGGTGGTGAATCTTCATTTGAACTTAAAGAGCAAGCAATCCAACAAGGAGTTTATTTTATAATTAAAGCTTATTTCCATGCAGTTAGGTCTGGATCCACAGCATCACATGCACAGGTGATCAACCATGCAATGTAGTACAATCATCGATGTCCAGAGCGCATTAAAGATCAGAGGAAGGGGGACCATATCAACCTTGCATTATGATGTGCTTAGTGGGAGGGTGAGCATTAGCCTAATTTAGCACCAACCCTTCCCATTTCAAAACATGGAAGAAGAGTCACTTAACAAGCGAGATGAAAAGCAATACACACAAACTACGCAATAGCAGGTGATAATATTATGGTTTGAACAGCTTGTTCCAAGCTGATAGCAGCCGACATTGGGTTCCTCTCTTCCTCTTCTTCTTCTTTTTCCTCTTCATAAAACCCTTCTTGAAACAACTACCAGAATTAGGGCACTCAGTGATCATTCAATGGTCATGTACCCATCTTGTAAATAACTTCACTACCAATAAAATAAAAGGTGGTAACACTGCCTCCCATTTCATCAAAAAATCATGTGTTCTCCTCTCATGTCTTAGCACGTGCGAAGTGAGTCCAAAAGTCTTCCCTTCAGCACTGATCCTAATCAAACCATGATATACTAACAGGCAGTCCAACAGCTGAAACTTTAAAACCTCCACCACCATATATATGGGACCTGAGCTCACAGTGTGAATCCCCACCATCCAGTCCTACAACAACTGTGGAGGTTTCCGACATCATCATAACATGGCACTTCCTAGAACGCTGACACCACTTCTGTGTCACCTCAGAGAGATTTACATCTCTTTACCCTTTGCACATACATGCAAGAACTTTAAATGTATGCATGCATACATACATATACATATACATGTACGCTTGGAGCTATATAGGAGGAGCCCGTGTCTCCATTCGAAAGGGGGTTTCAGTGACTGTGGATATGGCTGATGGCGTAGGGAACAGCCCAGAGTCAGAAGGTCATCCTAATAATTTCCACACAGCTCAGGGTACATCCGGCGGCGCAGCATCAGGCGATGGAGGCATCAAGGAGCAAGATCGACTTCTGCCCATCGCCAACGTGGGGAGGATCATGAAGCAAATCCTTCCTCCCAATGCTAAGATCTCCAAGGAAGCCAAGGAGACGATGCAAGAGTGTGTGTCGGAGTTTATTAGCTTCGTCACTGGGGAGGCCTCTGATAAGTGCCACAAGGAGAAGCGCAAGACGGTGAATGGAGACGACATATGCTGGGCCCTCAGCACCCTGGGATTCGATGACTATGCCGAGCCGATGAGGAGGTATTTGCAGAAGTATCGGGAGATGGAAGGGGATAGAGCGGCTTCTGGAAGTCAAAATAGTAGGGCGAACAGTATGGATGCTAGAGATGAAGTAAGAGGTGAGCAGCAAAAATATCAATCATCTGGAGCTGGTCAGTCAATGTTTAACGCCATGGAGGGGAATAATGCTTCAACATCAAGGCGATTTTAGTCTCTTCGAGTCTAGAAGTGATTGTACAAAAGCTATTATTTGATGATGTGATGATGATGGCAACGATGGTCAGGAATTAAATGTTGCTATAGCTATTGCAAAGAAGATGATGCTGATGGTGATCATATTTGTGCGCTTTTATTTTTCATAAGGTCAGAAATCTCGGATTTCTGCTTTGCAAGTGTTGTTGGCTAAATTCTTGAATCGATATGTTTTTCTACTAACATTTGATCTCTTTATCTAATTTCTATTTTTCTTATACTATCTAAGCATAAATTGGGAAAAGAAATTTCAGTTTTTAGTTACTCAAGAGTTTATTAAATGTTAGGACTAATTAGTTTTATTGTTCTTAAACGTACGTAGTACAAATTTGCAGTTCTGAATTTTTATAAAGATCGACATACTGAATTTCATATTGCCTTTTGAGAAATTTTGATCTAAATAGTGGATGAAGACAAAGGAGACCTCTCAGTTCTCTCAGTTATTTGAACAACCAGAAAAAGATGACAATCTGTAAGAGATGTCCTTTGTGCGATGATTAACTTTACTAATCTTGAATAGTTATTGTTTGAGCTCGAGAATAGACTGCTGAAATCATTTCAAGAGAAAGCAAACTAGAGAAACTACAAGGTGTTGATTCTGATGTTTTTTGGGGTATTTGAAATGGGAGTCACCGTTGGAATAAATCAAGATGTGAGACATGCTTTTCTTATGTAAATTGAGGAAAGATGATAGGGTGCTGACAAATCTTTGAAACATTTTATTTATGGCAAAAATATCGACACATGAAACTAATCTAATTATAATTATGGATTGGCTACTCTTGTGCTTTTAACATTTTTCATTTGCTTATTTTATCTTTCAGGATGTTAATGCAAGGTCATATAAGCATCCCATTCCATTTAAAATTCTGATATAATATTCCTTGTTCATGTTTCATCTGGAGGGTTTTTTTGGTCAATCCATGTGTTTGTCTAAAACGAAGCAAGCGTCTGATTAAGAGGTATACCTTCCATGTTTATGTTGTTTTGCTCACTTAGCATAACTGTGCTCCACCATGGTTATTACACAGGTCTAGTTTTCATGCTTCCTTAAGCCCTAGCTAGGGGACCGTGGACAGCCCTTGCCTGCAAATAACCTGTATGGGTTCCAGTAAAGCCTCCGCTAGGATTTTGCAACCTGTCCTTATGACCGTTTTGCTTCCTAGAACTGAGGATGAACGTAAATTTGAGGTATACTGGTTTCAGATTCCAATGATTCTAGAATAAAACTAACTACATATCGTTCTTAGATAAGCAAATTTTTTTGGAAACAGCAAGCATCAAAAGTAGAGTTACCCTCTGAGGAATTAGCTTTGGTAAGAGGTATTTTTTTATAAGTTTAGCTCTATGAAATCTGGGACTTTTTATGGCCTTTGGAAAGGGAAGAAATTGAGACCTCTCTCTCTCTCCCCCTCCCCCTCCCTCTCCCTCTCCCTCTCTCTCTCTCTCTCTCTCTCTCTCTCTCTCTCTCGTACCGCACGCACGCACGATAATAACAAGTGCCATCTTGGTATATGCGAAGGCTTCTAAAGAAAAACATCTGACAGGAAACTGGCATGGCAGTCGTTTGGAGTGTCAGTGATGACATGTTGCGCATTAGCCAGTGTCTCTTGGCATTAGACCAATCAGTGAAGATTGAGAAATAAATGTTTGTTAGAATGTCATCATGTGCTTTGAACTGCACGCTGTGTTAAGAAATGTGGTATTTCTTCTAAGGAAAAATGAACTTCTCTATGTGAGTGACTGAGAGGGAGGAGGGAGAGAGAAAAAGAGATAGAGAGGATGTGCAGATTTGCAGAGTAACAG
Source organism: Phoenix dactylifera (assembly GCF_051530095.1). Classification (NCBI taxonomy): domain Eukaryota; kingdom Viridiplantae; phylum Streptophyta; class Magnoliopsida; order Arecales; family Arecaceae; genus Phoenix; species Phoenix dactylifera. The sequence continues at coordinate 10,564,493 of NC_143197.1, forward strand.
GCCCGTGCTGTGAAGACAAATTTAGCTTCCTTCGTTGGTGAAGACAAAGGAGAAAACTTGTTATTTATTTTTATGTCTGGTCAAGGCTTTGGTAACAAAAGCTTCTAACCAGTGAATGTACACAATACACAATACTTCGGTACAGAACCAGTGGTTTATCATGCCAAGGGATATGAATACATGTATTATGCCTTATATATTGATCCAAGTTCAGGCTTTGATGCTCATTGTTATATATTAGTGCTTCAGCATAGTTCTGGAAGACAAATTTTAGCTTACTTTGTTAGTGAAAACAAAGGAAAAACTTGTTATTTACTTTTGAATCAGCTTAAGTCTTTGGTAACAAAAGCTCCCAACTAGTGAATGTAGACTACACGTAACACAGTACAGAACCAGTAGCGGTTTGTCTCAAGTTATGCCAAGGGATCTAAATACATGTATTATGAATAATATTTAGTAAAATAACTAATCGAAGAAATTTTACATGATGAAAAAATTAAAAAGAATTACGTATGGAAGGCCTAACTTGCACTTTGTTAGACATTAATGTGAACAAAATCATGATGATATCAGAAATTCAACTATCAGTATAGAGATATGTAGATGCAAAAAGCTGTCACTTTTTATCATATAAAGGAAGTTCATTTCTGATGTAGAACAAATATCATGGTCAAAGATGTACCTGAAAAAGAATAAACATCTAGCTCCTTCCTACACTAATCACACTTAGATTCATATAAAAGAAGAATTAGGCATGGCTGGCACTTCTATACAACAATTAATGTGCAATGTCAGCATTTGTTGTATAAACCACTATATACCCAAGCAAGCATGGTACATATCGACAAAGTGTATTAATCAGTTCAGATCCTTAAAAATTATCTTCAGGTTGCATGGCCTCATGCAATTTCTACCGGAACCCTAGTCTGAATGCATAATGCCTTGATATTGTCATTGCAGGAATATTGACTGGTCTCATCTTGAAATCCTATGTGCTTTTATTGTTAGAGTTAAAGCTAATATTGGTTCGAGTTTGTGAGAACCCGTGCATGCATGTGTTTAGTCCTATATTGGTTATTTACTGGCAAGAACTTGGGTACTTATATAGAACTAAGGATCCCAAATAATACCTTCCAGTTAGCCTTTTTGAGTGAGATCCTGAGTTGTGACAGAATTTGAGTATGTTATCAAATTTGACTTTATTATTATTATTATTATTATTATTTGATGTAAAAATTTGACTTGACTTGGGGGCTAAGTTTTGTATGTTGCTGTTTTGAGAGCTAGTGGTGTCCAAGAAATAAATGATGTTTGTTTCCACATAAAGTTTGGATTATGGTCAAAAATTCAACAAGGTTTTCTAGAAGCCCCAAAGTTAGAGTTTCAGAGGAGCATTGATAGCAGTCATAGGCAAACTTGTCCATTGAGTTTCTTTTCTTTATGTTGGTGTCCGATCAAGGACTCATTGAGTTAGAATAAGTTATTCTTTGATGACCTTTACCATGAAAGCCTTTCTTCTTCGTGTTTTGATATTGTATGAGGCGTGAGGAAGCTTGGTTAAAGAGAAGTTTGAGAAAAGTAACCTGAGTCTGAGATCTTCATAGCTAATACCATGTAGAGCATAAAGATGAAGATCTTTGTAACAACTTAGGACCTTACCCAAAAAGACTAGCAAGAAGGTATTATTTGGGTTACTTCATTCTATATAAGTACCCAAGATCTACCTAGTGAATAATCGATGTGGGACTAAATACATGCCTTCACAAGTCCTCACATACTCTTCCCATTTAAGCTCTAATATCCTCGACAAGCTAAGAGTTGAAATCTATTCAAATCTAATCACAAGCACTACGATCAGTCCGTGGTTAGCCTCAATGAATCCGTGCTATAATGTTTCCTAGTCTACATAGGTTATAGACTGGGTCCACTCTGATACCATTTGTCACGCCCCAGATCCAGAATATGACATGGCTGTGCTACCGAGAGGTACAACCTATGATAACATGAAGCTAATATTATATTTAGTTTTCAAGTCTATCTCAAATATAATAAGATAAATAGGAATCCAATTTTATTATCCATTAAATAAGTTAATTCTATTAAAACAAGAGCCTTAAGTAAGTTAATTTTGAGGACGAAATTATATTAAGAGGGAGAATATGTAATAACCCATATTTTATTTAGGCTTGTGGGCTGGCCCGGAGTGGTCAGGGTTGGCTCGGAGTGGCCAAGGCTGGCTCGATCTCGACCGTGGGCCGGCTTGGAGTGCCTCACGTGCGAGGCATGTGAGAAAGACTCCCAGTCGGAGTCTTCTTCCTTTTGATCACAGATGCCTATTGCTCCAGAAAAATTGGTGATTTGAGGCGAATTGAATAAGAATTTTTGCCTACTTAAGATCCCCCATCCTCCTCCTTAAGATCCATCGAAGAGTAGGCTAGAAATCCTTCGATTTAAGCTTTTGTTCTCCAAGTTTCTTCCTCTGATTTTCACCAGAAAGTCTTGTCGGACTGAGGTACGAGCTCTCCATATTCGCATCTTTCTTTTTTGTGTTTTGGCTTTCGATCCTATGGATTTGAGCCAAAAATCACCAGAGTCATTCCAAAATAAGGCACCCCTATTTCCGTCTTCTCCCACCGAAGTTGGACGGCCAATCGCTGCCACTGACTGCCCTCCATTGCCTTCCACCGCCATCTTGCTGGACCACCATGATCACAGCCACCAGCCTCTCTCTCTCTCTTTTGCTTTGCCGAGAAAGAAGAATTAAAAAAAAAAGAAGAAAGAAAAGAAAAAGAAAGAAGAAAAGAAGAAGAGGAGGAGGAGGAGAGAGAGAACCATCCTTCTATTTGATGAACCAGGGACAACCCTTCATTGATGAACTATGTTGATTAATCTTGATCCTGATCGAGTCCATGCCTATGATTTATTGATCTAACCGCTCAGGCCATACCCATCCAGACTCATCAAATGCTATCATCCAGCTAATCATCTCTATTTTTTACTATTTTAATTTGATTAAAATCGCTAAATAGAAATTAATTTTACTTAAAATATTTTAATAGGGTTAACTGAATTGCCTACTAAAGTTTGATGGTCTAAGATGAAAGAGGTAAGTAAATCTTATGCTCCTTATTATATTCTAAATTATCATATGTTCCATGCATATATATAATATTGCCAACAAAGATATCATATTTTCTTAAAATTACGGATCAACATATGTGTTATGAAAATCATATTCTATGAAAAATATTTCATAAATATTTTGCTGAAAATAGCTTTATTATGACATATGAATCTGATCATGCTATTAGTGTTTTTCATCTATATATGTGCATCTTTTAAGAAAAATATATAAGTTTTCTAAAGACTCTTATATAGCTATGTATGATCTCTAGAATTGAGAAAATCGATACTCAAAGCTAGCATCCATATGATCACAAACCCTACCAATGGGTATAAAGATGGCATACGAAATATGAATCTTTGTCGATTACGAATACGGGCTCTGTCATGGGTATAAAGTGACCGTAGCACGAATATCTGGAAGCAATATTTCGAACTATGATATGGTTAAATAGCAGAAGAATGATTTATGTATTTATTTGCAAAATAAACTAGGAGTTGTGTTTATAAAATATGAATGATTTATTCACATATGATTTACTTTATGACTTATTTTAATATACCGTATTATAAAATGTTTATTTTGGAATAATTGTTATATTTCTTAAATGATGCATTGATATGGAAAAACTAATGCTTGACACAGTAACATAGTAAAACGTTTACTTACTTAGCTGAGTTGTTCATATCCTCTCTTTTTCTTTTTCTCTCTCCAGACAAGTAGGGTCGATAGAAACCGAGGATGGTCCAGACTTGGAGTTACGCCAGCAAGCTTGACGATCTATATAGCAGAGCAGAGTTTTAGTTCTTTAGTTGATTATAAATTTGTAATTAGTGATTTTTTGAATAGTAAGAATTATAGGTTTGGTATTTATGTTTGGACTTAGATACTCTGAACCAGTATTGATTTTTATTTAATGGATAATAAAATTTGATTCCTATTTATTTTATTATAATTGAGATGGAATTGAAAGCTAAATGTAATGTTGACTTCGTGTTATCATTAGTTGTACCCCTCAGTAGCCCGGCCATATCATGTTCTAGATCTGGGGCGCGACAATCCTTCTCCACTTTCAGAATCTCAGGACGAAGAGGAAAGGGGTGAGATGAAAATGGCTTGACAAGCGATGCTCTAAAGGATGTCAAGAAAAATGACTACAAAGCCTTGTACTTCAGTTAGCATGGTATGGAAAGCATCTTTTATAGAGTCTCAACCACCAAGAATTCCCGTGAGGGTGGGTTACTCCAAAGTAGGAGTTCCGTGGCAATGCAAAGGTAAGAATAGTTGAACTTTAAACTCTTAGAAGACAATTAGAGAATTCATTCATGAATGAAGGTGAATTGGTGTATGATTTATTTCAAAAGTTATGAAGAGAGATAATTAGATGTGTGTAGAAGATGCACTATTAAAAATAAAAAAAGTAGTTGAAAATCCTTAGAATTTTAACTAAAAAATGTGATCATATTTTTGCCGCAATAGAACAATTAAAAATTCAAGTAAACTTTTTGTTAGTAAATTATTTAATTCTTTGCAATCAGATGAGATACACTAAATAGATCCTGGGAAAAATATGCTGATCTTGTCTTACAATCTACATTGAATCTATCATAGAAAAAGGTGATATAGATAAGCAGCCTAGACAAAACTCCCGAGTTCGAGGATGTGGTTGTGATCATGGACGAAGATGTGGGGGTAGATCTAGTGGCAATTAGAGAAATGATGAGTCAGATAGTCAGAATCAAAGAAATTAAAAAGGTAATAATCGAGCCCAATCCCAAAAAATATTCATTGTCATTGTTGTAAGAGATTTAGATTATTGAAAATTTTTGTAGGTTAAAACAGAAGCATGCTAAATTTATTGAAGAAAAGGAAAGTTGGAAAAATATAAAAAGAAAAATAGCAATGTTTGATATGTAGTGGATAATGGATATAGTAATTATATGACAGGATAATCGGACTTATTTGTTGATTTAGACAGGTTTGTAAAGGGCTACATGAAGATAAGTGATGGCTATGTCGAAGAGGTACTTGGAAAAGACATAGTTAAGATAAGAATTGTTGGTGTTGATAAAATTCATAATATGCTTTGCATTTCTGGGTTGGATTCAAATTTATTTATTGTGAGCTAATTTTTGAATAAAAATGCTCTCTTGTTTTTGAAAATTTGAAGTACCTTACTTATGGTGATAGAAGTAAAAAGTATCTTTTGTTTGAATTTCCTATGACTAAAATAATTTTTTTCCTTTGTATGACATTTTAATGTGAAGATTTTAGTTTTGTAAGCTTGATCTTTTCCACACAAAGATAAAGTAGAAGGCTTCCTTTAATATTAGGAATTATCATTGAGATACATCTCTAAAAAAAAATAATTGGAGGGCTAAACAGTCGCTTTAGATTTTGTGATCCGACGCCATCATTGAATGAAAATCTTTATTTTCTTACGTTTGTGGATGATTACTGCTGGATAGCTTGTTTTTATTTTATCAAAAAAATAAAGTATTTCATATGTCTAGAAATTTAAAAATCTTGTGGATGGTAAAGAGGCTACTGGATCAATACCCTTCACACTGACAGAAGATGAGAATTTGTTTTTAATAATTTCGAAAAAAAATGTGGAGCTAATGGTTTTTGCAGGCAATTGATAACCAACTAACTATTCATCTCAATAAAACAGCGTAATAGAGTACAAACAAAGGATTTTAAGGGAGACCATAAAAGGCATGCTGAAGCTTTAGGGATTCCTAATATTTTTGAGTTGAGTTAGTGTTTATAGTAACCTATGTTTTGAAAAAGTGCTTCACATAATCATCGGAAGATATCACCCTATATGAAGTATGGACAGGACAGAAGCCTAATATAAATCACTTTGAAGTTTTTAGTTGTCTTGCTACGTACATTCATGTTCCTCTCAGAAAGATAGAAACTGGATGATAGTTATATTAAGTGGATGTTAATTGTATTCTAAAAGAAGTAAAGCATATAAATTTTATGATCCTACTATAAATTCTTTGATTATTAGCCATGATGCTATTTTTTATGAGTAAAAAGCATAAACGGAGGAAAGTTGTGTAGGAAAATCCTACAAGCATTCTAGATGATGTACCTTCTTCATTTGAAGAAAATAGTGATGATAGAAGTTCTACCCTTTCTGATAATTGAAGACCGAAATCCTTCTCTAGTTTTATCAAGATCTCTCTCATTAAGTGCTACTTAAAAGAATTCTTCTGCAAAAATATCTCCTAGAAGAGTTAAGACTCTTCCTAAATTTTGTGAACGATATCAGTATATCCAAATTATTGAGCTATGCAAGTTTGAAGATGTAGCAAAGTCGAAGGATTAGTGCAAGATGATGGATGAAAAGAGTACATCACTGAAGAAAAATCATGCTTTAGAGCTTGTAGATCTTCTCCTAAATATGTTTTAATTAGGGAGAGGAAAGAATTTTTTCAGCCCATTGAACTCGAACCTCTTAAATTTTTTTTTAGAAAAAAGATGAAATAATTACAAAAGTAGGGTTTACGTCCTTTTTTTTATTAATGATCAATTTATGAATCAATTGATGATTTAAAAATTGAGGTACATAACCTCTATTTTTAATAGTAGTAGTGAGGTCTGCCCTAGTACAATTCGGATTGTATTCCTCTCCTAATTTGAATAGAACTAGCTTTCCAAAAATAGGTATGACTAATAAAATTAAACAAAAAAACTAAAATTCTATTGAAGGTAGATCTTGTCTCCTACATTAACTTTGCTTTCCGTTGCTCTATCTGATTCTTCTTGGATTAAAAGATATGCTTGATCAAAATCTTTCTTGAAAAAAAAATTTGTTTAACTTGCCTATTTTGAGGCCTCAGTGATAGAATTTCATCCCATTTTGACTTCCTAGGGGGTGACTTTATATCATAAATTATAAAAATTATCCAATTTGAAAAAAAAATCATCTCAATCAGACATCGTATGAGCAAGTTATGACTTTTAAAAGTTTGGCTTGTGATTTAGCTTCTTAATATGGCAGATCTTACTTCTAGATCCTATTCAACCTTACTCGTATTGGCCAAAGTAGTCCCCATGGAGTTTGGTGATCCTTCTGGATTACAACTCTTCCAATTTAGGAGATTTAGCTCCTACTAAATAAAAACCAAAGATAGTCAAATACTTACTTTCCTGCCTCATGATTGAACCACTTGGCTTTACTTGGAGATAGCTTATAGTCTTACTCTTCTTTGCTCCCAAGTCTTAATGAAATACTTATCTTGCTTTTGCATTTGAACTTCATAGTAGATCCTTGTTTCCAAACATGGAAGACAACTTTGCTACGAGAGTTACTAGTGGTTGTGCTAAAGGCATCGCCAATTGAGATGCAATCAAGGTGAGTTGGGCAATCTTCTCCTCTAGTTGTGGGGGACATTCCTTCATCACATCATCCATTGAGATGGAACTAGCAACCATGCTTACTTTTGATCTTTGATCTACTTTAAGCATCGGTTCCCTTCTCTCATTTGCTTGCATTGTATATGCATTTAGACCATAAACTAAAGCTCTCATAAATGTAGATGATCGAAGGTTTAATACAACTTGCTCACATAGATGTAGAGGAACCTAGCACTGAAATCAACTTGATCTGATCGAAGAGAAAAAAGAATTTTCTCAACCCTCTAAACTCGAATCTCTTAAAAAAAATTTAGAAAAAAAGAAAAAAAATTACGAAAGTAGGATTTATGTCTTTTTTTTCTTTCATTGATGATTCAAAAACGGAGATACAAAGGTTCTATTTATAATAGTAGTAGTGAGTTCCACCTTTGTACAATTGGGGTCAAACTTCTCTTCTAATTCGAATAGGACTACTTTTTCAAAAATAAATATGACTAGTAAAAATAAATATAAAAAACTAAAATTTTATAGGAGATAGATTCGATTCCTACATTAATTTTGTTTTCTATCACTCCGTCTGATTCTTCTTAGATTAGGAGATACATTCGATTAAAGTCTTTTCAGAAAAAAAAAAAAATTAGTTTGAACGATGGAATTTTAGCCTATTTTAACTCCTTAGAGGGTTGGCTCTATGTCATAGATCTCTCGAAAGGTTCCCATTTTTTTTTAAAAAAAGTCATCTCAATCAAGTGTGATATGATCAAGTTATGATCTTTGAAAATTTGGCCCATGGTTCGGCTTCTTGATGTAGCAGATATTGCTCTTGGATTCTCTCTAGTAGTAGTCAAAGTGGTCGACATCGAGTCTGGTAATCCTCCTGCATCAAAACAAGAAGCCATTGGTTTGAACTAGTGGATTTACAAAACAAGAGTACAAGCTAGATGGAGAGGTTCAAAAGCTAAAAGCAAGAATTATAGCAAAAGAATACCAACAACAACGTGGTATTGGTTTTGATAAAACTTTTACTCCCGTTGCTAAATTTGTTATTGCTAGAACTGTTTTGGCTTAGTTGCACATGATAAGTGGAACTTTTACAAATTTGATATAAAGTCAGTTTTTTTTTTTTTAAATGGTTTTTGGGTACAAAACTGATATGTGGAAGATATGTCTTGGAATGACATTATCCTGACTAGATGGGTTGTATAAATTGATTATACATGGAATTTACAATATAGAAAAGTTTCTAATACCATTGAAATAGACTAATTAAATTAGCCACATGCAACTTTGGTTTCTACAAGCATACTTTTGTCGTCAATTTTTTATATTCATGAAATAAGATACTATTTTAGTCACATATTTTAGATTTTTTTGACCAATCTCAGAAAAAGGAAAGCAGTCTTACTGTATAAAAGTTCTGGCAACTATAAAAATGGTAGATACATGCAATAGATTAGAACTAGTAAAAGTAACTTATCTTTACGATTTTATGGTGAATTTAGTAATATGAACCCATTAGTTTTTTGTCACTCCATCTTTTGCAAAACAAGGGGCATCAAAAGATTATAGAGTTTGATACCACTCCTACCCAGAAAATATTATTTGGAATCTCTGTTATATGATTCATAATATTGAAGTATTGTAAGAATAATTAATAATCTTTAAAGTAATGTATGATGAATCATATCTTCTCACAAAATAACATTTCATGCATTCTAGTAAGCTTGTATCACATGGTCATATCTACTTGTCCAAACCACATTAAAAACAACATGATCGGACGGCAGTTTTTTTTTTTGTTTTAATAAAAATACTAATTGTCAAATCAACAATTTCTAAGTAGTTAGCCTAATGTCCCGGAGGCTAAGCTGAGGGCGGCTTGGGAAGCCTAGGTTATGCTAGGCGGGCTCTGCAGGCTAGAGCTGTTATGCTGGAGGGAGATTCATCGATGGTTATTGGTTAGATCTAACAGAGTGTGGCCGACTACCATCCACTACTTAGAGATATCCGGGCTATGGTCTGTGATGGGATGGTCTTTCACGCGAAGCATGTGTACCGAGAGACTAACGGGGCAGCGGATTGGGAGGCCTTATATGTGGCCAACCACTCCAGTAACACTCTTTGAATTGGGGCGAGAGAGTTGCCTGGTGTGCTCTAAGATTTGTTATTTTTTGACTTTTTTGCCTATGTCTGTCCTAGTTCTGTATGATACATCCATTTAGAAAAAAAAAAGAAAGTACTTAACCTAATAGGATCTACTAGTTATTGGACTAGTAGCTCCATTTTTTGGAGTGATGAATGATCTAATGACATAGAAACCAATGTTGGGCATCTAGAATCAGAACATTCCACCTTTAAGTAGTTCAAGAATATAAGACATCTGAGTCATGCCCTTTCTTCCACTGTAACAAACTAGGTTAGAGATGTTGGTGCACTTGATGCGCGTGAGCCTCTGACTATATATTTATACGTAGAAATCCAAAGAGGCCCGAGTGCAACATGTCTCCCTTCAATGGGTTTAGGTCTGTTCTTCTCTATGGAAATAAAGGAGAGTATAGATGCCATCTGCATTACAATGGTCTTGACCGCAACATTTCAAGAGCCATAACAAATAAAACCCAAGGAGATGAATGCATCAATGGGCAAGATCACCTCTTGCTGATAACCACTGTGGGATGAATCATGAACCATATGCCGCCCAATGCTAGGATATCCAAAAAAGCGAAAGAAACTCTTTAGGAACGTGCATCCAAGTTCATCAGCTTCGTTACTGGGCAAGCCCCCGAAAGATGCCGCTAGGAGAAGTGCAAGACTTTCAGTGGGGATGATATCTATTATGCTACGAAGACACATGGCCATGATGACTGTGCTGATGCTTTCAGAAGGTATTTGCCTTGATTTAGAGAGAATAAAAAGAAGTCAACCTCTATAAAGCATGATAGGTTTATTCAAATGATCGATGTCAGAAATGAAGCTGTCAATGGTTAGAAGTAATCAGTCTAGACACCAACGTTTAACTGGCAGTCATTATAGTAGCTTCGAGTTTGAAAATGCTAAGAAATTACTTTGACAGTATTTTTGGAACTTTTAGTGAGATTGCATTGAAAATGCGTGTATGTGTGTGTGTGTGTGTGAGAGAGAGAGAGAGAGAGGGAGAGAGTATTGGTGATCTTTCTTTATCTTCGACATTGTGTTGCCATGATAGCTGCAGTTCCTACATTTCTTCATTGGTTCAATTAATGTCATGTATTTGTAACGGAAACTTTTGTATAGCAATGCTATGTCACTTATTCGGAGTGTTAACTCTGTCATTAATTAACTAACATGATTCCTTGGGATAAAGATTTTGTATCATTTTCCGTATGCTTGACCTTTTATAATTAGTTGAAAACATATTGTGCACTATAATATTTTTCCCCCTTTTTTTTTCTGATTCTCAGGAGTAAACATATGATACCTGGAATTTAGTGGCCTGAGTAGCTCCTCCTGATTGCTGCAACATACTATATGCAACTGCTAATCTTGTTCGCTTTTGTCTTCTGGCTGATTAGGAAGTTCGATTGAGACTGACCAATAAGAATGATCCAACATCGCAAATTCCATTTAACTTGTAAATGAAGTTTACTTTGTTTTATACAGTGAGAGCAAATGAGTTCTCGGGAACAATTTATATATATATATATATATATATATATATATCTTAGTACAAACTCTTGATCATCCATTAATCTTGTTTGGTCTTCTGAATCTTCTTGTTCCATAGTAAAACAAAGGCCAATAGAGCAGCTTAAGTTTTCATTTTAATAGCCAAGAAGCAACTGGACTTGTGAACAAAGTTAAATTAGAGTCAACCAGAGGGGGACAAGCATTTAGTCACTATCCGTACAACAACCATGGGACCTTATAAATTGAACTGTAACCCCTGGCCATTCAAGTTAAATATAATATCATGCCATTTCCTGTTACTACGTTCAACTTTAAGTTTTGTAATTTGAAATGAATGTGTCACATCTCTTCCCACTAATAATTAAGCAGGCGCAAACGTATGGCTGCTCATGCTACAACGTTTGACCTATAGAATATATTAAATTTTTTCTAGATATTTGCTGCATAAAATCAGTCAGTAAAACTATAGCACTTAGAAAATTCTTAAATAATAAACGTTCATAATTAACCAAAAACAAAATCATCAGCCATTGACTTTTGTCTTGATCAAATATCAACCACAAAATTTTTATTTTTAACTAGAAGGGAAAATTTTCTAGGTCCTAGTTTTCCTGCTCTCGGTACCAAAATCCTTTTTGAGCTATTCGTCAACATTCGAAAAGAAAAGAAAAACAAAAGGTGAGATAACAGCACAATAACTCCTCTATATTTCTAGTTGGAGCAAGCATATACTACAGGAAAATCGGCCTTTTTCCGATGCTTTTTTCCCAACGCTAGGGATAAGCGTCGGGAAAAAATACAATACCGCCGACATTTGCCGACGCTTTAATTAAGCGTCAGTAATTCTTAAGAATAGCCGACACTCATAAGCGTCGTCGTAATCTTACAGAAAAAGCGTACGCTTTTTTAAAATGGGTAGAAATAGACGACGCTTATTAGTGTCGTTGTACTCACAGTCTAAGACGACGCTTATAAGCGTCGTCAAAAGTCAAATTAACAACCAAAACCAAGCGGCCGGCCCCCTTCTCCTCATTTTGCATTCCGACCGATCGATCAAGCCCTAGATCCTCTCCTCCTCCCTTCTCTCCGACGACGAGCGAGCGGCCCTTGTCCTCTCCGGCGCCGAGCGACGTACGACGGCAAGCTCCTCTCCTCCTCCCTCCTCTCTGGCGCCGAGCGACCGTCCGCGTCCTCCTCTCCTCCTTCCTCCTCTGCGGCGCCGACCGGCCGACCCCATCTCCCTCCGCCTGAGAAAGAGATAATTCAAAAGATTTTTTGAGGCCAAGATAGATATGTCATTAAATTAATAGATAACTCAATTTTGGTAATCCACGTCAATCGACTTGGATTTTAGGGTTCTTTCCTGCATTGATGAATTGAGTAGATAAACTTTCCTTTTAGGGTTTGTGCATGCCAGATTTCAAAACTCACCCTCACATGCTAGGATGCTGTTCGCGTGTTATTATAAGGGTTCAAGGCATTTGATAGTTGGGATGTGTCATCTAATTACTAAACATGCATATTAGTACATGATAACATCTTAAAGGTCGTAAAGCGTAGATGAGTCTCAACATTGTGGAAGCAACTAAGGGATTGTGACAACAAAACAACCATTATTCTTGAAGTTTTAACTGATGAGGACATACTATAATATTGGTAAGGTTAACACTGAATTCAAGGGAAAATAATGTACACCAAAATGTGTGGTGCTGCTTGTACATTGAGTAAAGACAATGTCTCTATAAGGTGAGTAATGAGTACTGAGTATCATGAAAATAGATCACAGAGATGACTTCATTCAGAGTGCCCTGACTCCTGACTGATTGATAAACAGTGGATAAAGCAGGTATTATCTATATGGTCAATAAATTCGGCATGCCTGCGTCATCTTTGGTGTGTTTCAGTTCTTGTACTAATGATTCAGATATAGTGCTGTGTTATGGTGCAGTTCACCATGCACATAAAGTGATGACATTGAGATCCTTTCCAGACATTCGCCAAGCACCTGGTGAGGAATTGCTGGGGAAGACCGTCTTACTGTGGATGAAGTGAATGAAGAGGCTGAAATTACTGATTGCTGAGGTCTTATTTGAGACAATTGAACTTAATGTTATATCTGGAAAATATATTCCGTTCTGATATCTTTGACCATAATTTTGTTTGCGCCTCTTATTATTGCATCTGGACTTACATACAGGGGAGGAAGACAATAATGTTGTGGACCATACATAGTCCATGGTAAAATGTTGGTGAAGGTAGGTAGTGGAAGATGATCCATGACAGAGCTACTAAGCATTTTCTAATCATCAGGATGGTGTAACTTGATTTTAATTTCTCCCTTCATCCCATTTCTTTAAGTGCTATGCTAGCTATTCAGATGGATAAAAGGGGTTTTTATGATATCTCCATATTTATGCACTTATCTCTTTAATTCTTTGACATTTTGTTTCTTGAGGAGAATGGGGAAGGCAGCCATTGGAAAGCCAACTGAGCAACAGGTGAAGGTTTATTAAGTGCATATCATTGACTTAAAAATATTTAGTCTGTTGTAAAAATATTTTCAGTCTCCAAGGGGATGTCTAATTCTTTAAAAATCATTCTTTTCATAAATAAAGTTTTAATATTTTCATAGGTTTTTGGTTATTAACTTAGTATGTTGGTCAATATAATATCAAAATATCAGCCAGTATTTTCTATTTTATTTCTTAAGATTTCAATCGATATTTGAATTATCAATTAGTCAAATTAGCAGTTCATTCCGGAAATTAATAGTGTCTGGTTTCATTTCATTTTAGCCTCAAGAGAAGTCCATCTGCATTCTTTTGGTACAGCTCATCTCCTAAGACTAAAAAATTAGCGAAGTATGGCGCCATTTCATGGTTCAAACCTGTTAGCTCCACAAGATTTGTTAAATTTTCTTCTTCTTTTTCTTATAAAGAGAAATGGTTCCAACAAAGCATCTAATGTAGAAATGGAACAAAAGTCTATGTGGAAACGGGGTTCTCAGAAACCTACAGCATGCCTCATCTTTAGTTGTATATTGGAGACTTGCTTTGTCCCCTATTCTGAATGCTCACTTTTAGGAACAGAAACAATAAAGATCAGCACATACAGTGTATTCTTCAGTGGATGAAAGGAGTGATACTTGCCTTACTTGTAAACAGGTATACATTATTCCCGCACTTATGAATTACATCTCTCTTTCTCTCTCGTGACAATTTTGACAGTTATGTGATTACTGATATGTTTCTTCTGTTTCATTAGGTAATGATTTTTGAGAAAATCATTTAGAAAGATTTATACTTGCTAATTTGCTTTAAAAAAAATTATAGCATTAACAAGAATACTAGCACAAAGGTCAATATGAAGGAGAAGGCGAAACATTAATAAAATCTTTCATTCCTTTTAGCATCTATAACATCTGTTTCCAACCATTCTTTCTGAGAAATAAAAGCTCTTATGCAAGAATGAGTTGTGATTCAGAGTTGCATGAATTGTTAACATATCATGAGTAAACAATGGGTAGTGTATCGAGCAGCTCAGCATCAGAAACAATCTTACCAAAGAATTGGTGAGCACCGCAATCAATATTTAGATTTTATTTATTATTTAACTAATATTGCTTCTTTTTGTGCATACTAGGTAACAACATGCCGCGAGGAAAATGATTCAGAGATGTTGAGTTTCAGCACACAACTGTGGGATCTTCTTCCGATCAGTCCTTGCAGTCCCAGCAGCCCGACGAGTCCCAGCAGCACGAGTCCCATTCTCAGCACGAGTCTCAGTCTGAGCACGTGCCACCTGTTGATTGTCCAGACATGGATGACGTGCACATCCAAGGTAATTTGATTTATATTTTATATATTAATTTTTCTTACAATCTAATTATATTAAATCATTTGCCTTTAATGTTTTAATTAATGGATATTTTATTTTATTTTTATAGATGGACTGGGGAGAGTGAGGAGGACACGAGGACCCACTCGAGCACGGGACGTGTGGAGCCTACGTGAGGATGAGAAGATCGTGGTACATTGCAATGAACTGGGGCAGCCCATCAAGAGGGCTGCAAGCATTTTATCGACTTTTCTAGGATCGGTTGCGCGGAAGGGTCAGTTGTGTCCGCTCAACTATACGAAATGGAATGAAATGCTTCCTTCGTATAAGGTTGAGCTTCTTAAAGTTATTGAGGTAAAGAATTGAATTTGCTTACTATCACAATTTTATTTTTTAATTTAACATTGTTATAATATTCTTTAATTACTTTGGTGTAGAAAAAGTTTTTGCTTCCTAAAGAGAGTCATGATTGGGTGCTGAAGTCCGTCAACCGCAAGTGGAAAGAATAAAGGGTCAAGTTAAAGGCGGACTGGAAGCACGATGGTATGACAGAAGAGAAGGTTGCTCGTGTTTGTCCTCCTGATGTAATCACTCATCAGTGGAGGGAGCTTGTCCACTATTGGTTTTCCGAAAAAGCTTAGGTTGTGTATATTTTTTCAATACCTTAGATTGTTTTTGCTAATAATTTAGATTACAAATTTATATTGTTTATTCTTTTTTTGGGAAGACATATTCCAACATAGGTAGAGCTGCACGAGCCTCTCAGACTGTTCCTCATACTTCAGGCTCGATGAGTTATGCTCGACGTAAAGCTGAATTCGTAAGTTTTTTTGCAACTCTTTAAAATCATTTTAAACTGTTCTATCATATAGCATGTATCATGATAACTAGCTTGCCAATATACATTTTGTTATAGATGGATGATAATGGGAGGGAGCCTGGTACGGTGGAGTTTTATAAGATGACTCACACCCATAGAGATGGCAGTTTTGTTCGGGAGGAGTCAAGAGATATAGTTGTATGTATTCATCTTTGACTCTTTCAATGATATTTTTATTAGTTCTATTATTGGCATGCATTAATATGACTTTTTCTTTTGAGAGATATAGGACAAGGCAACAACTCTTATTTCAGAGCGCGTCGGGAGTCATCATCATCCGACGCGACCAGTCATGTCGAAGCTCAGGTGCTCGCTGAATTACTGGGCCCGGAGCGTTATGGTAGAGTGAGGGGTTATGGCGTTGGAGTTACCCCCACTCAGTTGTCTGCGGTGGGCATGTATAAAAGAAATGCTGGAGAAGGCAGTACCAATGCAGAAGTTAGTAAACTTCAGGCAACAATTGAAGATATGAAGGATCGCCATCAGGCAGAGTTGGCGGAGTTGAAGCAAAACCAACAAACTTTGCAGTCTCAGCTTGAGCATATTTCATCTATGTTACAACGATTTCTCCCTCCTCAGGTAAATAACTATATATATTTGATGATTTTACATAATTATTACTTATTTTGCATGAGTTAATGATTTTCATATTCCTAACTTCTAATATTTTTCTTTTTTGTTTGTAGATTTCTGATACTTCAATAGCTCGTAGAGATGATGATGGTGCTGAATCCGGTCCCTGATACGTTTTAGACTGTTATTTAAGAAGTTTTATATGTATCTTTCTTATATTTTTTAAAGTACATTGTAATTCTAAACTTATTATGTAAATTTAATCATATATGACAATATGAATGTTTTGAATGATCTGAATATTTATTTTGATGTAAATGTAATGCAGGTTCATATTGCTATAATATGTTTTTTAATATGCTTTTGTTTTTCTTTTTTTAAAAAAAAATTCACTCCCGACGCTTTAAAGCGTCGTTAAAAACCCCCTTTGGCACGGGCTGGCACGCCATCGCCGACGCTTACAAAGCGTCGGTAAAAATCCCTTTAGGCGACGCTATATAAGCGTCGTTATAGCGTCGGTAAAAATACATTTACCGATGCTTTATAGCATCGGCGAAAACCCAGAGTTGGGCTTCCTTTGGGCTTTCCTAACGCTTTAAAGCGTCGGCGAATGTGTTTTTGCCGACGCTTACATTAGCGTCGGGAAAGCCCAGTTTTTTTCGACGCTTTCTCTTAGCGTCGGCAAAAACATTTGCCACTCCGGTATCGCCAACGCTTTTGCGACGCTTCTGTTTGTGTTGCAGAAACTTTAGCCGACGCTTATAAGCGTCGGTAAAGATTACAAAAAGCGCCGGAAAAGATAAGTTTTCTTGTAGTGATATAACTAAATAAAATGATATTCATAAATACAAATATTATAATAGAAACTAATCTAGTAAATTCTCAAGAAGGAAATCTACAACCGACAAATAGATTTTTAACAATTTAGATATTTCACCTTCAAAATCTTGGAATAAAAAAAAACTTTTAAATTTATCCCATTGAGAAAACCCCTTTTATAAAACTTTAAGTAAAGTAATAACATATTTTTATCCTTTTCAATCTTTGCAACTACGACCTACCCCATGGCAAGGCCATAAGAGACTAGCTCTTGAATACAATAGCATGCTATCAATCCATATATGCTAACGTTTCGCTCTAACAGGCTGGACCTAAAAGAAAACTAGCTCTGAATCACATAGGAGATATATCTGTTAATAGCATGTGTAAACGATTGCCTTGACTAGCTAGGCTAAAAAAAAATAATTTTTGAATATAAAATACACCATCGATCAGTCTATTCCAGCAATCGCCCTACTGGCTAGGCCTGAAAGGAAAGCAGATCATGAATATATATGATCATAGTCAAACTAGAGAGCAAACATCACATCCATTTCGGTTAATTGTTCTTAGTCATATAGTAAAAATAATTTCTTCAAATGTCTATCCATTTTCAAACAAGGTTTGGCATCTCTTTCAAATAATTCCAATGTGCAATTTAAATACTCATGCCCATGATCATGCTCAAGTGGCACATTACATGCCATATCAATCAAACATTTTTCTTGAAGTACATTTTCATCATGGAAATCCAACAAGCATACACAATGTTGTCTTCTATACTTGATCCATGTTTTGAAATTCATTTCTTTTCATGAATTGTAAATATATATTTTTTAAACAACTATGTACTAAATACAATACAAAATATACATATGCAGATCAAGGTATTAGCTATAAGATAGATTGTATAAATAAAACATGAATGTATTTGTAAAGCTCTAGATAGAGATATATGCTTACAGATCCGGTTACAAAATATAGAAATTCTTCCAACAATGCTCTGTATGATCTAGACAAAATATATAGATGATTAGATTTTCTAAAAAGATCTAAAGTAACCATAAATTTCACTTTAAATCCGAGTATATGAAGGGTCCACCTAATTTGGAGAACCCACCCAAGGCTTGACAACCCATGATTCTTTCATATCAGGGGTTGTGACTACAGATCTAATGACTAGTAATTAAGATCTAGATGTGCACCACCAAGCTCAATCTAGCCTCCAGGAATACCATCAATCCCTAATTCAAAAATAGAGGGAGGGTCAAGGTTATCTCGGGTGTAGGGCTTGTCCCTTGAGCCTGATATGCCTCCAAGATCAGGTATATTTGCCTCCTATTGATTGCAAGAGTGACAAGCCTCGTTGGAGAGAGAAACAAAAGGATAATGGGAGAGGCTAAGTATGACACACACACACACACACACAGAGAGAGAGAGAGAGAGAGAGAGAGAGAGAGAGAGAGAGAGAGAGAGAGAGAGAGAGAGAGAGAAGAGAGGGTGGTTTAGAGATGGAGAGAGACCAATGAACTAGAGATTCCAAGAGAGAGAGGGAAAGAGAGAGAAAGGGAGAGTGACTATGAGCATCGAGTAGTGCGCAGGAAGTCGTTGGTGAGTTGGTAAAAAGAACTTCATTAGAAATGAAAAAAATAAGGATAAAGCTATACAATATTATCTAACATCATAATATCACATCAACATCAATATAAAATATAAATATCCACAATCTAGTGGCCAATATTATCATCCACCAAAAATAAGAATATTACTGATAAGATAAAATTGTGCATAATCCCATGTCATTAACTTTAGAAGAAAGATGTTGATAATTGTATAACATAATTCACTTCTTATTCTCCTCTTCTTTAATTAGCATTTTATCTTTGGCTAGGGCATGAGATAATTTGAGTGGCTTTGGTCGACCTATTTGAGCAGTTGATTGTTTAGACTATTCCAATTAAAAATCAGTCCAGTTTGGAAAGGAACAAAATCACCTACTTTGTGCTCGTAGTGTACCAGCCACTATGGTGGGTTTTTGCCCAATAGCAATCGCTTCATACCATGTAATGCTATCTTGATACTTTAGGAATACATTTTCAGACCAAAATCCATAGTGGCTGATTTTTAGAAGAATGTACCTAATAACCTATTGTCATCCTTGTTTATAGTCCATTAAAATCTCTTTTAAAAAATTCAAAAAAACTGCTAAATGGAATGTTACTCTATTTTAGCTCTTCCTTTCTCTATTTCTTTGAGATAGAATTGAAAAGAATTCTGTCAGCCAAAACAGGGAATATATCTATAATCTAATGTAAATGCTAAACTGTTTAAATTCCGTGTTGTTCCACACATGCATTGTCCAACGACTATCTTTTAGCCAAGTGAAGACTGCATCTGGTTATAATTATGGTCAAACCTAAACCCCATTTCTGAAGTCTGAACTCAAACCCGAATATAATTTACAATGCTTCAACTTTATCTAATAGTAGGTCTAAGTATAAATGATATTGATCAAGTTTTAGGTTCTTCGCTACTTTTGACTCTTATCTTGATGGTGAAGTGAGAAGACAAGGACTGATTACTGAAAGAGTGAGAGAGAAGGGATCAAGGAAGGGGAGGGAGAGAGAGAGAGGGTGACTGTTGATTCCCGTCCTTCCATCCATGACATAAAGGCCCACAAGAAATGTCATTGCCATAGTAGAAAATTTGGAATATTTTCATATATTTGTTTGTTAAGATAAGTAAGAGAGAAGAAATATTAAAATATTACATCTATAGACATACATAAAACAACTCAATCCATGGATTCGATTCAAACCTATGTCCAACATCAACTTAATAAAATTTTAAGTCTAATTTTATTTTTTTGGTATTATTTCATGTCTGATTTTGGACACCAACCTAACTCAATAGCTTGATAGATGTATTTTACATTCCCAAGCCTCACATTTCACATTGGTTTTGGGCCAGGTTTGTATTATACTAAGAACATCCATTGCTATCTCTCCTCTAGACAATCATCCATAAATATTTTCTTCTAATTATTAAATATACTTGAATATTCAAAGCTATTACAAATAGTCTTGGTTGATATGACTGATACTATCCATCAACTTTCTTTATCTCTCTCGGTTTTTCATGTTATGTCAACTTTCATCATCCTCTGAGGCCCAATTTAGCATTTTTTAGGGGCTAAAAAGCACTTCTCAGAGGATTAAAGATTCTTTTGCATCATTTTGAGATGTTTGGTAAAAATTTTAAACAATTTTCTACTTACTCAAAGCACTAAAAAAAGTCGTCAAGAAAAAAGCTCCATTCGGAGCTTTTGTGCAAAAGATCTAATTTAGATATGTCGAGAAAGTATTCTTATGTTAATAAAATTTTTTGTAGAGATGAAATACCCATGATAATAATATAATACTATAACAAAATATTATTATCATATTATTTGAAAATAATAATATCAGATGTGTTGTATTATTTAGATTAAAATATTAAAATAAAAAATTTATAAATTAAGAAGACTTTATGATAATAGTTTTTGATAGTATAAATAGTTAGATAACTGAAACCACGATGCAATATCTTTTATTGTTATTTTAAATAATAAAGGCACTTTCTCACAAATATTGCAGTTTCGAAGAACGTCAAAAATATAATTAGTAAACTGCAAACAACTTTTTGTTAAAAAATTCTATTAGCAAAAACATTACTAGCTAAGGCTCTACCGACAAAAACCTTACGAGCTAAAGTACATGCATTTTTTATGGATTCAAGTGAAAATTATTAAGATTTTTCTCATTAAAATCAACCATCTTCTATAAGTTGGCATAAGTGCAGATCCTTTATACCTAAGAATCTTGTGCCCCAACATATGTCCAATACTTGATTGGTGCACTCGTTGTGGGCTGCAGGCTACATGTGTGACTTTATAGGCCTCCAATTGATACCGAGCACGAGTCCTGAGATGCACAATAATAACCTACCTAACGCATATTGGCATGCACATGACGTTCAGTCACTAAGAATTCGCTTTATTGTATATAGGTCCAAATTGTTTAGCTTATTGAAATCTGTCATGCATCCTAACACTACACAAAAAAAGAACATTACCGACTCTTATTTGCCGACGCTTATTCCAAGCGTCGGCAAAAAATTTTTCCCGTCAACATTTGCCGACGCTTTTTACCGTCAACATTTGCCGACGCTTTTAAAAAGCGTCGGCTAATGACGACGCTTAAAAGCGTCGTCGAAACTTTTAACGACGCTTTTTAGCGTCGTTAAATAACGACGCTTAAAAGCGTCGTCGGAAGCCAAAACATCACCTCATCTTAGTCCCACATCGGTGGATCTGAAAAAAAAAACTGTTTATATAGCCAAACCCAACCACTCTGCGCGGATGGAATGAAGGTACCGATCGGGGAGATTGTTTGTATTTCTGAATGGAGGAGAAGATGTAGACCGCAAATGGTAATTTTTTTTTTTGCAAATGGGAATTCGCGACGCTTTAAAGCGTCGGGAAAGAGCGACGCTTTAAAGCGTCGTGAAATTGGAATTAGCGACGCTTTTAAAAGCGTCGGAAAATATTTTTTCCACTGTAGCATAGGCGATGCTTTACCGACGCTTTGGAAAGCGTCGGGATGGTTTCTACCGACGCTTTTAAGCATCGCTAATAGCCAAAAAAAGCGTCGCTAATGTCCAAGTTTCTTGTTGTGTAATAGTAAAATATATAAATTTAAAATAACGCTATGGGCGTGAAGTTGGTACCAAGAAAAAGTTCTTTAGATTAGATACCAAGGTGCCATGTGATGGGGGGCAAAATGGATCGTTTTGCTCAGAATAAGGGATCATCCGATTCCAGCCAGCCAGACTTCGACACCGACCAGGCCAGACCTCGATTCTGTTAAGAGCCAATCTGATCTTGGACTTCGTCGAAAGCTCGGCCGACCTCGGCCGAATCTCTCTATTGCTACGACCTATAGCAACCTCTTCTAATGTTTATAATGACGTCTTAGGCCCGAGTTCGGGGCGCCCTGCTGCGTTGCCGGCGAGCCAAAGAGCTCCTTCGACTGCAGGACTATACGACGACACGCCCCGGCAGAGCTCGGGGCGCCTTTATATTCGCCGATACGACCCCACCCGAGCTCGGGGTGCCTTTATATTCGCCAACACACCCCGATCCAAGCTCGGGGCATCTTTATATTCGCCAACACGCCTCGACCCGAGCTCGAGGCGCCATTGATATTCGATGACATACCCCGGCCAAGTTCGGGACGCCCTATCCAACAACGTACCCCGACCCACGAGCTCAAGGCACCCTACCGAGCAGACTTTAGAATCGGAGAGGCTAGGCCGACCTCAGCACCCGCCAAGCCGACCTCACTAAATATATGCGCGACCTCTCGAGCGAGCTTGACCTCAACACTCACTGGGCTGACCTCACCGAGTATATGATGCGACCTCTCATCGAGCTTGATCTCGCCCACGTCCGCATCCACACACACGCCTATGCTCGCATATGTGGCCGTACATTACAACTTTATCACGCCATGCTTTGCTTGGTGACCAACGACAATCAAGGACGACGCCATGCTGCCCCAGCCATACCCTGCCACATCTACCAACATCTTACCGTTCATAAAAACGCCCTACACCGTGCGCCTCAAGCAAGCTCTAGCTGCGCGCCATCTGGCTAAAAGCCATCTCCTCCCATGATAAGGATGGGTCATACCTCGCCACCTAGGCACTTCTACGGGGACTATAAATAGCCCCATTAGGTAACACCTATGGAACTTTTTTGATCAACTAAGATCCACTCTAATTTGAGCATCGGAGGGCCCTCACCGGAATCACTAGTGAGACTTTGTGTAGGTACGCCGTCGCACGGAAGATGGCTCTTCTTTCTCCACTCCGGCAGGCAGCTTCCTTGTTTCTCCCGGTGTGGCCACCTTCGAGCCAAATTTGAACCACAACACCATGTTGTTGGGTTTTGACCCACATGACCACATCGTGGTCAGTTACGATTCCGTGAGAAGTGGAAGCATTATCCTTGATGGTAGGATAACATAACGGGTCTCACCCTCTGCCTAGCAAGTGAACAGAAAATTGGACTCCATCTCCTGAGTGTTCGAACAGGGGCCAAGAGGGAGATACGAACTTAGGACTTGATCATCCAGAAAACAAAGGAAGCTTTGATCGTTCAGTCTATCATGGATCCAGGTATGCTTCCTTTCAAGATTGGTTCTATTATGATCCTATTTAAGATGGTTTTTATCATGTGGTATCAGAGCCTGGTTCATCCTAGAACCAGATCACAGTAAAGGGGAGAACCAGATCATGGTAAAAGACCCATTTTTGACAGTCCATGGATAGTCCTCCACGGCCGCAGGGACTTGGCAATGGGATGGTCCGACCCTGTGATGGCCGGCAAAACAACCCCAATGCCGGATCAGCCATGGCTTCCATCCCATCCAAATGCCGGATCGGGCCGGATTCATGGATTTGAGAAACAACCCCAAAAGGGGAAGAATGACCCTGCTGACGCCGGATCTGGCCGGCATATGCCGCCATGAGCCATCAGAGGATCCGGCGTAGCCGCCGGCCATGGTCTGCCTCCCACCCTTTTTTTAAAAAAAAAAAAAAGATAAAACTCACCGGAGTCAGTGCGGGTGGTTCGACCGCCCGGGTGACGCCGTCGGGCGGCGTTTCGTCCGGCACCGGGCCCATCCCGGTGGCGCCGTCGGGCGGCACTTCGTCCGGCAGCATGATCGCCGCCCGCTGCTCCTAAGAGCCGACGGGTTGGGTTCGGCGGAACCCCAACCCGCCGGCGTTGCCCTGCTGGCGTGCGACCGCCGGTGGGCTCGCCATCGGGCGGCGAGTCCACCGGAAGGAGGCGGCGCGCTCGTCGCCCGGCGACCGGAGGCTGGCGGGCTGGGTTCAGCGGAACCCTAGCCCGCCGCTAAAAGAGGAGGAAGACGGGTCGATCCCGACCCGTCTTCAGTTCTTTTAAAAAAAAAAAAATATTAATTTATTCATAACGGGTCCGGGTTTTGAGTTTTAACCCGAACCCGTAATTGGTAACCGTCTGCATTTAAAAAAGGGCATAACGGGCATAACGGGTTCGGGTTTTTGGGTTTCGATCCGAAACCCGAGTTCGTTTGGCCAATAAAAAGGAAATTTTTGGTTAAACCCCTCTGCATAGTTTATTTGTGCAAACAGTCCTTCCAGGGCTGTTAGAAGGACGAATAATTTTCATTTCAGTCCCTGTTAAATGTTAAACTTATGCATACAGTCCTTCCAGGGCTGTTAAAAAAAGAAATGTTTCTGTTAAATCCCTGTGAAATATTTTATTTATAGTGAAGTCCTTAGAGGGCTGTTAAAAGATGAAATTGTTTCTGTTAAGCCCCTGTAAAACATTTTATTTATGCTGACATCCTTCCAAGGCTATAAGAAACAAAATATTTTGATTTAGTCCTTGTAAAGCATATCACTTATTTAGAGATCCTCAAAATATGTTAATTTAGTCCCTATAAAACATATTATTTATGCAGAGGTCCTTGTAGGGTAATGTGATAAAAAATTTTATCATTTATTTTACATTTTAGTATACTTGATAGCATGATATGACATATGTACTGATTGTGTAGATTAGTAAAATATTAAATACATGTTTTATTTTAATTTGTCATATTATGAATTGTCAATTATGTGCAATGTCATTATTTTAATTTGATGTCTATATTATGAAATAGTTTGGTAGTTGCCAAAGTAACCCAACTAGAATGTTTAATAGACATCAAGTCATCAAATACTCTAATCCCAGGTATTAAGATAATGACTTTGCAAATTATGACTTACAGTTTTTCAATCATGAGATATTATGGATTGGCCCAAAGGTGCACCACTTTCAAATGATTGATTTGCTGAGTTAGGATAATTAATGAGTATCCTTGATTTAATAGGTATTGGATGCTCAAAGGCAACAGACCTATTTGAATTTTGGACCTATATCATTAATTATTCCTAGGTGAATTGGGAATCACCATAATAGTAATTTAGTATTTCATGATTACTACCCAAAGGTGTATTATGGTAATACTGTTTATGTTATTCATCATTATTGCTAACTCAAAGTGTTAATGTTGTAAGCATTTTCTTATTGTTAATTTTCTTATTGCAGTATCTATTCCTATTTCGCTTCATTCGCAAGCTTCATCTGTTACGATCTTTAATGGAACTAATTTCTCAGAGTGGAATGAACAAGTCCAGTTTCACCTAGGTGTTCTGGATCTTGATTTAGCACTCCGATCTGAAAAACCGGCTGATATTACTGATTTGAGCAGCTCGGAAGAAAGGTCTTTTTATAAGACTTGGAAAAGATCGAACAGATTGAGCATTATGTTTATGCGGATGAGTATAGCGAACAATATCAAGTCAACGCTTCCTGAATGTGACAGTGCTCAAGCATTATTGAAAACTGTGGAAGAACGTTTCCGATCTGCTGATAAGTCTCTGGCTGGGACATTAATGGCTAAACTTACCACCATGAAATTTGATGGTACTTGTGGGATGCATGAGCATATCCTTGAAATGACAAATGTAGCTGCTAAGCTGAAGGCTCTTGGGATGGATGTGAATGAATCCTTTTTAGTTCAATTTATTTTGAACTCCTTGCCTCCTCAATTTGGATCATTTCAAATTCACTATAACACTATTAAGGATAAGTGGAATGTGAATGAATTGACCAGTATGCTTGTTCAAGAGGAGACAAGACTTAAGCAACAAGGATATCATTCTGTCAATCTTGTAAGTCATGGAGCCAAGAAGAAATGGAAGAAGCCAAGAAAGGGCATGAAGAGTGGACCATCCAAGGGTAAAGAGCCTCATCATGATACCGAGGTTCATAAGAAGAAACAAAACAAAGATAGATGCCATTTCTGCAAAAAATTGGGACATTATCAGAAGGACTGCCATAAACGCAAGGCATGGTTTGAAAAGAAAGGTAAGCCTTTGGCTTATGTATGTTTTGAATCAAACCTTACTGAAGTTCCTTCTAATACTTGGTGGTTTGACTTAGGTTCTAATGTTCATGTTTCAAATACGATGCAGGGATTCCTTACAACCCAGATGCAAGATCCAAATGAGAGTTTTATCGTTTTGGGGAATGGGGTTAGAGTTCCTATAACAGCTGTTGGAACCTATCGTTTGCTTTTAAATACTGGTTGTCATTTAGATTTGCTTCAGACTCTTTATGTTCCTTCTATTTCTAGAAATTTAATTTCTGTTTCTAAACTTAATGTTGAAGGATATTTCTTTAAAATTGGGAATGCTAGTTTGCGTCTTTTCAAAGACAATCTCTTCATTGGTTCTGGTGTCTTGTGTGATGGTTTATATAAAGTAAATCTTGATAATCATTTTGCTGAAACTCTTATGACCTTGCATCGTAATATTAGAATTAAACGAAACATGATAAATGAAAGATCTTCTAACTTGTGGCATAAAAGATTGGGTCATATATCCAAAGAAAGATTAGAGAGATTAGTAAAGGATGGGATTTTGTTAAACTTAGACTTTACTGATCTCGGTATGTGTGTAGACTGCATTAAGGGAAAGCAAACCAAACACACAAAGAAAGTTGCCACAAGAAGTGAAGAACTTCTTGAAATTATCCATACAGACATTTGTGGGCCTTTTGACTCTCCATCATTTGGTGGAGAGAAGTATTTTATCACCTTTATTGATGATTTTTCACGTTATGGTTATGTCTATTTGTTGCATGAAAAATCTCAGGCAGTGGATGTCCTAGAGGTATACATTACTGAGGTTGAAAGACAATTAGATAGAAAGGTGAAAATTGTCAGGTCTGATAGAGGTGGTGAATATTATGGTAGGTATGATGAAACAGGACAACACCCTGGCCCATTTGCTAAACTCTTAGAAAAGCATGGCATACGTGCTCAATACACTATGCCGGGAACGCCACAGCAGAATGGAGTAGCTGAAAGGCGTAATCGTACACTTATGGATATGGTTAGGAGTATGTTAAGTAATTTTCCGTTACCCATATCGTTGTGGATGGAAGCCCTTAAGACCGCTGTATACATATTAAACCGGGTTCCTAGTAAGGCAGTTCCAAAAACTCCTTTTGAGTTATGGACAGGAAGGAAACCGAGTTTAAGACACCTGCATGTTTGGGGTTGTCCGGCGGAGGCCAGAATTTATAATCCACATGAAAAAAAATTGGATTTTAGAACGATTAGTGGATACTTTATAGGTTATCCCGAAAAATCCAAAGGGTATAGGATTTACTGTCCTAACCATAGTACGAGAATTATAGAGACCGGTAATGTCAAATTCATTGAGAATGGTGAAACCAGTGGGAGTGATAAACCACAAAATGTGAAAATTCAAGAAGTTAGGGTGCAAGTCCCTTTACCCATGACTTCTAAGAAAATTGTTGTTCCTACAGTTGTCACACAGTTTAATAACAATGAACAACAAATTAATGATCAAACACTCCATAATGAAGTTATCACCACTGAACAAGTTGTAGAAGAACCACAAGGGATGACATTAAGGAGATCTCAAAGAGAAAGAAGATCTGCCATTCCAAATGATTATATGGTTTATCTACAAGAATTTGATTTTGATATAGGGACAAGAAAAGATCTGGTTTCTTTTAAACAAGCCATAGAAAGTATTGATTCGACTAAATGGATTGATGCCATGAAAGATGAGTTAAAATCAATGGATCAGAATGAAGTCTGGGATGTCGTTGATTTGCCCGAAGGTTGTAAGACAGTTGGGTGTAAGTGGGTCTTTAAGACCAAGCTCGACTCAAAGGGACATAAAGCCAGACTGGTGGCCAAGGGTTTCACTCAGAAAGGAGGCATTGATTATAAAGAGACCTTTTCTCCTGTATCTAAAAAGGACTCATTTAGAATTATTATGGCTTTGGTTGCACATTATGATTTAGAGTTGCACCAAATGGATGTAAAAACTGTTTTTCTAAATGGGAGTTTAGATGAAGAAGTCTATATGGACCAGCCCGAAGGTTTCCCATTAAAGGAAAAAGAACACATGGTTTGCAAATTAAAGAAGTCAATATATGGTCTTAAACAAGCTTCCCGACAATGGTATCGCAAGTTCAATGATACCATCACTTCCTTCGGTTTTAAGGAAAACACTGTTGATCGGTGTATATACCTGAAGGTCAGTGGAAGCAAGTTTATCTTTTTGGTCCTATATGTTGATGATATATTGCTTGCCAGTAGTGATCTTGGCTTATTGTATGAAACTAAGGTTTTTCTCTCAAAGAACTTTGAAATGAAAGATATGAATGAGGCAACCTACGTGATAGGCATTGAAATATTTCGTGATCGATCACGTGGATTGTTAGGGTTGTCTCAAAAGGCATATATAGACAGAGTTCTAGAGAGATTTGGTATGGAGAATTGTTCAGCCAGTGTTGTTCCAATTCAGAAAGGGGATAAATTTAGTCTCATGCAATGCCCACAGAATGAATTGGAACGTAAGCAGATGGAAAATATACCTTATGCTTCTGCAGTTGGTAGCTTGATGTACGCTCAGACCTGTACCAGACCGGACATCAGTTTTGCAGTTGGAATGCTAGGAAGATACCAAAGTAATCCAGGGATAGATCACTGGAAAGCTGCAAAGAAGGTGATGAGATACTTGCAAGGAACAAAGAATTACATGCTTACATATAGAAAGTCAGATAGCCTTGAGGTGATTGGCTATTCGGATTCAGACTTTGCTGGATGTGTGGATAGTAGAAAGTCAACGTTTGGCTATTTGTTCCTATTAGCTGGAGGAGCAATCTCATGGAAAAGTGCCAAACAGACAAGCACTGCTTTGTCCACCATGGAAGCAGAATTTGTGGCATGCTTTGAGGCCACGGTTCATAGTTTGTGGCTGCGTAACTTTATCTCGGGACTTGGGATTGTCGACTCTATTGCCAGGCCGCTGAGAATCTTTTGTGACAATACTGCAGCCGTCCATTTCTCCAGAAACGACAAATATTCTAATGGTGCCAAGCACATTGAGCTTAAATATTTTGTTGTCAAGGAGGAAGTTCAGAAACAAAATGTGTCTATAGAAAATATGAGGACAGAGCTCATGATTGCAGATCCTTTGACAAAAGGTTTACAACCGAAGACTTTTAAAGAGCATGTTGAAAGAATGGGTCTTAGTTGTAATTCATGATATTTGTTGAGGATTGTATTATGTTTATTTCTTTGACACTTAGATATAATTGATTATGTTTCTGTTTTTCCTGTTCTTCAAATATATGTACATGTATGGGTTTGAATGTATGATTACAGGAATTGTCTCTGACAAAGACATAATGTTTGACCATTAAAGATACTTCTCATTTATGGACTATGGTTAAATAATTTGCTAGTGTTGTAGTACTTGGAAGGAACTATGTCATTATATTGATGTGGAACCGCCTTGACTCGCATTAGTAAGTTGTTTAATTATGGTATTATGATGACCCAACTGACTATGGATTAGAATGATGCGCGCCTAATGTTTATATCATTTCTAACCAAAGTATGGTCATATGGGCCAAGTGGGAGAATGTTGGGTTTTGACCCACATGACCACATCGTGGTCAGTTACGATTCCGTGAGAAGTGGAAGCATTATCCTTGATGGTAGGATAACATAACGGGTCTCACCCTCTGCCTAGCAAGCGAACAGAAAATTGGACTCCATCTCCTGAGTGTTCGAACAGGGGCCAAGAGGGAGATACGAACTTAGGACTTGATCATCCAGAAAACAAAGGAAGCTTTGATCGTTCAGTCTATCATGGATCCAGGTATGCTTCCTTTCAAGATTGGTTCTATTATGATCCTATTTAAGATGGTTTTTATCACATGTATTATAGATTGGATGATATGACCTTTTTATCATTTAATGAGGGATGGGATTTGAGCTTTAGAGGGTATGGATCCTCAATTCCGCCGCGTTACTCGATACCCCAGGGCAACTTGAGGTTTGGCAAAGGTGGAAGGAGAGGATGGATAACTAGGGTGAGTTAGAATCCTATTCGCGGTCTTTAAAAACTACAAAATAATGTGCTATGTGTCAAGAGGGGATTGGTGTGGTTCGTAAAGTTAGCCCAATTCACATGCAAATCTTGGGTAAAGCATGAGCCCTCTTATGCACTGCCCACTATTTCTGTATACTAGGTTTGAGCCTCAAAGCATTTTTTATATTTAAAAAACGGCTAAAATAATGAAAAATGATGTTTTATTAAATTATGTTAATAATTTTTTTAAAAAAAGAATAGTAGATGGATCGGGTCGTGTGAACGAATCCAATAGTCACTCTCCACGTTACTCTCTCTCTCTCTCTATATTTATACTATGTATCATCAAAACAGAGGTGAGAATTTATCTTGTTATCCATCGTGTGCATGCTCCGAAATTTGAGCAAGTTCATTGTACTTGATTCATCCGATATTTTTTTTATAAATTTTAATGTTAATATAAAAATATTATTTTGACAAAAGTATCAGCCGAGATGAAAGTCTGGTCCAAGCTAGACTCGGACTATACGGAGATAAACCATATTACTCATAGTTAGGTCGCGATATGATCGATAAAAGCATAGTTCGAGTCAAATTCTTCCTTTTCAAGTCTGTGTCAAATGCAACACCAAAATACTAGCCTGGTGGTAACGAGGCTTGGATTCTATATGAGTTGATCGAGTTCGAAATACATAGGTGTCGATTAAATCAGAGGACCACATTACCCCACGGTCGGATGGCTCTGTGTGGATATGCTTTCGTTCTATCTATACTGAGGTAGCTGGATGGCCTAGTGGAGCTTCCCACAGGTTGGGAAGGGCACGGAAAATTTGCGACCTGCATCGAACATTCTAAGAGGACTGCCTCCCCCCCCCCCCCCCACCCCACCCCCCGTTTTACCAAAAAAAAAAAAAAAAAAAAGAAAAAGAACAAAAAAAAATTGAGGGAGGAACATGTCGGATTTATGCTGTTCTCCTGCTCAATCTCTTGAAGAGAATCGAAGGCTTCTCACCCCACTCTCATAGCTTGTTCTCCGCCATCGGCGCCGCCTCCGCGGCCTCCGCTGCGGCCGCTTTCATTGCGGCCGAGAGGCCCTTCGCTCCTGCTCCGAGATTTGAACCAGTTTACTGTACTTGATTTATCTAATAATTTTTTTATAAATTTTAATTTTAATATATTAATATTATCTTGACGAACGCATCAGCCGGGATGAAAACCTAGTCCAGACTGGACTCGAACTATACGGAGATAAACCACATTACTCACGGTTAGGTCGCGATGAAATCATGAAAAACATGGTTTCTCCTGCTCGATCTCTTGAAGAGAAGCCAGGCTTCTCCCCCCGCTCCCACAGCTTGTTTTCCGCCTCCGCCGCGGCCGCTTCCATTGCGGTCGGGAGGCCTTTCGCTCCTGCGCTGTTTTCAGGTGAGTCGACTTGGATCTCCTCCTCCTTACACGCGTTCTTGATGTTTCTGTTTCATATTCTATTGTTGGGATTTGAAGATTTAATATTCAGCTATGATTTTGGTTCATAGCTTTCACAGATCAACAAAAAGATAGTTTCTTTTTTTATAAGAAGGATGCCGTGTTGTTCTTGTTCCCGTTGCTAAATTAAGGTAGAAAGATGCGAGCGTGCGCCAGGAACTTGGATATCAGACATATATATGATTTCTTGTAATGTAGAATCCGCGGTGGAATTATCAAAACTTACTTTTTATGCTTTGATTTTAGCATGAATGGATTAGATCTTGATTGAATTTCTTGTGGAAAATTCTAAGAACTGATTGTGCGAAGATGAGTGAGTTTCCGCAGGCCTATTCTAGGCAGCTCCAAGATCAATTTTTTTTAAAATAGTTTATGCTTGTCATACGTGGAATGTTTTCTAATTGTCTAGATGTTGTATGATTTATTATATATTTTGAAGCTATGGATTTATTGATAAGAAGGAAAACATGGGATAACGTTAAGTATTAATGTTCTTCTAATACAATTTGGGGGAAGTTCCTCACTTCCTCCATGTTTCCTTAAAAAAAAAAAACAAAAGACAAAACAAAACAAAACAAAACGAAATGTTTGAGATTTGTGAGAAGGCATGGATTCGGTCATTGTTGAAATTTAAGCACAAGTATGCAACTTTTGCAGGAAAAGAGGGCTTTCTCATGAAGCTTAAGCAGTTGGTTGTAGAGTAGGGAAACCTACCACGTGGGTAGCAGTAAAAGCCCATGAGACTAAAGTGCAACCTATGAAATTCCTGTGTCCATAAGAAAGGGGAATTGGCGGGGTCTTGATAGAGGGTATTATGTTTAAATATCAGGAAAAAAATATCAGCTAAAGTTCAAAATGCATGATGGAATGCATGGTCCTACGGGGTGATACATGTAAGAAAGTTTGCTAAGTTTTATAATTACTGGAACAATTGGCTCTAAAGATTGTAATCCAACAAGCAGTTGACTTATCAAGATGAGATGGCTCAACATAGCTGTGATGAAATGAGATAAATAATAAAAAAAAAACCCTATGTCCCATCATGGTTGTAATGAAAAATGTTCATTTTAAGAAGCCCCAATGATGATCAGATTTTCTTACAAGGCAAACTTTGCAATGCAAATATAAAATTAATTTTGCTAAGTTTCAAAGTATAATATACTTGTGGGGGAATAGATGGCATTTAGCATGTCAAGTGTCTTTTCTGAAGAGCTGAGCTAGAAGGATCTTTAGAATGAGATTGTGATATAACAAAAATTGGTTGAAACTTACGAGGAGCGGTGTTTATATACTTTCAGTATTGTAAGGTTTTCATATCACTTGTTTTTTGATTTTCTATAAATATTATCTCCTACATCACTATAGTTTCTCTCTTATCGTACTCATTGAGTAGACTCTTTGGTAGGGAAAGCTAGAGTTTTATTACGATTCCATGCTATAAATTGTGATCTTTGCTTCTACATAAACTTTGTCTTCAAACGCTTCTTGTAATTTTGAATTAGGAGATATGTCCCATCCAAAAATGGAGGTGAAAGATATATTTTGATGAAGCGGTAATTAAGCAGAACTAAGATATGGGATAAGGCTCACGGGTAATTGTTACTAAAATCAGGCTTATGCGATACATATGTTTAATTGAGAGGTCGGAGTGCTCAATGGATGGTTGTTTAAGCAGGAGAGGGAGGTCATTCTATTGACAACCCTCATTTCTTTTTTATATGAGAATTTAAAAAGAAAATCTTTGTGGTTTGGAGATGCGTGATTCCCCATGATATAAGTCATCTTCTTTTGTGCGTCGTGTTTATAAATTTATCTAAATATGCTTGCATGTGTACTTTTTTAATAAATTAACTTTTTTGACTTTTAGCTAACAAATTGTTTACCTCAGTTTGTGCTAAATGCTTTTTAGGGTGTCATGTGTGCAAGTGTCTAGAAGAATGCGACATGGGTATCTTCTAAAAATCAGACATAAAACATTTTCATATATATAGAGAGAGAGATAGAGAGAGAAAAGTAGACTTGGCTACACTTGAGTAGTTCTCCACTCAAATTCGATTAGGTCTAGGTCGGACGATTAGGATCTCATATCGATGATCCGAGTCATTGGATATGCCCTATTACTCTCAAAGTGTCCAATTGTTAAAACCTCAAAAAACTCAATATTTGGATTGTCTAGGTAACAATGCATACCAACATATTCTACTTGATTGTGCATACATCATTCATCGACATTGCAGGGCCTATGTGTTATGTGCAATTTCGTTTTTGTTCTCATATGCCAAATTATTTTGACCAACAAGTCTTGCCCAATATACATAGATGGACTTTATATCGGTGAATGTGTCTAAGATTTTAATGAAACTTTTTAAACTGAACTTGCATATATTCATTGGTTTATTTGCAATTTTGTCAATAATAGGAGCAACATGAACTAGTTCTAATTGACATGAACTAGTTCTAGTTGTCTTATGTATTTCAGACTACTGTTGTAACGACTAGAAGGGTACTGGAAAGACATTCACCAAGAATGGCATGGAAACTTCTTAAAGGTGCTTGGCCTTGCAAAATTACAAAATTGTAGTTTTTGACAAATGTTTGAAGTACTTTTGTATAGTCTTCTCTATCTTGTTTGATATTATATTTTTTTGGGAACCAAAGATTCCTTTTAAGAAGCTAAATCCTTGCCAGCCACTAAGCTAGGGGTGCAAAACTGACGAGTAATTTTTCCTTGTAAGTTTAAAACTGAATTGCATGAACAGTGGTGATACTATGTCTAACAAATTGCTTTTTATTTTACATTAAACATTCTTGTGAGAATTTGGTGTATTTTGCTTATCTAATTCCAATGTGTTAGATTATTAATTTTGACAAAGAACTAGAAGATCTAGAATGCTCTCGCACATGATGTGTAATTCCATTGCTTACGAATAAAGGAGTCAAAACTGTTGGATCTGTCATTGTACTAGTTCATATGTGTTATTCATCAAGTAGCTTTCTCTGGAAACAGGATACTAGCATGCTCCACTTTATATGCTTTAGAGGATTTAATATTGCATTTAGTTGTTGTTATGGTGCGCAACAATAGTTTGTGCCATTGTCATTTCAGATTCTCATAATGCACCCTTTTTCTTTTCAGGGTTTCCATTTTTTTTTTCCTTTTTTTTAAGTGGGGGGGGAGGGGGTGCTTTCATGGAGAAGTCATATATGCTTTTCCTGTTTGATGTATGGAGGGGCGATAATGTGCTTACACATTGATAGTGAATGAAGGGCTTTTATGGAGAATTCTCAGTAAACATATATGATAGTCTTGTTTTCTTCCTAATATTGATTCTGGAAACAAATACCAACAGATGAAAGTATTTATAGTGCACATATATCTGCTGTGCCACTAAGTTGATGCTTGCTGTGACATGTATTCTGAGTCAAATTTGTTATCTAAGTGGATATGTGAATTGTCTATGTATAGATCTGGCATCAATACATGGGCACATACATCTGCTGTGCCACTAAGTTGATGCTTGCTATGACATGTATTCTGAGTCACATTTGTTATCTAAGTGGATATGTGAATTGTTTCTTATACATTCTTATACATTAGAACCTAAGTTTGCCATTTATTTTAGGACATTTATGAAAGTTTCAGAGATGCATCACTAGAGATTTGACCAACTACAAAGGACCCTTGATGTTTAGCTTGAGCACCATGATGTCACATGTACTGCCCACAATCACAAGACCTAGCTTGTTGGAGTATCCTTGATTCAAAAAAGTGTTCATTAACACTTGATTGAGTATGTACCAACTTGACTAAACGCATAAGGCTACCAAAATTTCAAGGAGAGCTCAAAGGTGGTGTTTAATCATTTATCTACTCTAGTAGCTGTTTGGATCCATTTTGCGGTTTGATGCAATGAAATAGCACCTAATGTAGTTATTTTGGTGATTTTTGTAGCATAATGGTTTCATACAGTCATCAATAACAGAGGGTTTTTAAAGGCCGCTAGTAGCGATTCTTGGCGGGTGACCTAGGCCAAGATGAACCGAAATATTTATCTGCCTAGATCAATACGGTTGATTCAAAAAATTAAAAAAAAACATTTCCCTGTTTCTCTGCTGACTTTTAGTGATCTGGATGTCAAAACATTGACTATAATTTCCTCCCCTTTTTTCTCCTCTCTTCTTTTGTCTCCTGATCCATGCTGCCTTTCTCCTAGACTCACCAGCTAGTCTCTTTGCCAGTTTGGGCCACCATCTCAACACCCCTTTTATAGGCCAACCCACTGCTACTCTCTCTTTTCCTCTCTCTCTATACATATGCCGCTTATCCATGGGCAATTTTTCCAGCACTGCTCTGCTTATCCATGTGCCATAATGTTCAGCTACCATTGATCGTTTCTGCCTCCCTTGTTCCATTGTCAGATAGTAAAGTACAATTGGCCAACATGTTGATATCATATCTGCTGATACTTGAAATATATCAGGTTGTATTGGCCAAAATATTATAGGCCAACATTTTATGTGTATCGTATCAGATCAGATGTGGCCATGATCTCAAAATAAGAAGAAAATCTTGCAAGAACTGTGTGACATGGTGACCTGTGTAAAGGTATGATTAAAACAAAATGTGGCGACACAGGGGTTATATAAATGTAAGCACATGAAGATGCATTTAGATATACACTCGATGTATATCTATAGAATAATGAAAATTTGAAACCAGTTTCTAGGGTTACAATAGGTTGACAGTCGGTCACAAAATCTGCTTGATCTTTCTATTTAACCTCCTCTACTTCATGTTCTACTCTATAGCCGACCCCATATTTTATGGGAGGAGACTTGGATGAAAATGATGATGATAGTATGGTATGCTGAACTGGCTCGTACCGGTCGTTTCAACTCGTATCGGACCGGCCTGGTTCAAGCGTAGAAAACGGTTTCGGCTCCTTTGGGGCCGGAACCGAGCAGTATAAGCCCGGTACTGGTGGGCACCGGACCGGTTTGCACCGATACGCGCCCTGGGCAGCACGCCCGCACGCAGAAAACTGTGCTCGCGTGGGCGCGAGTTGGGAATCGTGCCCATACGCGGTTTCCTGTGCTCGGAATCGCGCCCGCGCGGGGTAGCGTGCCGTGCACTGCCCCGCACAGGGCATTTAATGCCACTCTGTGGCATTTAATGCGGCGCGCGCACGTCCGCGCGCACCCCCACGCGCGCGTCCGCCCGTGCTTTCGCGGGCTGTGGGTCTGTTGGCCAGTTCGGTACCGGTTCAAACCGGTCCAAACCAGAACCGTACCGATTCGGTAGGCAACTGGTACGCCTACCAGTACCAGTACAACGTACCTTGGATGATGGTGATGAGAATGATTGTATACAGAAGTGTAATGGTCTGCATGTTGCTGTATGACATGAATATGTGTTGGACATGGGCGTTGGACACTATTGCATGAGATATATGCAAGTCATAGCTGCAACACATGTTTGATTTTCATTTTGAGATCTCTCTAAAAGGCAAAGGGCTAATTGTCATTGCATCTGTAGAATGAACCCCTGCATTTTTGTCACTATATGCATGCGTACTGAATTTGGCTCGATGTAGTTTAGGATCATTTGCTTGT
The DNA here is from genome assembly GCF_051530095.1 of Phoenix dactylifera. Taxonomy (NCBI): domain Eukaryota; kingdom Viridiplantae; phylum Streptophyta; class Magnoliopsida; order Arecales; family Arecaceae; genus Phoenix; species Phoenix dactylifera. Next base: position 10,601,917 of record NC_143197.1, read on the forward strand.
AGAGTTTTTTTCTCGAAATCACTATAGACTATATTTGTTACATTATTAGATCTTTTCGATTCCTATTCATGAATTTTGACCTTACAGTTTGATTTGGAAGTTCTGGGCTACTCAGCTCCTCTTTTAGTAATAATCACTTTTGGACCAATCCTGGTCTCTATTTCTCATTTTTCTGATTAATTATTTAAGTTGCCTGCTTAGTCTGCCCCCTCTTTTAGTACTATTCATTTCTTTCTTAGGTACAGAGAGTATACTCTTCCTTTTCATAATTGATTAGCTTTCAATAAATCTTATGTGATCTTTGAGTTTTGTTTACACTTTTGGGGACCACATATCTCTTTCTTGTTTTCATGGTTTTGCCTATGTCAATTATTTTTGTACACCCTCCATTTTCATGCTTAAGTTGAAGTGAAATGGAAGACCTCTCTTTACTCATTTTTGTGCAACTTAGGATTTCTGTGAGCTATAATCTAATCTCTTTAGTTCATTGTTCTTGTTCTTGGCCCTCTCCAATGTTTGAGCCTTTTGCTTTATTAGGTTGACATGTAATTAATATGTGCTTTGTTGATTCGTAAAGACATAGTATGTGTTGCTTTTGTTCCTTGATTGGCCATCCCTTTCTCCTACAAGGCTCGTCAACTTCATTACTTTCAAATTTTTGACTTAAACCTTTTACTCATTATACTGATTGGTGTCACAATCCATTTTGTGGTCCTTGTTCCTACTAAATTTGTGTTATGCCTCTTAAGATTGTCCTTCATGTCTTTAGGCCAATCCCATGTCTTTGCTTTCTTTCTTTCCATAATCCTGAGTTTTTTCTTTGGTTAACTTTTTCTCTTTTTCCCAATAGTTTCAACTGTTGTCATTATTTTGTCCTATACACACTAACTATTGACCTTACGCGTCAATTTTTTAAAATTTCTTTTAAGGTGTATTAATATTCGTACAGCTATGAGATTGACCTTACAATTAGCCTCTTGCACATGGTCTTTATTGACATCAACTTCATCGCATCATTGTCATCTGCCATTAGGATCTCGATATACATTTTTTATTATATTGTTCATCAATTTCATCACCTTTAGCTTGCATTGCCAACTTGTTCTAGTTAACAATCTTAAATAGCTACCAAATGTTTCTTTCATGGATTCAAGAACTATTGGAACAGGATGGTACTTTTGGTGTCGTACCATTGCAACATGAAACTGGCACCAGTATGGGTGTTTGTATGCCAAAACCATACGTGCCAATACATATAGTCCACACTGGGGCACACGGATGGCACCCTACTAGTCGGTACCGATGGTTTTCATTCCTTTCGATATTGTCAGTTTCAGGTACCGTCAATACTGGTGCTATACCAATACCATACCATTCTATTGGAAGACAATATGGGTTTTGCTACCAGTATTTAAAACCTGAGTTCTTTTTGTTATTGTCTATAGTAGTACTTAGAGCAAGATTTTAAGTTTTTTGGCGGAAATCAATCTTTATTTCAGCTGAGACTTAACGAAACTAAGCCCTAATGTTGGGTTTCAATTACTTTCGGGCCTTCCGTAAAAACTGACTAGCTTCAATCAAGTTTCGACAGTTTTAGCCTATTTTGGTCAAAATTGCTAAAACTAAAACAAAATTTTCAAATCTCTCTCTAGAAGATGGCTTCTGGTGGCTTAAATTTTATGCATGGGTTTGCATGGCACTAAAAATTATGCTTGTGAACTCATTCTCAATATCTTAGCTTGTTCTGATGGACACAATGTAATCCTCATTGTATTTCATAGCTTTTTGGTCACTTAAATTTTATGCACAGGTTTAGATGGCACTTAAAATTATGCTTGTGATCTCATTCTCAATATCTTAGCTTGTTGGGATGTATTCCATGTCACCCTCATTGTGCTAGATGACTTCTGCATATAAACCCCTTTTTTTTCTCTTTCTCTTAACATCAGATTCATTGTCATGTGATGACAACCACAGTGTTGGCTAGTATTATGAAACAAACACCTTTTTAATTCCTCAACTAGTCACTTAAGTTCTTTTGGTCCTATGAGCAGATTTTTTTCAGTCATTCCTTTTTTCAGGCTACTGTTGGAAGATGGTCCAACTTGAGTTTCAAGGGGTTTGTGGGAAACAGTTGGAATGGAAGCCCTTAATCATTCCATACACCTGCTAGACCTGAATACTTACTGTGCTTTTTGCATGTATATTCTGTCATTTTTTTTGTGATTTATGCATATAATACGCAAATAAGTTGGTACATTGTTTCATCGTAAACCCTACATGTGTTTTATCACCCAAGTTGAGTGCTTTATCTAGTACCCTGTATAAGAGCAGATGGTCAAAGGGCTTTTGGTTATCGCCTTTTTGACTGTAAGCTGTTTAACGGCCCCACGTTTTAGCCAATTGTTGAGTTTTCAGTGGGGCCATTTGGGGCACCACTCTTAGCCAGTTGGCAACCAGCAAAATGCTGGAAACCAAGATGATGTCTTCGCTTCTTACACCTGGCTGGTCTCCTCCACCTGCCTACCATATAAAGTCCAAAGTTGACCTGTCACTAGGAAGTCGGCTCAATCCAATTTCACTGGAAAAAAAAGAAGATTAGTTCCCTGTTTTGTTTTCCTTTTTAAATACCAATTGGGAATATAATAATAGTTTTCATACAAGTACAAAATAAAAGCCATAAATCAAATAAATCTTACTCAGCAAAAAAAAGAAAGAAAAGAAAAGAAAGCATCTCAGCTGGTAGGAAGATCTAAATTTGGAAAGATAGATGAGCCATCGAAATTGTGCATTTGAACTACCCATATTTTTTCTTGCTACCTCTGCCATTTTCGATGAAACTTTTAGTGGTTGCATGGTGTTTTTCCCTTTCCATAATTTATCTTTTTTTATACCTGTCGTTCCTCATTTTCGAAGCCTATAAACCTCCAATTATTGATTAATTAAAAGCATATAAATGTTGAAATATAATAGTACTTTAGTGACTATTATAGTGATCATAGAGATCTCTCTTAAGTTATGATAAAGAATATCTAAAAATATGTTTTTTTTTTATAATTCCTGTACAGTGTATATTATTTCTTTTGGTGAATCCATAACCATAAAATCCAGCTTTTTTCCAACATTTTTTTTCTGGTTGACTTTACAGATCTCCATTCACCATTTGGATGATTTAATAATTATTAGCATAATTCTACAATTGGCCATCAACTTGAAGTTGACGACAAGCCACCACCTTTCTCATCCAAGGTTGGAGCTGGCAACAACGTTGTTATTTCTGTTAGCAAAAATGAATATTATGTGTGTTATAGCATCCAATGGTAGCTACCTCAATAGCCATTGCAAGATAATAAAGGCACCACTAAAGCTTGAGGTTAAGGACAAATGATATATAATCAATAGTTGTTGTATCATCATTCATGTTATTGGTTTAAGAAAGATGGGTGACTAATCCCGTGGTGAGTGTAATTTTCAAATTAGATGTTTTCCTGCTAGCAGAAATTTTATATTTTTATTTTGTGAACTATCTAACATTAAAATCTGCACAGATTCATTAAGGAGGGATCCTTGACTTAGGGTTATGTTGTAAGTGATGAATAATACTTACAATATTGTATGAAAAAAATTATGGCTTACCAAGCTGGTAAAGTTTTTTAGTATTGGTATAAAGTATTTGGATTTGTGTTCCTGTATAAAAAGCTATTAGCCAGAGAGACTTCACCCTTACCTCTTGGACCAGCTGGCCCCCCTTTGGCTAATCATCTAAAGAGCATTGCTAGGGGCCTATTTTTATTTTGTGAACTATCTAGCATTAAAAGCTGCACATGATTCATTTAAGAGGGATTCTTGACTTATGGTTATGTTGTAAGTGATGAATAATACTTACAATATTGTATGAAAAGAATTCTGGCTTACCAAGCTGGTAAAGTTTTTTAGTAGTGGTATAAAATATCTGGGTTTGTGTTCCTGTATAAAAAGACATTAGCCAGAGAGATTTCACCCTCACCTCTTGGACCAGCTGGCCCCTCTTTGGCCAATCATCTAAAGAGCATCACTAAGGGCCTCCATTAAGGCCCGCTATTTTGGACCACCCCAAGCCATGCAATAATTAAGTGATGTCATGCATGTCCATTGTGCATCATTGTGCTTAATTTGTGGATGGTTCCGCATCCAAGTATGCTTGATGCACCGTCTACAGCCCCTAAACCCCTCATAGTTTTCCATGTGTAGATGGTTGTGATCAGTTTGTTGGATCGCAAATGGTGGATCATATCTGCTTGCATGTAGCACTATCCTAGTCTTTTGACACCTCTTAGCCACTTCTAATTATCATCAAATAATAAAAATATTAGAAAATACGTTTTTGGAGGAGGCTAATTTTTTTTATCTCTCCTTATGGATTAATCATTTCAACTATCCAGCAATATATTAAAAGGAAAAAATGCTTACAATGTATTAGACTAATTCATAGGAATGAAAGTTTATTTAGTAATTGTTTCTCGGTGAAAATAATAAAATAATTAAGTTAAAACATAGTTCATCATATAGTACTATTTTTGAAATTAAATAAATAGTTGGCACATGCAATGCAAGGTGATGGTAGTTCAAGAAATAGCATCTCAAATATTAATCTTATGTTTTGGCAAATGGAAAACTTGTGCTGGATTCAATAAGAAGGGAATATGATGAATTGTTGTGACCCATCAAATAATAAAATGTTTGGATTATAATTATTGGACATCACTTGCAATAGTAAGATAATATTGCATAATATAGAATGTTGAACTCTGATTAAATAACTAAATTTATATGCTGCAACACTTGCACATGCAATGCACATGCCAAATCACCAGTATCTATCTAAAATATGATGTATAGACAGTTGATGTACATATGAGTCTGCACATGGTTGCACAACACATCATATATACCTCACTTTCTGCTAAACGTATGATATCAAGCTTGAAATCTATGGACTGTAAAGAAACATTAATATTGTGAATTTTGGGCTTCTTGTCAGTTGCTATCGTGGGGTGCCATTTTATTTACTGGAGGGCATCCATGTGAACATTTTTAATATGCAGATGAAGTTTCTTTCTAAGAAAATCATTTGTGTGTTCCACTATTTCTTTTCATTATTTGAATAATTAGTTGCTATTCACAAGCTAATGATTGAGGTGTGATTTTCAGACGTTCCTAAGCCATGTGCACAGCTCAAAGAGGTTTGCCAACTCTATTGTATTTCTATGTAATGTCAGCAGAACAACTCTCGGAGGGTAAACTTTTTTGCGATAGTATCTTTCATTTCTAAGCTACAGTTATTCTCACTGCTTCTTATTCTTTTCTCTTTCCCCCCCCCATCAGGACATTTGTTATGTGTAGCTGCATCATGGTTTATCCAAATCGTGACTGAGATTTACAGATGCTTCCTCCGCAAGTCCAGTGATGATAATGAAGTGGTTGATCCAAGGACAAAATTCAAGCATTTTAGGAAAAAGGTGTATGGAATGGAACTGTGGTCAAATGTGGTGCATCATTAGTTTTTGCATCTATTGGCAAGGGATTGGTGCCCTTTTTCATCCTTCAACTGGGCAATGGATTGGTAAGCAAAGAGCTCATGACCTTTTTATACCTAATTTTTAGTTTAAGACAATGAATTGTTGCACAAACATGCTTCATGTTCTTAATTAACTAAATCACAGGGCAACTATATAATTTTCTGAAAAAGCTTGAAAATGATCTGTCTAATTCTTCTATGATCAGCACTTGGTGAAAATGTAATTGCCTCTTTCAGGTTTCTGAGCTGATGGTAGTTTAGTAATCAAATCCAGAACCTTTTCTTGATAATTGATTTTAGGGAAGTGTAGAAGCCAGCTCTTTCTTGATCACCAGCTGATAAAGATCAGATAGAGACACAGACATTCTAGCTGCAAAGTCACATCAGTGAATATTTAAGTCATGAAGATAACTATCCCAGAAATGTAAATGCTATAATATATTGGCAACAAGATCTGCTATCTCTAGATGTTCATGGGTAAGATGCTGAATTTGTAAGATCAACCATTATGATGCTTAAAAGATTTATCATAAACTTTCTAAAGATTTTTCTTTTCTTTTTAATTTGGCTTTGGCTTCCTTGTTAATTTACTCATTTTACTAAGTTGCATGGCATTAGGATACTGATACCCCCATGAAGAGTTCTAGATTTAGTGGTCTCTGCATCATTTTCTAGTTTCGTAGAAGATATCCATGCTTGGCCATAATTATCACAAATCACATTTAATCTATGTCGGTGAATTTGATTTTGGTGAAAGGGAGGGGATGCAAGAGGCAACAAGCATACTTATATTCAAATTGGAGTTTCAGTGAATTTGGCTTTCTTATCGCTGTAAGTTGCCACCTTCAGCAAATTTGATTGTTGGCTAAGAGTATAAAGGGAAGCCTTGAGTCTAAAGGCTGGTATGAATAACTATATGGCATTGAGCACCTGCACTGGCGAGGGGACTTGAGAAGCAAAAATGGCAGCTGTGCATTGCCAGTATCTACCAGGAAGCCAGGGAGATGATGCAAGAGTGCATGTTGATGTTTATTAGCTTTGGAGATGACCATGCTGAACTGATGAGGTACCTGCAGAAGTATTAGAAGGTGTAAGATGCAAGGGAATAGAGCAGTTTCAGGAGGTCACTTGAGTAGGCAGTTGGGCATTAGAGATGAATTGGAGGCAAAAATAATGGAATCTACACCTTTGTTTTTGCTCATCCTTCATCCCTTAAGACAATCTCTATATTTTCTCATAGTAATTATGCAGATATAGAAAAGAAAAATGTCAAACTTTAATTTGTATTCTATCAATATGTGTTAATTGATTTTATTTTTCTAAATGTCAGAGTTTATTAGAATTACAGGATCAATTTTTTAATTTCTTGCTAGAATTCTTGACCTTAAAAGTGCTTGCGGGCATGGAGGGCCTTAAGTAATTGAATTAGTAGGTGAAATTGCATAAGATATTTTCAGTGCAATCTATTTATATGTTCTACTCTTTTGTAATGATCGTGTAAAGAATTAAAAAAAGTTTTTGAGTCAGTCCAGGAGGAAGCATATTAGAGATAGGATAATTTTGATTCTATTTTTAATTAAGACATTCCTCATGGTTTTTATTTAGATGGATCCAATATACTGTGGCTGAGCATAGTCATAGTATATTTAAAACTTAGGGCACTAATGGATCATCTGCAACTTTAATATTTTGAGAAATATTTATGAAACTATTTGAAAGTACATAAAATTAGTCATCCTTGTCCTTTAGCTAGCTGCAGACAGGTCGGATAAAATATGATCATATCCATATGTGTTCAGATCTGATTCAGATTATTGTATTTGGATATAGATATATCTTTCAAAATTTTATCGGATATGGATTCAAGTATCCGATAAAAAATGCTTTTAAATATAAAACCTCCTTCTGCAGGCTTGGAGAATCAAACCAGCAACCTACCCACTAGGGCAATATTAAGCTTTTGTTTCATAATGATGCTTTATTACACTCATTAATGATGTGAATAAGTTTTTAATGAGAACGGATGAATCTCCCGTTTAAAATAGCTCTATTGGGTTGAAAATAACTTTATTAGGAATCTGACTGCTTTTTTGGCTTCAGTGAATCTCTTGTCCTATTGTATTGGTTTCTAGCAATGCTTGCAATGCTCATCTCTTGTTTGCTTTGTTTATAAATATACCTCGTTTTATTTATATTATTTTCAGAACTTTGTTGTTTAAAATATTAAAAGGTATCAATAACTTCTAGATAATCCTACATTTACATATAATTTTACTTAGAAATTTTCTAAAGAATAGATAATTCATGATTGTTTTTATTTATAATGTAATTAAAGCGTTACGTGATATTTAATATAGATTTTATTATAGTTTATATTATGATATTTATACTATATATTTTTTTTAAAATAAATTTAAATTTTAATATACTTTTAATACTAATTTGGTCGAACCATGACCCAGATCCTTGGTTGGGTTAATTTTCGTGCGGGTTTAGTAGCGATGCCTTAGACTAATACCTAGTTTACCATGTGCATGCGATCTGGATAATGGATTCCTTTATCGTACTTTATGATTATGTCATTCATGTTAGTTTTCCGTATTGAACTTGGCTTGAAAATTGTTTTGTATCCAAATAATATCTAATTTATTGAGAAAAATTATGGATATGCTTAATATGCAATTCATATCCGTATCTGTTTAGAACAATATGGATGCTCATTTTTGGTATCTATATCTACATGAAAAAATAGATACATATATGGATATCCTGATAGTTAATCTATATCCAATCCATTTTTAACCTTGTCTTTAGCTCACCCCTTCATTTTTTTTTTATTTCAACTAACCAAAGATGAGTGCTTAAAATTGCATTCCATCTCAGTTGGGCTGAAAACAAGTGAAAATCTAACAACATCCATTTCCAAATCCAATTCAGATTGGATTCAGATACATATTTTGATACTCATTCAGATTCAGATGCAAATCTGAATATATCCTTCTAAATGTTATCGGATACGGATCTGCATATCTAGTGAAAATGCATTTAAATATAGAAAAAAATTATATTTTGACTCCCTTAACTTCGCCTAGTTTCACACGCCCCTCCACTTTAAAATTTTTTTAATTAAATCCTTGACGTTACATTTCATTGCATGTGATGCTTCCACGCGTGTCCATTAATTAGGTGTTAATAGATTGCAATATGTGACCATCGTGTCATAACTTATATTTATTCTTTGTTCTAAAGTGCCCTTATCTTTTGGGTTTAAGGGTGGCTCAGGACCTCTATTCTATCTCAATCCTCATCTCGTCATATGTATTTATACCAAACTACGATCAACTACTCCCTTAAGAAACTCCAAGAGCCCGAAGGTGGCCGGAGGCTTGGGAGACAACCTGAGAAATATGCTCCCTCATACCTACAAGAGCTAGTATTAGGCTATTAGCACATTAACCTCTCCCCTCTCTTGATCAGGAAGAGAAACAAAGAGAATGACACAAAAAGATGATAAGAAGAGTTGAGGGAGAAGGAAGGAGTAGATAGAGAGAGAGGGAAATGGGAGGCTGCTACTCTGCCTAGTCCTCTAGTGTGAAGAGAGATTTCTATCTTCGTCTCTTCTCCACCATCCATTACTCCTATCCTTGCGTTCCCCTCTTCTTCTTCTTCTTCCCTTCTCGTCGTTCCTTTGGTTCAAAAGAGAGAAGTAGCAGTTGTACACAAAAGAAACAACTGGTAGCCTCAATAGAGGAGAATGCAAAAGCAAAAAAACGGATATTTTAAGGGATTTCTCACTTCCCTCCTCCTCCTCCTTCCTTTTAGTTTCTACCTTCCAATTTGGTAGTTTCATTCTTTCCTGATTGGCCCTAGAAATAAAAATTTTGATACTGTTGAGGAATAATAGTCCCATATCAGATAGGTTAAGGACTCTTGTGGTGTTTATATACTCTTAGGCCTATCCATATAAATGCGTGGATCTTTAGATAGGATTTTAACATGGTCTCAGAGCCTACTGAAACCTCTATGCTCTCACTTACTAATCCACATGTCTACTGAAACCTCTTATGCTCTCACTTACTAATCCACATGTCGCCCCTCATTTCGGGTTTCGTCTCTCAAGCTCTACATGTAAGAGGGGGTGTTGAGGAATAATAGTTCCATATCGGATAGGTTAAGAACTCTTGTGATGCTTATATACTCTTGGGCCCATCTATCTAAATGTCTGAGTTTTTAAATAGGATCTTAACAGATGTGAAGAAATACCGAATTTGATAGAGAGCAAGCCAAAGCCCAAGTGGGTGTTGCTATCATTGACTCCTTTGAAACTCTCTAGAGGAAGAAGCTGTACTGGAAGGTTTGGAGGGGTCTTCCTTTATACCGACTAAAGTCTAATAGGACAATGGGCACATTATTACCTTGCAGCATTTAATAATTCCTTTAGCTTATCCTCATATATATATATATATATAACCTAAGACCTCAAGTCTCCTTCTCTACTCTATTAGTTTTCTCCTCTACTCTCTATTTCAGAATTTAGTCAATATTTTTGTTGGTTTGGTAGGTGTTTCAGCTAGCTCTTATAAGTTGCTACTTTTGGTGCGTCCGGAATGTAACAAGCATCTCATCCAAAAAGGCTACTTAGAAGGTGTTATTTGAATTTCTTGGTCCTGCATAAGTATGCAAGATCTAGCCAGCCTATAGCTGATTTAGGATTAAACATATGCCTGCAAGAGTCCTCACACACTCCCTTCATTTAAGCTCCGGCAACAGGTTAAGAATCCAAATCCATTCAAATCCAGTCACAAGTATCATAAATTCAATCATAAATACCATGATTAACCTATGGTTAATCTAAATAGGTCCGTACTGCAATGTCCCTTAATCTATATAGGCCATGAAGCCATGAGCTCGTCTCGCTTTGATACCATTGATAACAACCTATGATATCACTCAAAAAGGCTAGCCGAAATATAATATTTGGGTTTCTTAGCCTTATATAAGTACCTAGGATCTACCTAGTGCATAGACAATGTGGGGTTGAATACGTGCCTATGCAAGTCCTCATTTGAAAGCTCCATTACCTCCTTTCCATCTCTTGCAACTACAATGGCAATTACGAAGACAACAATGGCAATAATGACAGACCCTTAGCCACCTCTGCTCTGGTGCAGCCTCCTAGTGCAGCCTCCCCTTTGTCTTCGTCTTCCATTATACCTCGGTCCTTTACCACCAAGTTCCTACATAGGTTTTGCCTTGGGGCGAAGCTTGTGTAGGGGGAGTCAGGGGCAACAACACTCTCCATTGATGCTGCCACCGGTCCTTTACTAGCAAGTTCCTTACATAGGTTTTTCCATGGGTTGAAGCTTAGGTCAGGGAAGTTTAGGGCAACAAAACACTCCATTGATGCTGCCACAGCTAGGCTCTCACCTTCAAGTCCACCTCGAATTGAAGCTTCGAATGGCCATTGACACCTCCAACATTGGGCAGGAGATTGAGATCATGCACGGCCTCAAGGAGCACCACAACATCGTGTTGTTGCTGGAGGTGTATGAGGACAAGGAGGCCATCCACCTTATCATAGAGATTTATGAGGGAGGGGAGCTCTTTGATTAGATCATGGCCAAGGGGCATTACACCAAGTGCACCACAACCATCATTTTAAGACCATCATCAAGGTCTTTAGGTGTGATTATGGAGATTTTGGTTCAATTCATTAATTGAGAAACCTGTTTCTACACAATCTGATCTTTCCTTCTTTTGATGAAAAAATTCAATTTTTCTTAGAAAGCTATTTGATTTGTCATTAGTCACTAATAAGATTTGTGGTACCGACTGTACCGACGTACCGGTGCGGTCCGGTGCCGGTACCAAATCGAGCCGAACCAGTACTGTACCGAAAGTGTCACAGCGCGACACTTAGCACGGTTCGCATCGGTACAGGCCATGAATCGATCAGTTCTGACATAGATTGGGTCGGAACCGATTTCGATAGTCGTATCATACCAGTGCCGACAGGCGTCGGTACGGTACGGGCTGAATTGATCGGTACCGGTCAGTTTAGGAGACCTTGGTCACTATAGTCATGGAGAAGATCTTGACTAATGGACATGCATTGTTAATTCATGCCTCTTGCAACATTGCAAGTAGTGATGAGGGGACCACATAGAAGACAAGGTGCAGGTGAAGGCGGCGTGGTGGGAAAAAAGTGCCAATAAGATGGAAGGGTATTTTTTGTTGTTTATTGTTGCTGTCAATGGTGCTATAGAGGAGATGGATGAAAGGACCATAGCACCATGAAAAAGAAACGTAACATCACGGATTTAGTTGAAAATTTTTAAAATGGAAGGGGAGTATGAAACTTGGGCAAAAATGAGAGGGTCAAAATGAAACTTCTCCTTGAGTACTTAAACCCCCATAACCCCCAAATGGAGAATCAAACCAATGACCTATTTCAAATGCAGCCACCTAACCTGTAAGACAACATTAAACCTCTATTGTATACGATGCTTTATTATACATAAAAATTTATTCACATAATTAAATAAAGATGCTCAAAATATGTTGTGATATTTCATATTTATAATTAATTCCTTTCATAGAAAAATTGATCCTTTTTCCTTTGATAAAAATGAAATGTAAATATACTTCATTTTATTCTTCATGATTTTTTCATAATTTATTGTTTAATATATTAACAAATATCAATAACTTCTACATGTTCCTATATTTATATATAATTTTAATTACAAGTTTCCTAGAAAATAGATATTCATGATTATTTTTCATTCATGTTGTAGTTAAAGAGCTGTGGTAATATTTATATAGAAAGTTTATTAATATTTTATAGGGGATTGATAACCTACTCTCTATTTTGGTAGGTTATCAATCTACCCATTTTTCCGTAGACAAAAAATACCCTTAGTTTTTATAACTTTTAAGGGTATTTTATGTTTTTTTACAATCCCACATTAACTCACCCTCGCAACCCCCCAATTAATACTCACTCCCTCCTCTCTCTCTCCGGTATACATGTATGTATATATATGTATACATATAAATACATATATGCATATATACATGTGTGTATATATATACATGTGTGCATATATGTACATGTATGCATATATGTATGTATGTATGTATGTATGTATGTATATATATATATATATATATATATATACATATGCATGCATATACAGACATATATACACATGCATATATATATACACACACACACACACACGTATATACACATGTATATATATATATATACACACATGTGTATATATATATACACACATGTGTGTGTGTATATATATATATATTTGTATGTATGTTTGTATGTATGTTTATATATATATATATGAGAGGGAGAGAGAGAGTATTAATTGGGGGGTTGAGAGGGTGAGTTAATGTGGGATTGTAAAAAGACATAAAATACCCTTAAGAGTTATAAAAAGTAAGGATATTTTTTGTCCAATGAAAAATGGGTAGATTGATAACCTACCACAACAGAGAGTAGGTTATCAATTCCCTATTTTATATTATATATTTATTTTAGATTATTTTAAATTTTTAAATATATGTTTAATACAAATCCATTCGACCATGACCCAAATCATTAGTCGGGTCAATTTCTTTGCATGTTTAATAACTTTCCCTAGACTCATACCTAGTTATCCGTGCGTTGCATGTGTCATGGATAATGGACTTCATACAATACTTTGTCATTCTGGTTGATTTTCGTTTTTGAACTTAGCTCAAAATTCAATTTATATCCAAATACTTAATATCCAAAGATAGAAGAAAAATATAGTCATAAATAGATATCTAACTTGTATCCATATCCATTTAGAAGAAATATGTATATGCTTAATATCTAATTCATATATATATTTATTTAGAACACATATAGATACTAAATTTGGTATATATTTAATACACATATTCGTATTTGTATCCACTGAAAAATATGGATGCAGATATGAATATATTAATAAATTATTTATCTTCAGCCATACAATTCAGAAGTCATTGGCTTAATTACTTTATTTGGTCATGGTTCTTTCTACTTTTTCTTTCCTTCCATGACGTTGAACCAATACAAATATCTTCTGGTATTCTAAGATGCAAATGCTTAGATGTTCAAACATTTAGTTACTTTAGGACTTATGATATTAGATAAGACCTTATTTCATGTTTCGTCAAGAGCGTGCTTCTTTTATTTATCATGAAAGAACCAAGCATGTAAGATAGTTAAGAAGTATTAAGTTTATCAATCTTGTTTAAGGAACAATGTCCGTTCCAATATTCTTAAACCTGCCCATGGTTTCAACATAGATCTAGATTTTATGCTTCCTCAAACCCTGGCATGGAGAACGTGAACATCCCTTGGCCCAAGGTAACTTCCATGGTTTCCATGAAAGTGCCCACTTTGTTTTTGCAACTTGGCCATACTATATTGGGACGGTTTTGTTTCCAAAAACTATGCTCAAAACTTGAGCTGCTAGTCCTGGATTTCAGTTGCACTGTCTGTCTAGATTAAACAACTAAAGTCTCTCTCCAACAACAGACTTTTTTTTGTAAACAGCAATCATTAGAAAAGAAGCACCTCTTACGATTTAATTTTATGAAGATGTTTTCTATAGATGAGCCCTATGTGCTTGGAGGTTTGTTGGCATTTCTCTGACCTTGCAGAGAGTGACAGTGTTAGATTCTCTACTGAGTCCACAAAATATGTGCCTTGGATATTGGAATCATCAACAACAGCATGCGGGCGTGGCACGGATTGTCGGCAGGTGTCACCTCGATATGTGCAAAGGCTTCTGAAGAAAACTTTGAACAGGCAATTTAACAGCTATCGCATGGAGTGTCGGCAATGACACATGGTGCATTGGCTTCACTTAATTCGCACCTGCGCAAACCATGAAGCTTGAGTAACTAGGATTTAGTAGATTCTCGTTTTATGACATGAAATGCCTGTTAGGAAATGTAAAACTTGTTCTTCCTTGAAATGACATGAACCTTCCAATGCGTGTACATTATGATAAGCAATATACTGATCTTTACATTATTCAGACAGGTTTCTTAAAATATCTAGCTGATGAAGCTTGTGGTATTATGATGACTGGTTTTCCAAAACAGTGCACAAAGTTCTTATTCTTTATTTATGCAGCAAATCTTACTCCACCATGAAATTATCAAGAGAGCATTTTGTCCTTTCTATTTCCTTGAAATAAAATATAAAGGCAGGGGAAAGGATTAATGGATCCAAAAGGAAGCCAAGAAATGGAATGTAATGCAAGATGTTGGGAGGCACAGCATTGTTTCAATTTAAGAATCAAAGTTCTCCAGTATTAACTTTCTGTACTTCAGCGATAAAATAACTTTTAACTTTACTATGATACAAGAATTAAGTCTCTTTCTAGAAACCCTCTGCTTCATCCAATTTAATGATTTAAATGTGATCATAATTTAATTACCCATTTAAGGAATTTTCTATTTTATCAAATAAAATCTCTTCAAATCTCTAACCTGATATGATGATCAGAGGTAGTTGGATGCAATTTTAGCAATAATGGAAGGCAGTGATACTTTGCCTTTAGGAGGCAACTGAGGCACCAACATAGGTGATTCTTTTTTTTTTCCATTGAAAAGGGGAAGTGCCTCTCTGAATTTCATTTATCTAAAAGAATATGTACAGGTGAAGGCATGTCAGCTGCAACGAATTGGCAAATTACCATCATTATTTCCAGATAAGAGTAGTGAGAGACGGCGAAGAAGAAGGCGGGATAGTGGGGGGAAAGTGGTGTTTGACCGAAAAGTTTGCTATCCGATTGAGCCTAAACTCTTTCAAGGCTAGTTTTCTTTTACAAACAGGGGAGGTCCTAACTAGGTCAAGTTGATTCCCATTACCCATCTCAATAGACACTAGCAAAGAACCATGAGCTCTTTTTTATTGTCTTTCCAAGATGCTGAGGGTTTGATAGCGCTTGATACCTAGATTGGAGGTGTTCTTGCGAAGTGCAAGTGGTGGTGTATCAGTCTTCTCCACGGTCTGGTGGTTTTGCAGAAGAATCTCCACCACCATTTAGTTAGTAAACTTTGGTTTAGGGTCTTTATGTCAAGGATTCCAAAACCGCCCAAATGCAATTCGATCGGCAAGCTTTTTCCCAGCTCACTAGACAGTGACCTCCATAGAATGAATTGCTCCTCCATAGAAATTGCTTTCTTTTGGAGTCAATGTATTTGATGACTTTTACAGGCATGGTATGTCGTATCGGTCCGAACCGGACGGTATGAGGTAAATCGTACCATACCGATTCAGTTCTGGTATTTGATACGGATGGCGTACTGTACCGTACCGACACTGTAATAGTATGGCACCGGTATGGGTTTCGGTACCGAAACGGCAAACTTTACCTATGCATATTTGAAAGCATAACATCTAGTAGATTAGGATTGCACTGAGAAGAGAGTTGACTAAGGCTAATCTCTCAGCAAACATTAATAATCTTTCTTTCTAGGTGGCCGGATTTTTTCTATTTTCTTTTCCAGGAATCTCCAGTCAGATCTTCTAGGCTTGTTGTGGTGAAGAGGGAAACTCAGATATTTATACCAAGAATTTTGGCATAAAAATTTGGCTTCTTGTAAGTTGTATCATCCATGCTCAGACCTTTTATCGAACTTTACCTTTAATCTAGATGCTATCTCAAATGAATAAATAATGAACTTCAGGTGCTTGTGAACTCCTTTGGGGCTTTGCAGAAAATCAAAGTTTATCTGCATATTGGAGGCAGATGATACTTGCAGAGATTTGAGAGGAGTCCACACCTGTGATGAGGCTATTCACCACTGCTGTGTTTAGCATACGATGTAATGCATCAGATGCGAGGATGAACCGGGAGGGGGGTAATGGATCTCATTGCTTGTGCCTATATTTAGAAGCAAACCACTTTGTAGGCTCCCCATTGATGAGTAGAGATAGTTTGGTGGAATGAAGCAACTTCTGTATCTAAGAACACCAGGTAGTGCTAAAAGCTCTTGCCTTTGAGAGTTTTAGAAGGAACATCCTAATTTAGGCAGTCGAATGCCTTGTCGAAGTCCAATTTTAAGACAACACCTTAGTGATATGATTTCTTGCAGCGAGCGATAAGATCTGCAGCTGTGATGAGACAGTCTCCTATTTGTCTTCCTTTAATGAACGCTGATTGAGATTGGGAGACCAAGATGTTGATGAAGTTTGCAAGGCTGGTGCAGAGGACATTGGAGATAATTTTCAAAACGCCATGAACCAAACTTATATGCTTGTAGTCGCTTACTGTTGGACAATCTTGTTTCTTAGGGATCGAAGTTAGGTAGGTGTAGTTTAGTCTGGTAAGGTTAGCAGATCCATTGTGAAACTCTTCAAATAATTTGACAATGTCCTCCTTAGTTAAAGCCCAATATTGCTGATAAAAGGATATTGGGAAATGGTCAGGCCCCGACGCCTTGTCTCTGCCCAAGCTGAAAGCTGCTCTTTAATTTCCTCTTTTGAGAAAGGCTCATCAAGCTTAGATAGGTTCAATCAACTGATTTCCTTCATAGAGAGCTAGCTCTAATGAAGGGGTGGCGGTGAGTAGATCTGAATAGAAACGAACAAAAGTCTCTTTAATGTCATATGTAGCATCGAAGGTTCTACCTTGATAGCCAAGGCTGCTGATGGTATTTTTCCTTTTTCTTGCACTGGCATAGGCATGGAAGAATTTAGTGTTATAAAAGAAATTGCTATATCTTTATTTTATAAAAGTATTATAAAAGATTAATCTACTATAAAAATCAGAAGATTGAAAAGAACTTGTCTGAATTGAGGCGTGTGATATACACTGCCCTAAGAATGTACTCTCTCCCTACATGCAGGTTTGCGACTATCTCATCCTCAAGGTACAACAGATGCAGTTTGGAGGATGTGCTGGAGTTCGAAAAAAAAGCGGAAGACAACTAGGCGGAGGGGGAGAGCGAGGTGCATACTAGTGTCTAGGGCGAGGAGTCCGGAGGTGACCAGGGGGAGCAAGAGTAGGAGCAGCAGGAGCAGGAGCCATCTCCATCAAAATAGCATATGACTATGGTCTTTGGAGCCGGCCTTACATCATGAATTTCAAACTAGCATTTGGATCTATCTGCCTTACAACCCCTTGATGCATAGACTAGCCTTTTTTCTGTGTATAAATAATATACACCTAGTGATGAAAGGCACTCCATACTCGTGCAATTTTTACTGTGAAACCCTAGTCCGAAATCAGGTCATGATGTAATCAGAAACATAGAAATTCACTCTAATATGTCCATGCAGCAAAGCTTCTCAAAGCATAAGCAAATAGCATTTTTGATTTACTCGGAAATGGATCAGATAAATGGTCCATTGTATATCTGGCTGCGCTTTAGTACACATACTTATTTACATACTTTGGTTACTTTGAAGAAGCCTATTTGCAAATGCATTTAAATAATCCGAAGTTATTTTCTGCTAGGTTTTTCTTTGCATCCAACAATTTTTATTTAAAAGTCTCTAAATCCTCCTCCATTGTTTATCCCTGGATCTTCAAAATGAAGGGCTGAGTGTGAATGCTCAGTGATATTTGAAGTGTCATAATACAAATTATTTGCAATTATGTACACCAAGCCATATACAGCTACAAGGAATCATCAGATGCATTTTAAATAAGTCTGTGTCATGTGCTAGTGTCCACTTGTCGATTTCAGATCAGGCAGAATGATGAAACCAATGGAACTCTTTTCTCATACAAACTTTACCTATTAAACGAAGAAAACAAATCTTAATATGTAACCTAAAAATTTTTATTAGTATTTAGATTAGCGGAACCATTATTGGAGTGATGGCCCACCAGCATACCTAACAAAGTTAGCCCTCTATCATCAGACCATTCCACCTCTCAAGTAGTTCAAGAAAATGACATATTTGAGTCATGTGTCTGCTTGTTTTCCAATAATCAAGGAGAAAGATGTCAGTGCATTTGCTGCACATATCTGCAAGCAGCCCTATATATATTTAGAAACCTAAGGGGTTAAGGCACAACTTTTCTCCTTCCTCAAAATGGATAGTAGCATAGATGGCCAACCATATTTCAGAGTTCATAACTGCAGTGTTCCTAGAGCCACAGCAAGCACTGCTTCATATGGATGCACCAGTGAGCAAAGTCACCTATTGCCCATAGCCAATGTGGGGCGAATCATGAAGCAAGCTCTACCACAGCATGCGAAGATATCCAAACGAGCAAAAGAAACCATCCAGGAGTGTGCATCCGAGTTCATCAGCTTTGTTACTGAGGAAGCATCTGACCGATGCCGCAAGGATGACCGCAAGACTATCGATGGAGATGATATCTGTTGTGCTATGAAGACACTCGGCCTTGATGAATATGCTGATGCCATGAAAAGATATTTGTGTAGATATAGGGAGCGTGAAGAGAAGACAGCCTCTATGAAGTGCAATAAGCCAGTTCAAATTGATGTAAGAAATGAATTGCCAATCTTTAGGAGCAGTCAGCGTAGAGACCAATTGCCTTCCAAGAGTCCTCACAATGTTGCAGAGACAAGGAAATTTTTCTGAAGGCAATTTTGGGATTTCGATCGAATGTTTAAACTGCATAGCATCTAGAATGTGGCGTTTTCTTTTCTGAAGATGGGGGAGTGAGGGAGTCTAGTTGCACACTGCTGATCTTTATGTTCTACCTCTTGTCATTTATCAGCATTTCCTGTATTCTGTCATTGGTCCAATATCTAGTCCTTTAAATGGGCCCTTAGTGTTTGAAAATATTAATCTCTATGTAACTAGGATAAGGCTCTTGTATCATTTTAAGTTTCCCCATGTTAAAATTATCCTTTTCAGTTTCTAATCTGACTCTGAAACAAATGCATGAAGCGTCTGAATTTTTTTTGATTGCTGTAATACATGTGGACAGATACAAATCTTGTAGACATTTTTTTGCTGGCTGGCTTAAGAAGTTCAAAAGTAATCACTGTTGCCTATTAAAAAGATTCTACTTCATACTTTCCATTTAACTTGAAAATCAAGTGTTTTCGCTCATATATAATGAAGGGCAAACAAATAACTCAAAAATCTATTTATGATGTTTTGTATACATAAATTTTTTACAGTTTCTGGATAATTCTTGTTTACCCTTGTACTTGTGTTATAGTAGAACGAATGGAGCATCTCAAGTTTTCATTTCCACATCAAAGAAACAATTAGACTTCCGTCAAAAGTTACTCATAAGATGGTTTCACCAGAAAGTTAATTTTTTCTGCATCGATCATGGGACCTTAAATATTGAAGGGAAGCATCCCGTGCTTAAGTCAGATTTAAATTTCTGTAATCTCAAGTTATTTTAAATCTAAAGAGTGCTTTCATACTGAATTTTATTGCATGATTTCTTGTCAATAAGTTATTGACTTTAATGAACTTCAACTATACTACTGAAATATAAATGAATAGATATTTGAATCTCCAATGGATGACAATGAGAACCATGTGCAGCTAGAAATATGAAAAATCCAACAAACATATAGAGAAGATTTGTTATTTTAAAACTATAGGGTCTTATTTTTTAATGTAAAGCTCTAAGCTCTTTGGGGGGGACCATCCTTGAGTTGCTGTGCTTTTAGGAGGAGTTGATAGCAGGACCTCTTGCATTGGGAGCTGATATGGGTTGTCTGCCTTGGTTACATCATGAACATTAGAAACAAATATATCAGATTGTTCATTGGACTTACACAGCTTGTCGACAGATGTCAAGTTGGGAGATGAGAAAGCTTGAAAACTGCGACATGGCATGGAATTGTGCCAATCGACAAGATCAACCAATGTAACATGAATAGATCCGCATGCGAAGAGCTCGTGCTTTGCAGGCATCCGATGTTCCTTGAATCTGTTGCATCAAGGGGTGCCATCATTAGTATGATCATGCATGCTTCAAAAACTTTGGCAATGATACAGAAATGTCCTTAAGCAAGTAATAGGTTCATTACCTAAGTATAAGCAGAGTTGATGTATCATATAGCACTTTGTCTGAAACCAAATTATTGGAGTATTAGCCTAATTTTTGTGATTACTCAATGAAAGAAGTCATAACCCTGTTGAGCTTCATGCAATCCTTTTTGCCTTGATGCATTATAAAAGAAAGAAACACAACCTCAGAAAAAACTGGATCAAAAGAGACATAAAAAGCTTAGAAATAATCTGAAAATTCTAGAATTCGTGAAGTAATTCATTTGCAACTTAGATGTATAGGGTAATTTTAGATAAGTTGGGAATGACCTTTAAGCTCTACCTTCTAATATAAAATAAATCATAGATATGCTTCCATCATTCTCCAATATGAAGAAAGTCTCGAACCTCAGAGTTCTTGGTAATCCATATCTTCAAAAGTTTTGATCAGACTCATTTTTCAACAGGTATACTGCATCACCAAACTGTTATATTTCAGTAACATGAAATCTTCCAAAGCATTCTTGTCCATGAGGATCTACAGTTAAAAGCAAATTGTTGGGATATCAGAGAAGTCCTGCTAGGAATTTTTCAATGAAATAGGTCATATCTCTAATGAGATAGGCTTGCTGCAATTCCTCTTATCCTCCAAGAACTAAAACGGAAGAAACTTAATCTGGAATAACAAATTCAGAAAAAGAAAGAAACTAAATACAGCAGAGCTAGACATTTACAAAAAAAAAAAGTCTAGATTAAAATAACTCATGAATACAAAATTAATGTAACCTGAGAAAAATGTCAGAGTTCCACCATCGATGCTGGTCCGCAAATCTTTTATTATTTGCCAGCATGAATTTTAAATCTCTTGTTAATTCTATCCTAATGGATTCGATGAAGTCTCATTCATCAAGCAGTTGGTCATATCACCAAAGTATTCTAGTTCCCTAAGTCAAAATCCTTCAAGAAATTATTGTTTGAGGTGCCTCAAATTGTGTCCAAGAAATTAGCTAATAGAATCAACTGCTGTGGCATTGGAAAGATGTGAGTTAATTAATGTCTTATTAAGATTTTAAAGTTAATCTAAACTCTTAACAGACTAAGTCCATACTTCATGTAATGAAAACCAGATAAAACTAAGATATAAAAACTCCTACTTACACTGATGCAGAATTTAGATGATCTAAAGGGTTAAAACGAACATGAAAACAAGCAGTGCTGAATTCTGAATTCTTTTTGATTTGAGCAATGGACTCATGTTTGTCTAACATTAAAGTCCATCATTTGTTTGATGACTTGAATTCCATCTTTGTCCTCAGTTGAAGCATCATGGAGGCATTTCATGTGATTGTCCAATGGCACTGCATCTAGTAGTTAATTATGACCCTTGTCATTCTTTTACATTGTTTGAATATTCACCATCAGTCATCATATATCATTAAATCTTGTCAACATCTGGACTGATCAGTATTTTTTTCAGTCCATTTAGGACCCCCTCTTTTTTTTTTTTTGCTCTAAGAGAAGGAGGAGCAAGAGCTCCACCAATCTTGATTAATCTTGCTCCACCAATCTTGATTAACAAAATATAGGTAAAGCCATACATACTTTGAGTAGTAGAACAGATCAAAAAAAGAAAAGTGCCATCACCTAGTGGAAACAAGCAAAGTTACAGAGTACATTGAAAGAGAATCCAAAAAAAAGAGAGAAGAATAATCTTCTTGCTAGGAGCCAAAATCTACCGAGAAGAGAATAGGTTAGGGGGGTGGGTATACACCCCATATTGTAGGACATTTGAAAACTTGCAAGAGAGGGTACTTCATTCTTTGCGAGGCGTATCTACCGTGAGGTGAATGGGGTTGCGGACTGGATGCCCTCCTTCGTGGCTAAGCACTCTATGGAGATGCTATGGACTAACTGACTTGATAGCAACTCCGAGGGCACTTCGGGATATTTTACTTTCTAAATCTTTTGGATCTATTCATACTAGAATGGTGTGAATCACTCATCTTAGCAAAAAATGAAAAAAAAAAGAATAGGTTGATAGCTCTTTTCAGTGGAGTGCAGAAGGTGGTTTCTTAGAAAAATCTCAGATTTTGTCACTCTCGAATCCTACCATTGTGTTGATTCTTCAGGTAAATGGAAGAACATGTGTATAACATGGCAAAACTCACCTACAAATTCTATTCCAAGCAGTAACAAGATGTCACTTAGCATTAATGAAGTTTGAAGACATTGGATCATCCCAAAAAGGCTCAAGAAAATTGCAGAAAAGACACTCCTCTTCTTTTTCATCAGCTTGCAAGGTCAAGCAACTAACTTGCAAGGTTTTATTAGATGCAACAAGACAGATGATCTATATGTATTGGTGAAGTTGGTGTTTAAAATAGGCAAGCATGGTTTCTATGATATCAGAAGTTACAGAGGTTAGATTGCTGGAGCATCAAGGCGTTGTGGTGCAACCATTCAGCTCTGAAAGGGAAGCCCAATGTCATTTCTTATTTTGAAATCAGCAAGGCCTAACGTATCATTTGAAATATTTCTATTAAGAATGGTGCAAGTTTCGAAAAGCATGGAACCTGCCTTGATCCTTCCAACATAAGCATTCTGAACGGGCATTTGAATGCAGGAGATTTGAATCAACTGAAGATTTTTTCCCCTTTAAAGTTTCAGGCTTTGGGCTTTCAAGTTGACAAGTTATATCCCATAGTTACGCATGCAACTCGAATTGGGTGTCAGAAGCCAAATTAAATCCAACTTTTACTTCGTACTGAGTTGGGGGCTTAGCTTGAGCTGGAAAATATCAACGAAATATTACTTCGAAACGTTATCATGCAGGAAGGTAATCAAGTAGCTGATCTCCTGGTCAATTATGCAAGTATAGAGCATTTAGAAGAGGTTTGGACCTGTCACGGCCCTGATCCAGACATGATTTGTTAAGCCCTAAGTCTGGCCCATGACCCGGCTGTGCTACCGTAGGAATTTGCCCACAATAACACGAAGCCTATGATAACAAAATTCTTCCATGTAACAAAATAACATTTGATCATCTTCATTTGTAAATCAAAGGAAGCAGGTACATATCATCCAAATCAACTATTTGATTTTGCAAGATTACAACGCAAATTTATTAGTATAGCTGCATCCATGAATCCTTGTAACTATGCTTCAAACTTTATTTTCTTTTATTCTTCTCCACTCCTAGCAACCGTACTTATCTGAAATAAAAAAAAAACAAAAAGAGGCATATGAGCTTTGCGACTCGATAAGTAACCATGCACCATCTTACCAGATCAAGCATGAGTTTTTTCAAGTCAATGCATCATATAAAGAAAATAATAGTTTATCCAAAATAAGCATTTCATAGCATATATATTAAAAGCATGTCATAAAGCAAGTCATGCATGTATAAATCATATAATTTCCATGAACAATGTTTCAAGCTCATTTTGCAAATAATTGCATAACTCATTTTTCTTTTTTTTTGCCATTTAGCCATTGCACATTTTAAAACCTTGCTCGCAGATGTGCATGCTGCTATGGTGACTATAATCCCGTGACACGGTAATCTTCGTAATTGGCAAGATTCATAATTGATATTCATTACTATCTTTAATCCATTGGTAGAGGGCCATTTTTGTTGGATGCTAGCTCCAGGGTATTGATTGTCCTCTATTTTTAGAAGCAGTCATAGCTATCTGAGAGCTTTTAAAATATTTCATAATTTTTCATAAACCATACCATAAATAGTAGGTTTGAAAATGCTAAATGGTGTCACAATAGTTTAATCATATATAATTATGCGAAATATGCAATTTTTAATGAAGTATTCTAATCATGCCACATATATCATTTCATATAGTTTTTCATAAATTATATATAAATCATTTACATCAATAATTCAGTAAAGATGCTATTTGACCAAAAACAGGTTTCATTATCAATCACATGCTTAATCCTATATTTTAAGAAAAACAGGATCTATCATATCAAATATCATTCATAATTTTGTACTAGAAATTAATTAGTATTTTGAAATTCAAAAGGCTTATGCCAGGGTCACTTCGCTAGACAATCCAGTTAACCCTATAAAAATATTAAAAAAAATAATTATATTCTATTTGACAATCTTAATCGCATTAAAATAATAAGATAGGGTCAAGCGTTCGACGATTCTGGGTGGGTCAGATCTAAACAATTCGATTAATAAATTATAGGGCATGGACTCGATCATAGCGAAGGTAAACTCATCATAAGTGAGTTCCATCGATCTTGACAAGGTCGGATGATCGGTTTAGTAGGCGACCCCGAGCGCCCAAGCAGTTCAAGGCCTCTTTCTAGGGGTCAACTCAGGTTCACAAATCAGGTCGACATGACTCGGCTCTAGGTTTCTTTGAATTCTAGAGAGAGAAAGTAGAGAGAAAGTGGAGAGAGGAGAGAGAATCTTTAGTCGGATCTGTATTTGGTCTGATCCTGGTCTTGGGCTCGGTTCGAGTGGTTCGAATCGACCATTAAAAGAAAGGTCTTGATCTAGTTAGAATGTGGGCTTGCTTAGAAAGAGAAAGAGATGCACGATCTTAAGGCTTATTGAGCTTTTGGGCTTGATTCAATAAGGTCCAATCAGAAGCTTGGCCTATTTAGTCCAGTTTGACCAAAATCAGAAAAGAGATATTTGGCTTAGGTCGACCTGGATCAATTATTGTTTTTGGTCCAAAATGCATGGACTCGGCCCACAATGGATGAACAGGGCCCAATAAGGCCCACAACGGTGAACATGGTCCAAAATGGGTACGGCCCAAAAGGAATGGATAGGGCCCATATTTGGTACGGCCTAAAAGGGATGGATAGGGTCCATATTTGGTATGGCCCAAGAGGGATGAACAAGGCCCAACAAGTCCCAAAGGAATACGACCCACCATGGACATGGCCCAACAGGATGAATAGAGCCCGAGCTCGGCTTACAAAGGACATGGCCCAATAGGGCCCAACGTGACTGAATAGGGCCCAAATTTGGCCCACAATGTGTACGGCCCAACATGGCCTAAAGTGATTGAACTGGCCCAAATTTGGCCTACAATGGGTACGTTACAATAGGGCATGAATGGTTGTGTTGTGGTTCAAATTTGGCCCAAGGGTGACCACACCAGTGGAGTCGAGGGAGCCACCAGTTGTTGGAAGAAGGAGACGAGAGCCACTTCCTACGCGACGGCTGCGGACCTGCATAAAAGCCTCACCGGTGTTTCCGATGAGGGCCCTCCGACGATCAAGTTAGAGTGTGATAAATTTGATCCAGCCAAAAAGTTCCTTAGAAGTTACCTGACCAGGCTATTTATAGTCCTAGTGGAGAGGCCCAGGTGGCAGAGGCACTGTCAGCCCTCATCATGAAGAGGCATGGTTCTGAGCAAAATGGTGCGCAGCTTAGGCTCGTTGGTAGTGTGTAGTACTACCCGTTCTTAAGAACGGTAGGGAGTTGATAGTCACATCAGTGTATGGCCGGAGTAGTCATCGTGCCGTCCTTTGATTGTTGAGGGCCGACTATGGAGACGTGGCATGGTGGTATTGTAATGTACGGCCACGTAGGTGAGCGTAGATGCGCAAATGGGTGCAGTTGTTGGCGAGGCCGAGCCCGTTGAGAGGTCGCATCATGTGTTTGACGAGGTCGGCTTAACGGGTGCTGAGAGTAGCTCGGCTTTTCGGATTTCGAGGTGTACTCAGTGGAACGCCTCGAGCTCGAGGGTCGGGGCATACTACTGAAGTAGACGCCCCGAGCTTGGTCGGGGCGGGTCGACGATACTGAAGACACCCCGAACTCGGTTGGGGGAGTCAGCGAATATCTGAAGCTGAGCTGGTTCCGGGCTGGAATGAGGCTTCGATCGGACTGTGTTGGCGTTTATTGGGTTAGAACTGGGCGGCCTTTTAGTTGTGAACTGGATGATTCATTTCGCCCCCCACATGATGCAGGTGCACTATAAAAACATTAAGAGATGTGAAGAATGTCATAACACATGAGCTCTTAGCTTCTTATATTTATCAGGTGGAGCTGTATAGATAGGCAAACATCAGTTATAAAGCAAATTGAGTCTAAGATTGGTGTAGTTGGCTCGATTATGAGGAGTCAGATGATGATCTCGCAAGGTGGAACTCTGTTAGAGTGCTATTGTAGAGGTACCTACAATAATATCATTGAACCAATTCATCAATCCGTTTTCTAAAAAAATAATTAAAAAACTAGTACCTACGTAGATTCAGAATACTTAACAAACTTGTCTTTTAATTTTGTTAGGAAAGATTTGAAAATTGAAAAAGGGTGGAGCATTTATATAATATTTCAAAAATTTCAGAGAAATAAGAACTTGGGCACTACAACTCTGCTGCATTGTTATAATATTGGCTATCTTATATGGTTGGCTTGGAATAGAAGGATATTTGATGCTTTGCTTCTCTCCCCACAAGAAATCTTGCAAAGAGCTGAATGTTTCTTTCAGGAATCATGCAGCCACCAACAACAATGCCCATTCTTCAATGGGGAATTTGTGGTTTCTATCATCTTTAACCTTCTCCTTATGGGATTCATTTCACCTAGGAACCTCCACCCATCATTTTGTGTAGATAAACTTTGATGGTACCATTCTTAATGGTGGGAAATTGAGTGGTGCAAGCTTTGTTATCCAAGATCATAGAGGCATGGTAATAGCACTTGGAGGCAATAACTTCTTTGATGCTAATGTTCTCATGGCTGAGGTTTGAGCTCCCTACCAAGGTCTTAATTATGCTTTCTTCAATCTCAATGCCAAGAAAATCTTCTTGGAAAGGGACTCCCTCACCATTGTTAACCGGTTCGAAAGCTGCCAAGACTTTCACCATTGCTGCTGGATATCTGGAGAATGACACCATCATTGGGAAACTTTCAGGCTGGTCTTTACAAATAGACAAATAATGTTGCAAATTGGGTTGCATCTCATGTTGCCCATCATGTTGTGAACATCCTCTAGAATTCTCTTGCTCTGTTTCCACCACCCCTTGAGGGTTTGTAATGTGATGCCTATGGATGTCTCTATAACCATACTATTTGAGTCTTCCATTTTCACAAAAAAGAAAAATGTAGGGCTCGTTTGGTTCGCGGGAAGCATTTTCCTTCCTAGGAATATGATTCCTGGGAAACAAATTCCTAGGAAGAGGATGCCTAGGAAAGTATTTTTGGCATGTTTGGTTGACCATGAGAAAGTGACAAATTTCCAAGATGCTTATGTTTGGTTGGCCATCCACTTTCCTAGAAAAGTTATATATAATTCCTATTATGCCCTTAATAAAAATTAGATTTTTAATGCCTCTTTAATGCTTCTTTAATGCTGAAGGGACTTTTTGGGAAAAAGTAAAAATAGAGTGATTCCCGCCTCATGGGAAAGTAACTTTCCCATGTTTCTCATGGGAAAGACTTTCCCATGAAATGTGGGAATCACATTCCCATGGGAATATAACTTTCCCTTCTCTCTCTTTTGAAAACTCCAACCAAACAAGAGGCATCTCATTACTTTCCCGTTGACCACACTTTCCCCCCTTCTTTTCCCGCGAACCAAACGAGCCCGTAAGGTTATTGATCCACACATATAAATAGAATCAAAAACTTTATTATAATAAAATATTGTTTGTTTTAATCCATGTCTTTCTTGTACACGCTATTTGGTTTTCTTTAAAAAATGCTCGACTAAATCAACTCATTCGAGAAGGATTTATAAGATCGATAATTCAAGGTTTTCAATAATTTGAAAATAATGGCACGATACACTAAAAAATCAATATCAATTGTTTGTTTTGCTGCACATGCTTCACTCATTGTTAATTAAAAAAATAAGACTATAAGTGCAGGAAGTAGTTTCTTTATCATTACTTTGAGCTTAATCCGAACTTAATTTCAAACCAAACCACAGAAAAATACTTGCCTAAAAATAGTAAATTGAGCTAGAAATCAGTTTAAGATTGAATGAAATTCTACTTAAGCTTGAATTAGAAACATGATTCAAATCTAAATTAATATTTAATGGATTCAAAAATTAAGTAATCATTTAAGCTTAAGTGCTCCTAATATTGTCGATCGTTGGATCTAAGATCCAATACGCACTAGCTAAACTTATATATAACATATATTTTAAAGTCTAATCAAGCTAAGCCTTATTGATTTGGGAGTATTTTGGCTTGGCTTGAAATTAATTCGAGCTTATATTGTTGGTTCAGGCTTGGTTTGTTTAGCTTCAAACCGAGCCTGAACTAGCTTTCTTTGAACTAAGCTTGAGTTGTTTAGACGTTTGTCAATTCTATTATAAACTGATTTTAGTCCATTCCCATGTAATTAGACAACAATACCTCAATTATTCGGAGGTTTTGGATTTTAGTTCATTTCCATGCAATTACACAATAGATATTTCTCAGGTTCAACCCTACCGCTATTAGCAATGGCAATCAAGTTGGCACGATTGGAGACAGGTCAAGTTAGATGTACGTTAGGTTAAAAATTTATTAAACAAAATTTGATAAAGCAAGTCAAAAATTCATTTCAAATCTATTTTTTTATTAAATAGGTGTAAATGGATCAAATCAGATTAAATAAATTAAACAAGTATTAAAAAAATTAAAATGAGTTAAGTGGGTCTTAAATAGTTCAATGAGTTTTAAAATAAGTTAAATGAATTAGGCTATGATCGGACCTAATAGGTTAAAATAGGTTAAATAGATCAAAAATCTATCTAACGTTCTTTATTTTATTTTATTTTATTTTTTTTATTTTTTGCTAGGACCTACAGAACGGGTGCAAACGAATTGACCCATTTATGGCCAATATCCATTTGTGCCAAACCTGAGTCGATTTAAAGCGAGCGAGCTGCAGGTTGGGTTGGTGTTCGCGTCGTCAATGGTCGATTACAGATTCCGCAGTGCGGTTACGGCTCAATCTATACACTTCCTCCCTCCCTCCCTCCCTCCCTCCCTCCCTCCTCCTCCTCCTCCTCCTCCTCCTCTCTCTCTCTCTCTCTCTCTCTCTCTCTCTTAATGGCTTGTGGAATCTGCAACCCCTCCTTGAGGCCTTCCATCCTTCCCCATCGCCCGACAGCGCTGAAAGAGGTAACAAACCGCTTCTTCTGTCGTCCTTCCCAAATCTCAATTTTGTTCAATTGGTTCTGCTTAAAGTTGACATTTTTAGTTGTTTAGAGAAATTTTTGGGTTGTTATCAGCTATACTAGTACCAGATTATTAATCAGCACTACGAGGGTTATACAGTGACGGCATCTTTGCCTCGGGGTCCTGTAGACTTATTCCTCCGATAACTATGTTGGCTGAGACATTATTATTATAGCGGCACTAAAATTTGTAATTAAATGCTTCCTTTTTTTTTAATGAAATCCTTACCAGGGTGTTCTTAGTAGCAATTAGCCAAGTTAAGATTGAAGTATTGTAGGAGGCTATCTATGGAGTAGATGTGGATTCTTATTAAAAAGGGTAAAGAAAAAAAATGGAAAAAGAAAAAGATTGGCCTTATCTAAGGAGATGGTAGTGCAGTGGGCTATGGAGTTTTAATTTGGTGAATGGATTTAAAGCAGTGCATAAGGGTCTTTTTAGCATCAATTTTAAGGTGCCTTTTATGCTGGGCTGGTCTCTGTTGCATTCACTTAAAGTGGTTCGAGGTGTCAATCTAAAAAAAGAAAAGTGTGAATTCTTGGTGATGGGTGTCAATGTGGGTTGTGGAAAAGTGAGAGAGTTGGTAACTTCGAGTGTCCTGGCCTTCCCCAAAAAGAAGTTGCAGCTTCTTATTAAGAATTGGAGGCAATACATGCTTGATGGCATTGTTTTATTTTTTCTTATTAAATTGTTTTTTTAGGTGTGATATTTTGTTTCTATGCTTCTGTCTTACAATAATAACTTAGTGAGAGATGTGCTAAGATGAAGATTTTTTCTGAGAAGTTATCGTTTAATTTGTTTGATTGGATTACAGAAGTTTGTCGCAATTTGCTTGAAACACGGTAGTGGTGTTCGAGAAGAATGCTAGGTATTGTTACTCTCCTCAAAGGAAAACCTTCTTTTGATGGTGAGAATCTAGGTTAGGATAGGCAGGGTACTTTGTTTAGAAGAAAGGGTGCTTCTGAAACTTTTTCTGGATGGACCTTTGGTGTTTAATCTTTCAGGGTGTTATGCCTTAAGCAATTCTGGACTGAGAGTGAAAACACAGAACTTGTCAAGGGTGTTATGAGCTGAGGAAGTTAATTTGATCCTCAAAGGTCTCTTAGGACTTGAGTAGGACTGGCGTTAGCTGGTGTTTAGCTGATTGGGCACAGTATCCATATGATATCTTGGTGTTGGTGAGATATATATAAGTTGAAGCTTTTACTATATATGAGGAGAAGTGATGGAGCATGGCAGAAGTAGGAGGAATTGGAGGTCACTGGTTTTGAAAACCCCGGAGTATAAGGCCTCAACAAATCACCTTCTTATAAGCATGTAATATTTTACGCATGGAGGTAAATGAGAGTCGAACTCCTATTCAAACCTATAATAGTAGTTCCTCCATATGATTCTATCTATTTGTGTTGTCCAGAATTGAGTCGATCTTTGGAGACCATAGTAGTTGAAACATCTGGAGGCCTTTTGGTGAGATTGTTGTGTCAAAGAGAATACTTTTATATGTCTAGGAATGAAGTAGATAGGAGAAATTGATCTCCTTCAACTTGTGGCAATTTATTTGAAGTCTTATTGTTGTTGTAGAAGTCATTCATGATCCTCCATTTGTAGTTCCTCTTGATGTGATCATTTATGAAAACCATAGAAAGATGGTGGCAAGTTACGCTTGCTAGCTTTTACTTCCTTTCTTGCAAATTAAAGAGATAATCGCCTCCTCTTATTCCCATGATTTCTGCACATTGGAAATGCTCTGCAATTGATGGCATTGATTCCTCACATGATGGTTTAATGACATACTGAAACCAATTTCTGAATTCAACACTTTAGAGTTGGGCATATGGATTCTTAAGGAGATGCTCTGACATGAACTATCAGTATAGATGACATCTTGAGTCTGAAGACAGTACTTTTCCTTTGTTACTGCAGTAATGTTACTGGAATTGATCTGTTATGTGGCTTGTTGTTTTTAATTAGTTTTTCGTTGCTGCTGAACAATCCTGTTAGGATTTCCTGTCAACTTCTGCAAGTTGTAGATCAATTGACATCTATTTTTTTTCATAGATGATTGAAAACTATTTGCAACTACCTTCATTCGCACATTCATTTATAAGTACTGGTTAACAGTTTAGATAGGTGACTTCTCTTTCTTTCGGCATTATAATTCCTATTCCCAAGTTTCGTATACTTAGAAGAATTAATAATAAGAAAAGAACACAAAAATCGTAATAAAAAAAGAAAACAAAAATCGATGTTATAAGCATGATGTAGATATATCTGAAGTCTCTTAATGAATCTCTAATGGGAGACCATCTCTTAAGTTTTCATTGTTTTGTGTTTTATGCTTCACAAACAGTCTCCTGCTATCCTGCAAGAACTCTGCTTAGCCCAACTTGCTTCCTAAACTATCTTCTTCTTCAGTATTTTAAAAGTAGAGTTTTGGACTCTTTTAAGTGAATTGAACTCTTTTAAGTGATTTACTACACTTGAAGTACTTAATTCAAAATGACATTTAATCTTTTGCATTTTCAGAACTGCCACGTGATGTTCTTCTATGTTCATAGTTACTGCAGTGATCAGCTGGTGTCGAATGTACACGTATGATATCTTCAGGGGATATTTGAATGTTCAGCTATGATATCTGTTGGTTGTCCCTTGTAATTATGGATTTACTTGGAATTGTTATTTTTGATGCATTACATGCATGGTTACTGAAGCTGGAGTCTCATGCAACTTCTATGCATAGGATACCAAAATCTGCTGATGAGGTGATTTTAGCTATACTGAAATGCCAGTTCTTGATAACTATATCAAAGGTTTCAAGTTTACATTTTCCAGCCAATTACAGCATATGAAATATCCACCAGGAGACCCCCTTTCAACACTCAATAAACTAGGCTTATAATTTATGAGAAGTTGAATCAGCTTGTTCTTTTTGCAAAGGGGGAAGATGTCCGCATTATCTCCATTTATGACTCCAAATCAAACGGAAGACTTTCATAATGTGATGAAAGAGAACCAAATGCCTACATCCAGTTCTTGCTTGCTAGTGGCATTTTGTCATGTTGTCTGTTTTTATAAGTGTCTGTCATACTGATGGACTTCCTCTCTCTGATATGTTATCAACCTGTTGGCAGGAGGCGCGAATACAAGCTTCACTTGTAAGTAGAATATCGGGTCAAGCAGCACCCAGGCCAGGTCTAATCCCATCGCTCTGTGGTGTGCAATTATTTAAATTTAAACACATCCATTTTAGCTGATGCTTTGCACTATTATTTGCAGCCATGAAACTATCCAGACCTAACAACATCATCAGTTTGGACATCACTATGGGATGCTGCCAGAATCTATTGATGCCTGTCAGATATTTGCGTGTTTCGGTTGCTAGCTGCAAGACTGAAGATTCCAATGTGATAATATCTGGTTATTGGATGGGACCTGATATTGAAGATGGTTGGGGATTTGTTGAGGCTGCAGTCGATCGAAATATTTGATTGTTGATAGGGCACATGTACTTGCCAATTATGTGAGTTTTCCAATACCCAATATACCGCATATTGTGTTGGCTCAGGCCTTTTGTACCACTTTATTTCCTTAATGAAGTCAGGTGGTGCTCTGCTCCTCCTTTTTAGCAAAAAAAGTGGCTGCATATTATGATTTCAATTATGAGCAAGTCTGTTTCATTTTTAAACTCAAGAATACTTGTTACTCTTTAGGTGTCTTTATTTTGGATCACAAAGCGATGTCGATGTTAATACAATGCTTCATGAGTGTGGGGTGCTAGCTAATTGTAACAATATGTTGTTGTGATTGGAGTCTCGAAACCAGGGTTTCAAATTCGCACATTATGAATGATATCTGAAGCTTTCAACAAAGGAAATAGTAAAGCAAATCGGTTTGATAGGTATACACCTGCACCTGGACATATCTCAGAGGCCCTGATCAATGAAATGGGGGTGGTGCATCGGCATTTCGGATGCTTATCGATTTTTCCATACTTAGCAAACATGTTTCCTTGAGCTCAGTTCTTATTCTCACTCTAGGGTTGTTTGGTTTGGCGGAAGAGGGTTGCAGCTGAACTCACCATTTTCGCATGTTTGGTTTGGCAGAAGTGAGAGAGCGAACTACCATATTAAACCCTGTCCAACAAACGGTAAAGATGCTTGTTTTTGATAAGAAACTAGAGTCACTTCAGGGAAGTGAAAATTCTCAATTATGAGTACAGAGTACTTACAACAGGGAGAGACAGAAGAAGTTCACTGATTCTAATCTCTTTGATTCCATGAACATAAAATCGACGGATACATGGGATCCTATTGCTGGTTTCTAAGACGTGGGGTGAAATAGATTAGATAATATTTATTTAGAAACATTTTTATATTTGAATCAATCCATATATAAATAGAAATTTGAGCGTCTGACTGATATCATTTTTCATATCCATAAAAAAAAAACCGAATATAGATATGGATATCAAATGATCCATATCTATATATCCGATTTTTTTGTCATTTTATTTAATTTTATATAGCAATCATGAACTTTTAAAAAAAATAAATAATCATATTAATATGTTATTAACTTGTCTTATTTTTGACTTAGTAATTTCTTTGATTCTTTAGTCATAAAGTTTAATTATCCAACTCATATCTATATTTATAGTTATACTTTCCGTATCCGATTTATATCTTTATCTATCTAAAACAAATATGGATTTAAATTTTTTGTATCCAACATCCACATCTGTATCATAAATATGGATATGTATCTAACTTCACCCTACCCAAGACTCATAGATGGGCTTTTCTGAGGTTCTCAGGTGCTCTTCGGCAGTCCTATGCATTCCTTTTACAATTAGGAGTGCCCCCATTCTTGCATTCACATAAACCATATTAGCAGTCGTATGCACTCCTTTCTACTCGGCTGCTCATCTTTCACTCATATTGCAAAATATTCACACAAAAAAATGGAAGAGGTTGGGAGAGCTATCCTCTTCTAACAACATCATAGTAGAAGATGTAAGAGGTTTTGAAATTTGAAACGGTTTTGAAACCGTTCCACCCCTTTTAAACTCATTTAAACCCATCGTGAAAGCCATATATCCGTTGGGCTCCAACGTTACTCGAGGTGGGAGAGAGAGGAGAGCCCTCTCACCCTCATTTAATTCCTCCTCTTTATATCTATTGGAGGTTTTTTCTTCTTTGGTTTTCTTTCCTTTCTTTTTCATTTTTTTTTCAAGCGGTGAGGGGAGAGGAGAAGAAGGGAGAGCTGGTTGTTGGTCTCCTCTTCGCCGATCTCTCTTCGTCCTTTGGCTCTAATTCTATTGTGTACGAGCACATAGAAAAGTCCCTGTTGAGTTCAAGAAATTTTGTAATACTGTGCACGTCTACAAATTTAACGGTTCGTTGTATCTTGGGGAGGAATCGCCAGAATTCGGTGCACGTAAGGAGGCGAATCTCTTTCAAAATTGTCAATAAAAGCTTCCATCTTCCTAAACGAATTTTAAAATCTCTTTGGAGCATAAGAGACACATCCTCTCTTTGGACAAGTACTACTGCCCCTTATTCTCCTCGGTCAAATGGAGTTGCTAAAAGAAAAAATAGAACTTTTATTGATATGATTAACTCCATGCTTACTAGTTTTGGTCTTTTCAATAATTTGTGGGGTGAAGCTCTAATTTCGGCAAATAAAATACTTAATCGTATACCATTTAAAGCTAACCAGAAAACAACATATGAATTATGGTGGGATAGAAAACCTAGTGTAAAATATTTTAAAGTTTGGGTTTGCCTTGCCAAAGTTAAAATTAACTCTAGCAAGATGACTAAATTGTCTCCTAAATCTTTCGATGCAGTTTTCATAGGATACGCGAAAAATAGTAATGCATATCGAATCTTGGTAGTACAATCAGATGTACCTAACATTACACCGAATACTATTAAAGAATCAAATGATGCAGTATTTTTTGAGAATGTGTTTCCTATGAAAAAAGAGAAAGTTAGAAATAAGAGAATCCTCTAAATCACAAAATGATAACACTGTAATAGAATCCCAAGTTGAACTTAGAAGGAGCGGGAGATCTAGAATAGAGAAAAAGCTAGGAGATGATTTCTACACATTCCTTGTTGAAGATGAATCTTTGACATATGCTGAAGCAATGAAATCTAGAGATGCACCTCTATAGGAGGAAGCTATTAAAAGTGAGATGGAATCAATCCTTTCACACAATACATGGGTGTTAACCAACTTACTTCCAAGGTCTAGACCACTAGGATGCAAATGGGTCTTTAAAAGGAAACAAAATCCTGATGAATCCATTAGAAAATACAAAGCTAGATTAGTTACTACAGGTTTTAGTCAAAGGGAAGGAAAGAACTATTTTGACACTTATTCTTCAGTCACTAGGATAACTACAATTCGAGTGCTTATAGCATTGGCAACATTATATAAACTTGAAATCCATCAAATGGATGTGAAAACCGCCGTTCTTAATGGCGAGGTATATGAAGAAATTTATATGGAGCAGCGAGAAGGTTTTGTAGTTCCTGGTCAAGAGAATAAAGTGTGTAAGCTAGTCAAATTTTTATATAGATTAAAACAAGCTCCTAGACAGTGGCATGAAAAGTTTGACCAAGTCATTTTGTCATATGGCTTTAATATTTGTGACTTCGATAAATGTGTATATTGGAAAATATTTGATAGCTCTATTATTATCTATGTTTATACATAGATGATATTTTAATTTTTGGTAGTGAACATATCACAATTTTAGAAGTGAAGAAATACTTAAGTGACAATTTTGAGATGAAAGATCTAGGGTTAGCTAAAGTAATCTTAGAAATCAGAATTAGAAGGATACAAAATGAGATTGTTCTGAGTCAATCTCACTATGTTGAAAAGGTGTTAAAAAAATTTGGGTACGAAAATTACAAGCCAGTTAGCACCCCATATGATCCTAGCATAAAATTAAAGAAAAATGGTGGGGATAGGTTTTTCCAATTAAAGTATTCTCAATTAATTGGAAGTCTTATGTATTTATCTAACTATACAAGACCAGGTATCTCCTATACTGTAGGAAGACTGAGTAGATATACTAGTAACCCCGATAAAACACATTGGGATGCAATAGAAAGGCTTCTTAAATATTTGAAGGGTACTATTAACTATGTAATATACTATTCTGGTTTTCCCGCTGTACTAGAAGGGTATAGTGATACTAACTGGATCTCTGATTCTGAAGACACAAAGGCCACCAATGGATTTGTTTTTACACTAGGTGGTGGTGCAATCGTATGGAGATCTTCCAAGCAGACCTTAATTATTAGATGCACCATGGAGGCTGAGATGGTAGCCTTAGAGTTAGCTGGTGGAGAAGCAGATTGGCTTAAGGGTATATTATCAGATATTCCCATGATGGATAGGCCTATTCCTGCTATTCTAATTAACAGTGATAATCAGGTGACTATAACAAAAGTGAAAAGTAAAAAATCACAACTCGAAGTTGTCTAGGCACATTGAGCTTCAATATAAAATTTTAGGAAAGCTCACCTCTACTAGACTTATAACTTTAAGTTATATTAAATCAATGGAGAACTTAGCAGATCATCTGACCAAGGGCTTGTTGAGAGGACAAGTTCAATATGCTTCGAGGGGGATGGGTTTAAAATCTACATTTGAGTCACCGTCGACGGCAACCCAACCTATCTGACTGGAGATCCCAAGATGTAGGTGCAATGGGGCAAACAAGCTGATTGAGTGGCTGGTAGGAGCACCAAATTTAAAGTGAACTCAGTTCACTACCCATCTCTATGGAGCAGGTGTTCAACTGCACTAGATAGGAGGATGGCGTAATGCCTTAATGATATCAAGGCTATTATAGTAGGATATAGAGTTGCAGTATACCCTTGGAGATATCACCGATGTGAGTGTGACTATAAGACTGCAGTCAAATAGAGAATTAAGGCTTGTTCTCTAAGAGATACTCACAAAATAAGATACCTGCGCACGGCTGTAATGCGCTACCCCGATGGAACTCACATGCAGGGTCAACTCTTAGTTGTTCGGTATATTAAAATCTATACATAAAGTCTAAGTTCAAGACTTTGTTCACTTCGGACTGGTGTGGATGACGAAATACCAACTAAATAAATGTTCAAGTCCGAAAGACACCTTTCATCGAAAGCTAAGTGTACTGAATGTTCTTTGAATTTTTCAAAATTTTTGACATTTTTAGAATTATCTCAAAAAAAATGAAATTTCAAAATGGTGGGGAATGTAAGAGGTTTTGAAATTTAAAACGGTTGTGAAACCGTTCTACCCGTTTAAACTCATTTAAACCCATCGTGAATGCCATGTATACGTTGGGCTCAATGTTACTCCAGGTGGAAGAGAGAGGAGAGACCTCTCACCCTCATTTAATTTCTCCTCTTCATATCTGTTAGAGGTTTTTCCTTCTTTGGTTTTTCTTTCCTTTCTTTTTCAATTTTTCTTTCGTAGATATCTGCATCATTAACATAGTCAAGAGACATATCAGCCCACCCCTCTAACCAAGCGGTATTGTAGTATTATTTGTTCATCCTGTAAAGAAAGCGTTCTACGTTATAAGCAGTCTCAGGTCTCTCGCTGAAGCTTTGGCTCTAAGAAGTGTCCTCTGGCTGATAATACGGCAATGGAGAGCCCCAGTAGAATATATCAGCAGCAAAATTTGACCTGCAAAATACTTCGTGCACCAGATTGGAAGCATCAACCGACTAATAAAAAATGTCTTCATATCATAATATGTCAAGAAGTTAATAATGCTTTATCTAGTAGGATCGGTCCAACCATCATACATCACCGTCAGTTCATATATGGACCACTTGCTTTTGTATGAGACAATCCACTTTTCTAGTTTCTCTTATTATTGTCAAGTAGCTCATTGTAGATATCCTTCGGTCTTGAAAGATTTACACTTGAATCGACTGCCTATATGAAGAAAATGACAGACTTATAGTATGTATTATTTATCACAATCACTCGAATGTGGTTGAATTAGAATTAGATCCAATAGCCCGCCACATATCCTTCTTCTTATTCTTCTTTAGAATTATGTCGACTTTTTATTGCTTCAAATCCTTGCTGGGGAGTAACTTGTATGCCCCTAAATATGCTTCTGATTTTACTTTTTTTTTAATTTTATTTTATTTTTTTAATCTAAAAATATCTTTTTAATTTTTAAAAATTATATATAATCTAAAAATTAATTTTTTTATGATTGTGTAGATCATCCTTAAATCTACAATATATCATAAAATCAAGCAAAATCAAAAATTTAGTATGATCTTCTCTTATTTTATAAATTCCAAATTATTTTTTGGCATCCAAAAAAAAGAGAGTAAATAAGATAAGGGAGAGAAAACATACCTTAGTTAGGGTTGGATCCTTCTTCAATCATGCTGAATCAGGGTGTTTTTCACTGTGAAAAAAAGGGGTTATTCGAATAGGTTGGGATGACCTGAGAAACTTCTCAGGCCTTCCCAACTTATATTCAAAGCAAAAGGAAGAGAGAGGGGAGGGCGCGGCTCAAAACTGGTCCAACTCGGTAGCTCCGGTGAGGGCCCTCCGTTGCTCAAGTTAGTGTGGAGCTTAGTTAGCCCAAAAAAGATCCCTTAGGTGTTACCTGATGGGACTATTTATAGTTCCTGTAGAGGTGCCCAGATGGCGGAGGTATGGCCCGTTCTCATCATGAGAGGGGTGAAAGAGTAGATGCCCTATAAGCCAATCATTTGATGGATTTCTCTTTGTAATCCTCCAAATCATGTACTTTGACACTCGATATATATATCAATAAAGGCATTGTGTTTCATCATTTGCTGCTTATTTGTTTTATTATTGGATGATGAACCCTATAAATTAGGACATTGGTTTTAGGGTTATGATGAGATCATACCAGTGAGATCTAAAATCCTAAAATCCTAATTTAGAATATTTCCAGTCAAATTGGTATATTGAGTCGGGGATCAATATTACTGGAAAGACTGGCACATCTTATGTATGCTCGATGTAGAGGATAATTGATCTCACAATCACTTGTGTGAGATATTAATACAAAGATGAGGATGCTCATTAGAGGAATGAGTTCACTAAAATGACCAGCCATGAGAACATCTTATGTATTCTTACTTAATTGTCAAAAGATGGTTCTCATAGTGAGAGTTGTGCAAGTGATCCTTAGACTTGAGATCACCATGGTACCTTGTGCACTTGAACCTATATTTTGGTTTACCCTCATTCACGGCATTGCATTGTGTACGGGGTATTCTGGATATGGTGGATTTTATACGAAGGTTGTGAGTAGGTCAACAAGGAATCAATCACTTCTAGTAAGAGAAGCTAACATCCTACTTACTCTAATCTTATGATGATTCAAGAAGCCTTTGATCAAAGCAAAATGAAAATTAGAAAGAGTTTCTAATGTTTCATTGTTTGAATTATCATATAAAAGATTAAGAGAGATATGAATAAGTGATTGAGTTTGATATTGATCCATACTCATACACTTATTAAGGATGTAGTATGACTGAGGGATTGAATTGCACGGTAACTTGCCACTGAAGGGTATGTTTGGATTTGTCCAATACATTCCTCATCTTTCGGGTAGACATGATACGTTGCTAGACGTCAATCTTGTCTTGTGCGTTGATCAAATCAAAGAGTTTGATTAGATCAAAGCATCAGAAAGGTTCTGATTGCTAAGTTAGGTTTAACACTAAATTGAACCTAAATTGGATTAGAGGTATTCTAATCAGGTTAGGTCAACTTGCACCTGCACCTACTGCTGGCTAAGATAAGGAACCTAATGGGTCACACACAAGGGAATTGATCAAGGGTCTAATTGGATTAGATCATGTTTGCAAGATGAACATGCTAGCACGTGTTGCAAATCCTAGCTCCTGATCCAAGTTAAATTTGAATATGATTCTTAGATTAGGTTGATCTAATATGATTAGATCATGACCTAATATGGGTTAGCCAAGAGTTGGAACCCATTTGGCTTTGATTAGACATGATTTGATTAGGTTTAATATTTTCTTTAAGTTGGTTAAACCCAATTGGATTGGGTTTGATAGGGCCTTTACTTCTGGACCATTGGATCGCTCCCTGGATGAAGGATCTGGTTCACTGGTTGGCGCCTTCATCTGGACCATTGAATGGCTTCCTGGATGAAGGATCTGGTCCACTGGTTGGCGCTTTATTCTGGACCACTGGATGGCTCTCTGGATGAAAGATCTGGACCGTTGCTCAGCGCCTGAATCTGGACCACTGGATGGCTCTCTAAATGAAAGATCTAGACTGTTGCTCAGCGCCTGAATTTGGACCATCGGTGATGGCATCTTGCTTCTGGACCATTGGATGGAACCCTGGATGATGATGCCTTGATCTGGACCATTAGATGGCGCCTAGATCTGGACCATTGGCTTTGGTTCACTACATTTGGGCCCTTGGATCATCAGGATTTAAGAGGGAGATGTGAGAAAGAAGTTGATACACCCTTCTCCTTAGCACCCCATCATGATGGGATGCCTCTCTTGGCACATGCCTCATCATGATGAGGTGTATGGATGGGATGCATCCTTTTATGATGCATCCCTCCATCTCTTATAAATAAGGAGGCGCCCTGGAGTTCTAAAGATCATCTAAGAAAAAGCCTCTCCTTCTCTCTCCCTTATCCCTTCTTTCTTACAAGCCTCTCTCTTTTGTCCTAACCCAAGACAAGAGGGTCTTCTTTAGGACAAAAAGGCTAGTGAATGTTTTAGAGGTAGAAAGGAAGAAGGAAGTGAAGAAAAATCAGCCAATTAAATCCTTTGGAAGGATTGAATAACTAGAATCAAGTTTTGGTGGAGCTCGAGTCTTGAACCCATTTCTGTGTGGATCAACATTGGAGGGTGAACATTTGGGCACCTTAGGACATCTTCAAACATATTGGATATAGCGTGATAGGTATTCTTCTATACCAAGATTATATTTTCTACATTATTTGGTTATATTATTAAGGTGATCTTGGTTTATTAGGATTTCATATAATGGGTTTATAAGAAAATTTTATAATCCTGTATCTTCCGCTGCGCCCTATGGCACTGGGAAACCTAATAGTGGTATCAGAGCCACCCTTAATCAGTTTAACCAAATGATAATACATGCTATTATCCTGATGTTATGAGATAGCTAGGTTGTTTGTATGCATGATTAGTTTATGCTATGAGATAGTGTTATATTCATGTTGTAGCACAGTATAATTGCTAGTGCTAAATTATAAAATGTGTAATG
Source organism: Phoenix dactylifera (assembly GCF_051530095.1). NCBI lineage: Eukaryota > Viridiplantae > Streptophyta > Magnoliopsida > Arecales > Arecaceae > Phoenix > Phoenix dactylifera. Next base: position 10,643,922 of record NC_143197.1, read on the forward strand.
AGACCAATATAGTAGTATGAAAACTTTGGGCTGACCTATTCTGGAACAATCGACTCAGTTGGTGTCTAGGAAGGAAGCCACAGGTGGTTACTTAATTAGGACCTTACTAAGTAAGGAGAGCCTCCCACCTGCTTTCCTGGCCAATTATTTGATTGTCCTTTATGGTTGAGCCTAATGTTAGTTAGATACTACTATTTGAAAGCCCTCACTAAATATCATAATTAAGTCATAGTGTTAAATGCTTTAAACTGAGCCATTCTGAATCAATTGACTGAGTTGGTGTCTAGGGAAGAGGCTACAGGTGGTTATTTAATTAGAACCTTACTAAGTAAGGAGAGCCTCCCACCTGCTTACCTGGCCAACTATTTGATTGACCTCCATGGATAAGCTAATTGCAGATATAACACTACAAAGTTCCTTCCTTCATGCTTAGATATTATTATGTCAATATTTACGTTAGCTTGTTGTGATTCCCACAAGGCTAGTATTAGGGATTGATATTGTAATATATTGGTGCATATGATGCATATGACATATTTTAATATGTTGCCTTGTTGTGATTCCCATAAGGGCAGCATTATTCAAATATGACTGTATAAAAATGAAGGGTTTTACTTAACTAGACACAATAGTTTGTTGTGATTCCCACAAGGCTATATGTGTGCTAGAGGATAGGATAAAGTTGAAAATTGCATGGAATGCAATTGGAAAGAGTTTTCTACTTTTGAACTTATAAGGGCTTGTTGTGATTTCCACAAGATCTTTTATAAGAAATTTGGATCTCAACCCCACTAAGAAAATTAGTATTTTCTCGTTCATCATACTTGAGGGTTATGATATTCGATAAAATAGTGGAAGTAACAATTAGATAAAAGTCCTCGTTTGATTGTATACATGTCATCATGATTGGTCTGCTTATATTAGTGTTCTTTGTAATTGTAGATTAATTCTGCATAAATGACATCTTTACTCTCACTTAGAGGTATCTTAGATACAAACAAATTGACTGGTTCCAACTATGTGGACTGGTTGAGAAATTTAAAGATTGTTCTCACACAAGAAAAACTTTCCTACATTCTTGAAACCCCTGATCTAAGGTCAGCAGGAAAAGATGCAACTGAGGAGGAATTGGCCACATATCGTATGTGAAAAAATGACAGTTTGACTGTCAAATGTATCATGCTTGCTTCTATGAATAATGAATTGCAGAGGCAGTATAATAGCATGGATACTCACTCCATACTCTTTAACTTGAAGGAGTTATATGGTGAGCAGAGCAGAACTGCTAGATATGAGATATCTAAGCAGTTGTTCCATGCTAGAATGATCGAGGGATCGTCTGTGCAAGACCACTATTTAAAGGTTATAGACTTGATCACTTGATTGAGTCAACCTGGCTTTGCTATGGATAGTGAGCTCAGTCAGGATTTAATCCTGCAATCACTACCCGACTCATTCTTGCAGTTTGTCGTGAATTATCACATGAATAAACTGAATTCCTCCCTGCCTGAGCTTCTAAATATGCTGAAAATAGCAGAGTCTCACATCAAGAAGGACAAGGGTCCGATCCTTCTTGTTAGTGAGAGCTCAAAGAAGAAGTCGGGCAACAAGGGTTCAAAGAAAAAACTAAACCCTAAGAGTCGCATCAAAAAGAAGAAGGGAAAAAAAATCTCTGGACCCGGTACCTGTTTCCACTGCGGCAAGACGGGGCATTGGAAAAGGAACTGCAAGAGCTTTCTTGCAAGTGTGAAGCATGATACAAGTGTTGCATCAAAAGGTATGTTTTTATTACATGCCAATATGACATTAAGTTCTTCTAATTCTAATTCATAGGTATTGGATACCGGTTGTGGTTCTTACATATGCAAATCTTTGCATGGACTGTAGAAAATTAGAAGTCTGAAGAAAGGTGACTTCGAGCTATATGGCGCTGGAGGAGAATCCATCCAGGCTGAAGCTGTTGGCACCTACATATTGGAGCTACCCTCCGAGAAGTTTTTGAAGCTAGAAGACTGTTATTTTATGCCAAAAATCATTAGAAATGTAATTTCAATTCCTTTGTTGCTTAAGAAAGGATTCGAAATAAATGGAAAGAGCAATGGTTGCTCTATTTCTTTATCTAATGAGTATTATTGTCATGGCACTATGAAAAATGGTCTTTTAGTATTATGTCTTAATAATGTTATGTTTCATATTGGCAAAGATAATAAAAGAAAAAGAGAGAATATTTATAATACCCTACTCTAGTATTACCGATTAGGTCATATTAGTGAGACAAGGTTACACAAGTTGTATAAAGATAAATTCTTTGACCCTTATGATTTTGAATCATTAGGAACTTGTGAATCTTGTCTTATGGGTAAAATGATCAAGTCTGCATTCCGGAACATGGAGAAAGGGCAAGTGAGTTGTTAGAACTCGTACACACTGATGTGTGCGATCTTATGTCAACTCCAGCTAGAGGTGGATACTCTTACTTCATCACATTTACTGATGACTTATCAAGGTTTGGTTTTGTGTATCTAATGAAACATAAATTTGAAGCCTTTGATAAATTTAAAGAGTATCGAAGTATGGTCGAAAAACAAACTGGGAAGTGTATTAAAATCCTTCGATCTGATCGAGGAAGAGAATATCTTTCTAATGAATTTTTAAACTATCTTAAATTAAAGGGTATACTCTTGAATGGACACCTCCATATACGCCACAATTAAATGGTGTAGCTGAAAGAAGAAATCGTACCTTATTAGATATGGTACGGTCCATGATGTGCTTCACAAATCTTTCAATTTTCTTCTGGGGACATGCCCTAGAAACTACTGCATTAGTATTAAATAGAGTACCATCTAAGTCTGTATCTAGCACTACATATGAGATATGGAAAGGAAAGAAACCTAATATTAAGTATCTTAAGATATGGGATTGTCATGCTTATGTCAAAATAAATTTTGGACATAAGCTGTGCTAGATCGGACAAGTGTATATTTGTAGGTTATCCTAAAGACAGTTTAGGATATATCTTCTATGATCCTACCGAACAAAAGATATTTGTTGCTAGGCATGCCACTTTCTTGGAAAAAGAGTTTTTTTTAGAAAAGGAGAAGGATAGAAGAATTGAACTTGATGAAGTTCAAGACCTACAAGGTGAGACACGTAATAATCCTCAACCAGATGTACCCATGGAAGAGGTACAGCCACTACACACTACTCCTCTCCGAAGGTCAGAAAGAGTGCGAAATGCACCTGAGAGATATGGGTTTATCATTGAGAATGATGAAGCCCACATCGTTGATAACAATGACCCTCTGACCTATTCGGAAGCTGTCAAGAGTAGGGACTCTGACAGATGGCTGGACGCCATGAAATCTGAGATAGATTCTATGTATACAAACCAAGTGTGGACTTTGGTTGATGCACCTGAGGGAGTGATTCCAATAGGGTGCAAATGGGTATACAAGAAGAAGATAGGAGCTGATGGCCAAGTAGAAACCTACAAGGCCAAGCTAGTGGCAAAAGGTTTCAGGCAAAAACAAGGTATTGATTATGATGAAACTTTTTCACCAGTAGCTATGCTCAAATCTATTCGGATTATGCTTGCTATAGCTGCATACTATGATTATGAGATCTGGCAGATGGATGTCAAAACTGCCTTCCTTAATGACCACCTTGAGAAAGAGGTTTATATGACACAGCCAGAGGAATTTGTCTCAAGAAGGAGAGCAAATCAAGTATGTAGGCTTAAAAAATCCATTTATGGATTAAAGCAGGCATCTAAGAGTTGGAACATCCATTTTGACGTGATAGTCAAAGAGTTTGGTTTCATTAAAAATATAGATGAACCTTGTGTGTACAAGAAGACTAGTGGGAGTGCTATTGTCTTCTTGATATTATATGTGGACAATATATTGGTCATTGGAAATGATGTTCCAATGATGCAATCGGTCAAGACTTGGCTATCAAAGAAATTTTCCATGAAAGACTTGGGTGAAGCATCCTATATACTTGGTATAAGGATCTATAGAGATAGATCTAAAAGGATGCTAGGTTTGTCCCAGTCTACGTACATAGATAATGTGCTGAAGAGGTTTCAGCATGGATGGAAGTAAGAAAGATTTCTTACTCATAGGACATGGCATACAACTCTCTAGGAAGATGTCTCCTAAGACATCTGAAGAGAAGAATAAAATGAGTTCTATTCTCTATGCTTCGGCAGTAGGGTCGATCATATATGCTATGTTATGTACCAGGCCTATGTAGCTTATGCCTTGGGCATGGTAAGTAGATTTCAGACAGATCCCGGAGAGGATCATTGGAAAATTGTGAAAAGCATTCTCAAATACTTGAGAAGAACTAGAGATGTTTTTCTGATTTATGGAGGATCAGAATTGAAACTAGAAGGCTATTTAGATTCTAGCTTTCAATCTAATCCAAATGATAGCAAGTCAATCTCTGGATATATCTTCACTTTGAATGGTAGAGCTGTGAGTTGGAAGAGTTCCAAACAGCAAACTATAGCTGACTTAACTACTGAGGCAGAATACATAGCTGTTAGTGAAGCTGCTAAGAAAGCAGTCTGGATGAAGAAGTTCATCACAGAACTGGGTGTAGTTCCTGAGATTGTCGGATCAGTCTCAATTTATTGCGATAACACTAGAGCTGTTGCACATGCTAAGGAACCAAGGTCTCATCATAGATTCAAGCAAATTTTGAGACGCTTTCACCTTATTCGAGAGATAATCGAAAGACAAGACGTCAAGATTGAACGAGTAGACACAAAGAACAATATAGCAGACCCATTTACTAAAGCTCTACCACAACAGCAATTCAATCGTCACCTCGATTGTATGGGGTTAAAATATAAGGGCGATTGGCTTTAGTGCAAGTGGGAGATTGAAAGAGTAGATGCCCTATAAGCCAATTATTTGATGGGTCTCTCTTTGTAATCCTCCAAATCATGTACTTTGACACTCGATATATATCAATAAAGGTATTGTGTTTCATCATTTGCTGCTTATCTATTTTATTATTGGATGATGAACCCCATAAATTAGGACATTGGTTTTAGGATTATGATGAGATCATACCAGTGAGACCTAAAATTCTAAAATTCTAATTTAGAATATTTCCAGTCAAATTGGTATATTGAGTCGGGGATCAATATTACTGGAAAGACTGGCACATCTTATGTATGCTCGATGTAGAGGGTGATTGATCTCACAATCACTTGTGTGAGACACTAATACAAAGATGTGGGTGCTCATTAGAGGAATGAGTTCACTAAAATGACCAGCCATGAGAACATCTTATGGATTCTTACTTAATTGTCAAAAGATGTTCTCATAGTGGGAGTTGTGCAAGTGATCCTTAGACCTGAGATCACCATGGTACCTTGTGCACTTGAACCTATATTTTGGTTTACCCTCATTCACGGCATTGCGTTGTGTACGGGATATTCTGGATATGGTGGATTTTGTACGAAGGTTGTGAGTAGGTCAACAAGAAATCAATCACTTCTAGTAAGAGAAGGTAACATCTTACTTACTCTAATCTTATATGATTCAAGAAGCCTTTGATCAAAGCAAAATGAAAATTAGAAAGAGTTTCTAATGTTTCATTGTTTGAATTATCATATAAAAGATTGAGAGAGACATGAATAAATGATTCAGTTTGATATTGATCCATACTCATGCACTTATTAAGGATGTAGTATGACTGAGGGATTGAATTGCACGGTAACTTGCCACTGAAGGGTATGTTTGGATTTGTCCAATACATTCCTCATCTTCCGGGTAGACATGATACGTTGCTAGACGTCAATCTTGTCTTGTGAGTTGATCAGATCAAAGAGTTTGATTAGATCAAAGCATCAGAAAGGTTCTGATTGCTAAGTCAGGTTTAGCACTAAATTGAACCTAAATTGGATTAGAGGTATTCTAATCAGGTTAGGTCAACTTGCACCTGCACCTACTGTTGGTTAAGATAAGGAACCCAATGGGTCATACATAAGGGAATTGATCAAGGGTCTAATTGGATTAGATCATGTTTGCAAGATGAACATGCTAGCACGTGTTGCAAACCCTAGCTCCTGATCCAAATTAAATTCGAATATGATTCTTAAATTAGGTTGATCTAATATGATTAGATCATGACCTAATATGGGTTAGCCAAGAGTTGAAACCCATTTGGCTTTAACTAGACATGATTTGATTAGGTTTAATGTTTTCTTTAAGTTGGTTAAACCCAATTGGATTGGGTTTGATAGGGCCTTCACTTCTGGACCATTGGATCTCTCCCTGGATGAAGGATCTGGTCCACTGGTTGGCGCCTTCATCTGGACCATTGGACAGCTTCCTGGATGAAGAATCTGGTCCACTGGTTGGCGCTTTACTCTGGACCACTGGATGGCTCTCTGGATGAAAGATCTGAACCGTTGCTCAGCACCTGAATCTGGACCACTGGATGGCTCTCTAAATGAAAGATCTAGACCGTTGCTCAGCGTCTGAATCTGGACCATCGGTGATGGCATCTTGCTTCTGGGCTATTGGATGGAATCCTAGATGATGATGCCTTGATCTGGACCATTAGAGGGCGCCTAGATCTGGACCATTGGCTTTGGTTCACTGCATTTGGGCCCTTGGATCATCAGGATTTAAGAGGGAGATGTGAGAAAGAAGTTGATACACCCTTCTCCTTAGCACCCCATCATGATGGGATGCCTCTCTTGGCACATGCCTCATCATGATGAGGTGTGTGGATGGGATGCATCCCTTTATGATGCATCCCTCCATCTCTTATAAATAAGGAGGCGCCCTGGGGTTCTAAAGATCATCCAAGAAAAAGCCTCTCCTTCTCTCTCCCTTATCCCTTCTTTCTTACAAGCCTCTCTCTTTTGTCCTAACCCAAGACAAGAGGGTCTTCTTTAGGATAAAAAGGCTAGTGAATGTTTTAGAGGTAGAAAGGAAGAAGGAAGTAAAGGAAAATCAGCCAATTAAATCCTTTGGAAGGATTGAACAACTAGAATCAAGTTTTGGTGGAGCTAGAGTCTTGAACCCATTTTTGTGTGGATCAACATTGGAGGGTGAACATTTGGGCACCTTAGGACATCTTCAGACATATTGGATATAGCGTGATAGGTATTCTTCTATACCAAGATTATATTTTTTACATTATTTGGTGATATTATTAAGGTGATCTTGGCTTATTAGGATTTCATATAATGGGTTTTATAAGAAAATTTTATAATCCCGTATCTTCTGCTGCGCCCTAGGGCACTAGGAAACCTAACAAGGGGATGGCTTTATGCTAGATGGCATGTAGCTAGAGCTTGCTTGAGGCGCACGGTGCAGTCCGTTCTTGCGAGCGGTGAGGCATTGATAGTTGTAGCAGGATATGGCTAGAATAGCATGGCATTGTCATTGACTGTCGTTGGCCAGCAAACGAAGCATAGTGCGAAAATATTGTAATGTACGACCACGTAGGCGGGTATGGGTGAGGCCGAGCTCGATGAGGGGTCGCGTCATGTATTCAATGAGACCGGCTTGGCGAGTGCTGAGGTCGACCTCGCTTTTTTGATTCTGAGGTTTGCTCGGTAAGGCACCCCGAGTTCAAGAGTCGGAATACGTTGTTAGATGAGGTGCCCCGAACTTGGCCGGGTGTATCGTCGACTATTAAGGGCGCTCCAAGCTTGGGTCAGGGCGCGTCGGTGAATATAAAAGGCCCGAGCTCGATTGGGGCGCGTCAGTAAATATAGGGGCACCTCGAGCTCAGGTCGGGGTGTGTCGGCGAATAGTCCTGCGGTCGAAGGAGCTCTTTGGCTCACAATTGACTCAGCAGGGCATTTCGAGCTCGGGCTCGGGACGTCATTACAAGCGTTGGAAGAGGTTATGGCAGGTCGTAGTAGCGGAGAGATCCGACCGAGGTCAACTGAGCCTTCGGCGGAGTCTGAGATTGGGCTTTTTCTGAGCAGGATTGTGGTCCTACCCGGTCGGGATGGGATGATCCCTTGCCCTGAGCAGGACGATCCATTTTACCCCCCATCTACCTACTAGTTCGCGACCATGCATTGATCCCAAGTTTGCTATAATTATGGCAAGCAATTTGGATGCAAAGTTTGATTCTCCTGTCAAGAAGAAGAAGAATAAAGCCTCCGGTTCCAGCCTCATAGTTGGACTAACACCATCTGAGATATCACCCTATATTGATGGCTACTTAACTACAACCAAGGTCCAGGAAATGATTCAACAGGCAGTATCTAGTCATGGTAACACTGCTGCTACTGCCTCCGCCTTCCAACTACTTCAAGTAATTCATCTCAATATTGGCTTACTAACTATGGAGCATCCAATCAAATGCCCTTCTGTTCTAATCTTTTTTATACTCTCAAGAATGCTCAACCCTCCTATATTCGCAATACTGATAGTTTCACTATATCCATTAGTCATATTGGTTGTCTCTAAGTTTTGTAAATCATTTATCAATTTCTGATATCCTTTTTGTACCAAAACATTCGATGAAGTGATATGTGAAATGGGCCTTGATCTTATTTCCTCATTGTCTGAATGTGTCAGATGGGATCAATCAACAGGAAAGCAAGATTGGGATAGTCTGTAAAGTCGGAAGATTATTTTTTATGGATAAACAAAATGTTCCTAGTCAAATTATACTGCTCGGTTCAATTTTTAGATGTTCCCTCGTATGTTAGCTGTTGATTAGCCGAGCATCGATCATGCTCTTCCATTTAATAAAAGTGAACATGTTTCTATGTCTCTTTATGATTTGATACACTGATATTTGGAGACTTGCTCCTATTGCTTCTGTGAGGACCCGTGCGGGCGTATGTTTAGTCCTACATCGGTTATTCGCTGGGTAGATCTAGGGTGGAATCCAAATAATACCTTCCGGCTAGCTATTTTGGGTGAGATCCTGAATTGTTACAAATGGTATCCGATAAGTGCTTAATAATTCATAATTTAGTTATCTTTCCATAGCACTTATCAATGTTCTTAAACTGATAAATACGTATTTTACCATAAAATTGAATAATCGTTGAAATAAATTTACAATATGGTAAAAAGAAATAATAATAATTCTTCTCTTAAACCAGATTCTGAACTTGTTTCTCTCTTGGCTACAATCTTTCATGAAAACTACAGAAAAAACATATAAGGAGATTGTGTTCACCCGGCTAAGGTTATAATTAAATGGGTTTTAGTCCTGATTAGATTGAAAGTTATAATTGTATGGAAAATATTTGATTAACCCTTCTATTAAGTCACGGTCTTATTTATTTTATCTGGTCGAGTTCGGTCTGAAGCAGTTTAGCAAGAATTAAATTTAAACGACATTGGGCTCGAGAGTAAGTTCAAGCAAATCAACGATCATGACCCACCTCAAATCCAAAGTCAATTCCCAACCAATTTCTTGCATGCCTTCGTATAAAATTTATAATTTTAAAACAAAAAAATAATAAAATAAATAAAAATAATTTTGGGAAGAATTACTGGATTCACAGTGTACCGTGAAAACACTGTTCATATGAACAGTGTCCCGTGAAAACACTGTTCATATGAACAGTGTAAAATAAATAAATAAATAAATAAATAAATAAATAATATATATATATATATATCCCACTGTTTATCTTCTTCCTCCCGCTGCCAATCCTTCCCGTGATCCCGCCTCACTCATTTCCTTCCATCAAAACAACCCGATCTTCCATCAGCCGCGTGCCAAATCCAAGAGGGAAATCAGCCGGGCGTCTTCCGCATCCAACTATGGCATCGTCTTCATTCTCGGATGCTCCGCCGGCGACCACTCCACCGCTGCAATCAACGAGCCGGACCAACCGTCGAGAATCAATTCCTCCAATCAGCCCGTTCCGGCCACGAGTCCCATGCGGTGCAGCCAGCGACCGGATGCCCCGCCTCTTCTTCCGATCGTAACGCCTCCGATCTAGCAATCGCCCAGCACCCGAACACCTGCAACGTCTTTCCATCCGGATTCATCCCTAGCACCAAGCCGTGATCGGCTCCCAACAGCCGGAAACCCAACTCGGCATTTATCTATAGCTCAGTCCCCGGCTTCTCCGAGATCCAGACACTCCGCATCAACCCCATCGATCCCGCGGCCATCTCATCTTTTTCCCTCCACCTCCCGTCGATCCAGCGGCCAGCTTCATTTCCGGCCATCTACAATCAATCCGGCGCTCCACGGATCCCTCCCAAGATCCAGCCATTCCACGGATTGACGCGATTGATCCACTATAAAAGGAGGAGGGCGGCATTCGGTGGGAGGGGGGGACGACGGGGAGAGCTTGGCTTCGACAGAAAAACAGGGGAGACCCTCTGTTTCGGTGAAAAGAAGAAGAAAGCCGAGAGGGAGAGAAAAAGAAATAAAAAAAAAAGAGAAAGGAGGGGGAAAGAGAATGTTTTGTGATATTTTGGGAATGATGGGAGGTGAAGGCTTTCATTTGCAGATGGAAGGTCATCCAGAAGCCATGCTCAGCTAAACATCCAATCTAGGGCTGGATGAAGCCTTAGCGATGTATCAGGGCATTGTAGTTCTTACTTTTTTAATATTTTTGGAGCTTGTTTAAATTCTAATTTTCAATGAAATATTCCTTTATGATATTTAAACTTTGAGCATGCTAGTTACTATTCATGTTTGCTAAAGTAGTCTAAGATGATCCATGCCTAGGAAGATGAGGTGTGCTGCACCCTAGATTAGCATACTTAGGTAGACACTTCATGCTACACCGAAGATGGATCTTCCTAACACTCTTTATGCTTTTATTTTAAAAGGCTTGTAGCCAATTTGCATGCCTCTCCAAAAGATAAAAATTAAGAACACAGTCCCTAATGCAATGCTACGCGGTGGATTCCAAACCCTAGATCTATCTACTTTGATAAATTTCAATTCGTACTCATAGATTAATTTAGTTAAATCAAGTTAGCAAATAATTCTTCTTGATTTATTTTTAAAAGAAAAATAACTTATTCTTCAATCCCTGTGGACCGACACCCGTAATCACTATCCTACAGGATACGTGTTATTGCGTGGTTTATTTTTGAAATTGAAATAAGTTATTTGCTAATCCTTCCCACTGTTTATCTTCTTCCTCCCGTTGCCAATCCTTCCCGTGATCCCGCCTCACTCATTTCCTTCCATCTAAACAACCCGATCTTCCATCAGCCGCGTGCCAAATCCAAGAGGGAAATCAGCCGGGCGTCTTCCGCATCCAACTATGGCATCGTCTTCATTCTCGGATGCTCCGCCGGCGACCACTCCACCGCTGCAATCAACGAGCCGGACCAACCGTCGAGAATCAATTCCTCCAATCAGCCCGTTCCGGCCACGAGTCCCATGCGGTGCAGCCAGCGACAGGATGCCCCGCCTCTTCTTCCGATCGTAACGCCTCCGATCCAGCAATCGCCCAGCACCCGAACACCTGCAACGTCTTTCCGTCCGGATTCATCCCTAGCACCAAGCCGTGATCGGCTCCCAACAGCCGGAAACCCAACTCGGCATTTATCTATAGCTCAGTCCCCGGCTTCTCCGAGATCCAGACACTCCGCATCAACCCCATCGATCCCGCGGCCATCTCATCTTTTTCCCTCCACCTCCCGTCGATCCAGCGGCCAGCTTCATTTCCGGCCATCTACAATCAATCCGGCGCTCCATGGATCCCTCCCAAGATCCAGCCATTCCACGGATTGACGCGATTGATCCACTATAAAAGGAGGAGGGCGGCGTTCGGTGGGAGGGGGGGACGACGGGGAGAGCTTGGCTTCGACAGAAAAACAGGGGAGACCCTCTGTTTCGGTGAAAAGAAGAAGAAAGCCGAGAGGGAGAGAAAAAGAAATAAAAAAAAAAGAGAAAGGAGGGGGAAAGAGAATGTTTTGTGATATTTTGGGAATGATGGGAGGTGAAGGCTTTCATTTGCAGATGGAAGGTCATCCAGAAGCCATGCTCAGCTAAACATCCAATCTAGGGCTGGATGAAGCCTTAGCGATGTATCAGGGCATTGTAGTTCTTACTTTTTTTAATATTTTTGGAGCTTGTTTAAATTCTAATTTTCAATGAAATATTCCTTTATGATACTTAAACTTTGAGCATGCTAGTTACTATTCATGTTTGCTAAAGTAGTCTAAGATGATCCATGCCTAGGAAGATGAGGTGTGCTGCACCCTAGATTAGCATACTTAGGTAGACACTTCATGCTACACCGAAGATGGATCTTCCTAACACTCTTTATGCTTTTATTTTAAAAGGCTTGTAGCCAATTTGCATGCCTCTCCAAAAGATAAAAATTAAGAACACAGTCCCTAATGCAATGCTACGCGGTGGATTCCAAACCCTAGATCTATCTACTTTGATAAATTTCAATTCGTACTCATAGATTAATTTAGTTAAATCAAGTTAGCAAATAATTCTTCTTGATTTATTTTTAAAAGAAAAATAACTTATTCTTCAATCCCTGTGGACCGACACCCGTAATCACTATCCTACAGGATACGTGTTATTGCGTGGTTTATTTTTGAAATTGAAATAACCGATCAGTATCAGAGCGGACCCGGCCCATAACCTATGCGGACTAGGAGACACTGCAGCACGGATCCATTGGGGCTGACCACGGGCTGATCGTGGTGTTTGTGATTAGATTCGAATAGATTTGAACCCTTAGCCTGACGAGGACGTCAGAGCTTGAACGGGGGAAGTATGTGAGGACCCGTGAAGGCGTGTGTTTAGTCCTACTTCGGTTATTCGCTAGGTAGATCTTGGGTACTTATACAGGATCAAGGAACCCAAATAATACCTTCCGGCTAGCTATTTTGGGTGAGATCCTGAATTGTTACAGCTTCTATGGGGGAAGCTTCAAATATTATGTGTTATTCATAGATGACTATTCAAGATATACTTGGATCTACCTGCTTCATTCTCTGCCTGATATCTTGTAGGTTTATCTTCAATGCTCCACCATGGTCGCTACTCAATTTTCAAAGGCCATCAAACTATTTCTCTCTGATTCTTGTGGTGAATACTTACCTACCAAAGTTCTTCAAGAATCTACTTAACTCCCAAGGAACTTACTTTATCTCAAATATATTGTGTTGAGAACCACTAGAGAATGGTGTTTTTGAATAGAAATAGGGTCATATCATTCAAACTGCTCGCACTCTTCTACTCCCATCCTCCACACCTTGTGAATTTTAGGGGAAAGCATCACATGTTTGTATATTTAATTAATAGGACATCTTCTTCTGTCATTGCTAGAAAATATCCATATTAACACCTTTTTCAAATTTCCCAAATTTTTCTAAGCTTCCCGTTTTTGGCTCAATTTGTGCCATTCTTCTTCCAAAAAGAGTGAGATAAATTATCCGAAAAATCTGCTATTTGTGTCTTTTTAGATTATGACTCTTAACAAAAGGCTGTAGATGCTATAATCCTGCCGCTTGGAAACTCCGTATCTGTCCCCATGTAATTTGGGAATTTATACTCTTTTTAATCTCTCGAAATCTTATCTCACATCCGGTCCTTCACCTACATCACTCCATTTTATGACCTTTTTGCTGAAGAAGCTCATTCTGTCATCTAATGATAGGGAATCATCAGAATCTATTATATATTGATGCTAATGTCTCCATGCTGAATAACTGAACTACTTGGACTCGATCCTAACACAACCTTAGAGAATGATCTATTACGACGTGAGCTTTGTTATCTACAATAAGAATGAGACTCACCCTAACACCTTCAAGATTCAATGCTTCTTTTCCACCGTATTCACTTATCATGAACCACAGTTTTATCACGAGGCAATTGGAAGCAGGCTATGTAGTAGCACTATTTGCTCTATGAAATACCAAAACCTAGGATCTTGTTAATTTGCCTCCTGGAAAATCAGTTTTGCTGTAAGCGGATACAAAATCAATTATAGGTCAAATTGCTCTATTGAATGATACAAAGCTCATTTTGTTTTTAAGAATTTTCTCAAGAATATGGGATAGATTATGAAGAGACCATAGCCCTCGCAGCCTGTATAATTATTGTTCGAGCTCTTCTTGGAACAAATTCAATACAAAAGTATCATTTACTCTAGATAGATGTCAAAAGTGAATTTTTGAATGGTGAACGGTAAGATGAAGTCTACATAACTTCCACTAGTGGTTGGGCAAATCAAATTTGCTAGCTTCATCCTAGATGTATTGAAACAGGCACCTCCAGCATGGTTTGCAAAGTTTAGCAGTGTACCATGTCAAATTGGTCTTTATCAAATATTGCATGACTATGCTCTACTTTTTCGAAATATAGCTAAAGGGATGATTTTACTTTTACTATATATTGATGATATGATTGTTGATATTATGCATGCCACAAAATGCCACCTAAGCAAATGCTTTCAAATGAAGGATATAGGTCCTCTAAAGTACTTTCTCAAAATTGATATTCAAAATACATTGCAATGATATTTTCTCTTCAAGTAAAATATGCCTTAGATATTATCAGTAGAGCTGGCCTGATTGATACCAAAGTTGTGGATACACTACATGAGCTTAACGTTAAATATTGATCCATTGATGGAATTTTCTTTTAAATCTCATATTATATTAACTACTCGTTGAGAGCCTTATCTATCTCATTGATACCAAACTTAATATGCATCATATTGTCCCTATTGTCAGTTCATGATAAATCTCCTCATCTGTCCATTTTGCCCTACTTTGGCTTTTGTGCTATATTAAGCGCATAATCTCACTTTTTTTTTCTTTTTTTTGATAAAAACGGTAATTCATATAGCTCTAAAGTGAGTACATCCTGCTAAATCAGAAGAAAGTAAAGAGTACAATGAGGGCGGGAGCTCTACCATGGGCATCCACAAGAACTCCCCAAAATGCTTCGCAACATAGGAAGCGACCCAATCTGCAGCCCTGTTCGCCTCACGAAAAGCATGTACAACCTGGAACTCGCCTAGCTCCGCTACCAGTCCGTGTGTGTCACGAATAAGAGGGTGACCATCTCCGAACCTATCCGCACCCCATATCTACTTAATCACTATCGATGAGTCTCCCTCGATATACACAGTCTCTCACTTAATATCAGATATTTAAGTGTGGCAATTTATGTTCCAACCCATGGAACCCAATTCATAAATGGTAACTTACCCACTTTATTTAAATTTTGTTGAAATGATGAGTTCGGATTATAAAGGGTCTGCCCACCTGCACCAATTTGGATCTCATCTCTGTGGGCCCCATCGCACGCGCCACTCCTCGCCCTTCCTCCACGCGCCTGCATTTGTATCTCCCCGTCCCGCTTTTCCCGTTGTAAAGCTTCCGGAGAGCGGGAAAGCCTTCACGAACAGAGGATAGACGGAGGGAGCGAGCGTGCGATCTCTTCTCCTCTTTGCTCAGCTTCAGCGGTAAACCCCGGAGAGAAAGAGACCGTGAGTTCTTCTCCCACCGGTTCTGATCGTGTTGCTTCTCTTCTTGAATTACTTGATGCAAAGCAGTATGAGTTTGATTCATCTTTGTTTTCCAAGAACAAGAATTCGGATCGCTACTCCTTTTCTTTCGTACTCTTCTATAACTTCCAGCTCTTTAGTTTCCTAATTCTTGGTAGATTACCAAGATAAGGTGTTGTGGATTCTTGGATTCTTGTAGTTTATCTCTCCAAATCTCCCCTACTTTCAATCCATCAAGACGGGACATGAGTTTTTGCTTTTGTTGTTGTTGTTATTGTTGGGTGTTATTCGGTTTAATCTTTGCATGCGGTTTGAATCTTTTTATATCTTATCATCTGTTTCTTTCCTCTGTTTCTTGACCTTTCTTGATGTTATCATCGTTGGGGTAATCAGATGTCTAAGGAGATTGTTGAGTTAGAACAAGGATTGGGTTTAGTGAACACAGGGACTGCCAAGGTGCTCGCCATTCTCGAGGGCGACCAATCCGTGTCGTTGAGTTCCGAGCAGTACATGAATCTCTTCACGTAATTATTCATTCCTCTCCGCCAGCTGCATTCGTTGTTTAGTTTGTTTTTGTCTTGGTATCTCGATGTGAAGGCTCGTTGCTGTTCTGATTTTTTTTTTTTTTTGGTAATTGTTATGTGATATTAAACTGTTTTCTTGAACAGGGTTGCCTTTAATATGTGTACTCAGAACGGACCGAACAATTATGCCGAAGAACTCTACAATAACTACAGGAGAGTTGTTGAAGAATATCTCATGGATAGGGTGAGAGAACCTGAATTCTTTCTGTTATTCAAATAATTTTCTCGCTGTTTTTGTAGCTGTCACCTTGGAGTGACAACGAGGGTAGTTCATATGATATTTTTACGTACCTTTTCTTTTGAGATGAGGATCTGTAAGGCGATGATAATTAGATATAATAAGCCAGAAAAGAAATTAAATTTTAGGAACTTATCTTTATGATTTTTTTTCTTTTTTTTTTTTGAGAGAAATCTCTATGATTAACCCTTTGGTTTGGTTTCAAAACAGTAATGCTCATCATCCTATTTCTGGTTTATTCTAAATCATAATTATCATTCTTTTCAATCGCCATAGGCGAAAGTAGAACTGTTTGTACGTAAATCCATCAGGAAATATTTGTTGAGTTTGGATCCTCTGCAGTGCATCGCGAGAAAGATCAAACGCACCATGTTTGACAGCCGTCTGTCTCCATGATGGAATGATGTGGTGGCTATCGAGGGTTGTACATCCCTCTGTGGTGCAAAACATGCACAGCCGTCCGTCTGTCTCCTGAACCATTATTTGTTGTTTGCGGCTCAGGAATCACGAATAAAAGGAGGAAATAGAATTTTCATGCTCCGAGCCTAATGAAATGGTAGGATATGACTGAATGATTAGAAAATGGGGTTCCTCTTCTTCAGGTATAAATGGAAGAAGCTCATGCCAGGTCCAGATCATGCAAGATGGGGTCCCTTGACAGAAAATCTTTACATTGCACAGAGTCGCTTTGTAGATTTGACATGTCAAAAATGTATGGAACATTTTCGATTTGTTGGTTGCAAAATTTGCATTACATCATCATTATTACCAACTCTATTTTTTTCAAGGAAACATGGTTATCAACTCACTGATTTTTCAGTCATATAATTTATTCTTGGATGAACCATACTAGTGACAAAAGTAAAAAAAAATTGGTTGCTTAGTTTTTAGTTTAATTATCTGATCCCCCGAATATAGAATCCGAAGGATGTTAATTTGTTTTTGTAACAACTCAGGACCTCACCCAAAATGGCTAGCCGGAAGGTATTATTTGGGTTCCTTAATCCTGTATAAGTACCCAAGATCTACTCAGCGAATAACCGATGTGGGACTAAACACACGCCCGCACAGATCCTCACATACTCCCCCCGTTCAAGCCCTGACGTCCTCGTCAGGCTAAGGGTTCAAATCCATTCAAATCTAATCACAAATACCACGATCGGTCCGTGGTCAACCGCAATGGATCCGTGCTGCAGTGTCCCCTAGTCCACATAGGTTATGGGCCGGGTCCACTCTGGTATCATTTGTAACAACCCAGGACCTTACCCAAAATAGCTAGCCGGAAGTTATTATTTAGGTTCCTTGATCCTGTATAAGTACCCAAGATCTACCCAGCAAATAACCGATGTGGGACTAAACACACACTCGCACGGGTCCTCACATAAATGTCACGCCTCCGCCTCTGCGAGGCACGTGAGGCACCTAATGCCCACTGGGGGCCACATGAGAGGGGGAAACAATAGTCCCACATCGGAAAGACTCGTTCCAGAGCCTGGGCATATGAGGCGGGTGTCTCCTAATCCTGCAGACGTGTTTTGGGTGGAAAACAAAACCGGGGAGGGGTGAAGGACGCTTGCGTGAAGCCCCAGAACCGGACAATATCTGGCAGGGGAGCCCCGTGTTCCCCCCTCATGTGGCCCCCACATGGGCACTAGGTGCCTCACGTGCCTCGCAGAGGCGGGGGCGTGACATTTGGTATCAGAGCCGAGGACGGCTCTTGTCCGATGGTGGGAAGGGTGTGAGGCCCAATAGTCCCACATCGGAAAGACTCGTTCCAGAGCCTGGGCATATGAGGCGGGTGTCTCCTAATCCTGCAGACGCGTTTTGGGTGGAAAACAAAACCGGGGAGGGGTCAAGGACGCTTGCGTGAAGCCCCAGAACCGGACAATATCTGGCAGGGGAGCCCCGTGTTCCCCCTCATGTGGCCCCCAGTGGGCATTAGGTGCCTCATGTGCCTCGCAGAGGCGGAGGTGTGACATTTATGTGAGGATCTGTGCGGGCGTGTGTTTAGTCCCACATCAGTTATTCGCTGGGTAGATCTTGGGTACTTATACAGGATCAAGGAACCCAAATAATACCTTCCGACTAGCCATTTTGGGTGAGGTCCTGAGTTGTTACAAATGGTATCAGAGCGGACTCGGCCCATAACCTATGTGAACTAGGGGACACTGCAGCACGGATCCATTAAGGCTGACCACGAGCCAATCGTGGTGTTTGTGATTCGATTTGAATGGATTTGAACCCTAGCCTGACGAGGACGTCACGGCTTGAATGGGGGGAGACTGTGAGGACCCGTGCGGGCGTGTGTTTAGTCTCACATCGGTTATTCACTGAGTAGATCTTGGGTACTTATACAGGATCAAGGAACCTAAATAATACCTTCCGGCTAGCCATTTTGGGTGAGGTCTTGGGTTGTTATAGTTTTAGTTGACTTTTGCAGACATATATAGAGTGAAGTTGAAGAGAGAGAGAGAGAGTTTTAGTTGACTTTTGCAGACATATATAGAGTGAAGTTGAAGAGAGAGAGAGAGAGAGAGAGAGAGAGAGAGAGAGAGAGAGAGTAATTCATGTTGATAAAACTCAGCATTGGTGTCCTGGAGCAGTGGTTGTCGAAATTTTAGCTTTACTACATTATCCTTGCCTGTAATTCCTTGTTTGTTTCTATTGCTTTTTTGTTCACAAGCTTCTCCGAACCTATATGCTGGAACAGCAGCTGTAATTGTTGCTTCTGATTCTTTGATTATAATTACCTTCTTTTATTGTTGACGAAAAGCTGACTATCCCTACCTGAATCTTTTATTGAGGACATCATATGAGTTACTTCTGATGGAATGTTGGATATCATGCTTTTCTCTTGTGGATTGACAGTTCATAATTTTCTTTTATGGAACTGCTTCTTTTTGTTTCCAAATCATGATCTTTTGTGAAAACAGGTATTTCCGTCATTAAATGAGAAGCATGATGTGCATCTACTGAAAGAGCTTTCCGAAAGGTGGTCAAAACACCTTGTAATGCTCAGATGGCTGTCGCGCTTCTTCGGTTATCTTGACCGTTTCTTTGTCCCTCGAAAATATCTTCCTTCTTTGCAAGAGCTTGGTGTGACATGCTTCCGTGAATTGGTCAGTAGCAGTATTATCATTAATGCATACTTAGTGCCAATCACATTTTAAATTCAAACTTAATTCTGTCTAGTTTATTCTTCCAAATTGCTTAACGAATTATATCCAAACAATTTCAGGTATACTTTCAGATATGTGGTAGAGTCAAAGATCATATTCTCGAAGTGGTTTGTTTTTTGCTGACTAGATATAACTCATGAATCTGAATTTTTTCTACATATGCTAAGAAGAAATGCTTGTCAGATTTCTCAAGAGCGTGAAGGGGAGAAGGTTGATCGTGCTTTACTGAACAACATTATGCAAATTTTTGTAGCCATTGGGCATGGCCAGATGTTATTTTATGAGAATGATTTGGAGGCAGCAGTGCTTAATAGTACAGCTAATTACTATCGCAATATCGCCAGAAATCTTATTACAGAGCACAGTTTCCCAGAATATATGATAATGGTAATGTTTATGAAGTCTTTTAACCATTCGCAGTTGCAGTCAGATACTAGTATTAAGCATTAGATCGTATACTAGTAACAACTTGTAGAAGTGGCTATGTAATATTGGTGATAATAGGATCATTATTAAAGTAACTTGACTTGTCTTGATATCTTGCAGGCTGAGCAGTATTTGAAGCTAGAGCATGATAGGGCTTCTAGTTACTTGCATAAAGACACTAAACCAAAGCTGATGGAGGTATTTTGGGGTTCAATGAATGTATACTAGCAATATATATTACATACCAGTTTATTTCCCGTAAAATTTGTTATATGTATATTACTTGGTTTTTCTGATGGTAAGAGTAGTTTTACACAGAATGAGTGATGAAAATATTGAAGTTGTTGGTGTCTATCTCGTATTGTATAAGATACTATACCGATCTGGATGCTCTTTTTCTCTCATAGACTTAAGGTGGATTCAGTTTACTTAAAGGATGATTAGCTGTTAGAATATGAATAAATATGAAATCTAGCAAATAATAGAAGAAATTTTTGAAAGAAAATAAGATTCGGAATATAATTTTTCTGTCCTTTTTTAATCTAAACGCTGTTGAGAATAGTTGAACTTTCATAGCTAAATTAGTTGTGTTAAATAATTTTATCCAGTGGTGCCATGCAATCATGTCTCAGAATTTTCATACATATACCTGCATACGCATCAGTTGGGGTTACATGCATGCAAATGCCAAACCTATTTATCAATTCGTACTGAAGTTTGCAATTGTTGCACTTTGTTTCCTCATAAGGATGGATCTCAAAAACTTTACCTAGTTTTTATTTTCTTACATATGTTCAATTTTTTCAGATAGTACAAAAGGAGCTGCTGCTTTCACAAGAAAATGAACTACTTGAGAAGGAACACTCTGGACTGCATGTCTTGCTGCGAGATGGCAAGGTCTGCTTGCATCCAGATGTCATCTTCTACCTCCAAATCATGTTATATGTAAGATATTTCAGATTTGGTTTCAGATGAACGTCTGATGAATTTCCAATGCTGATATTCCTCAGGTTGAAGATCTTAAAAGGATGTATGAGCTCTTTCATTGCATTGATGGGGGTCTGGATCCAATTATATCAATGTTTAAGCAGGTCCTTCTCCTCCCCTACTTCCCCTCTCTCCCCACTCTTTGGAGGAGATTGTGGCTTGCATGGAACAATTTGTTGAATTGTATGGGGCCTGAAAATTTCGGGCTAAGCCTATTGTGGAGCTTCTTGGATTTTCAAAATTATGCTTCACAGATACACCCACTTTTATAGGGAAAACTTGGTCGTTGTTGTAAATAGCCATGAATATATCTTTTATCGTACTAGTTGATTTCAATTTTGCATTATTTTGTCTACACCTTATTATGATCGAGTTTCATGTGGTGCAGCATATTGTTTCTAAAGGGAAGTATTTAGTCCAACAATCTGAAGATGCTGCTCACAAGGTGCAACTTTTATTTCTTCTTTATGATTTTAGCTAAGAAGAACTGTTGGCCATCATTGACAAGTTTTTACTCCAACAAAGTTATTGATCTCATGATGATACAGCCTCCTTTTTTCAGATTGAGAATTTAGAAACTTTTGGTTGAATTCTGGGGCTTAGACTTTATTACAGTAACCGAAGATATATGCTCGGACCTTTAGCAAGCTGTGCGCCTTGCATTTTTGAGGATCAAGCAGAAAAATTTATTTTCTTTTGTTTTCTCAAACTAACAATTATATATATGGATCTGTTGTTCTATGTATTACGGTAATGTACATCACATTATATGTAACTGGATCTATTCTAAGAAAACTGATGTTTATGTAAGAATTGGAATTTTATAGCTTGTTTGACTAATTGTGGGTCTGGAAAGGGGCCTAAAGTTAACGCGGTAGTATAATTTCCAGGGTTCTATTTTCTGTTATTTTGCCGTTTTATCTTAATTTTAGGGGTTTTGAACTCTGTTTTAGGATAGCTTTATTTTAGGTTTTTAACTGCTTTTGTTTATTTTAGGATAGTACACTTAATTTAAACCAAGGATGAAGGTGCTGGCTCTGCCAAGCCCATGCCGGTCCTTGCAATGACGAGCCTGTGCCCATGCCTCGTCAAGTATATCGGGCTGACTAGTGACTAGCAGCATTGCTGATCCCAGTCAGCAAGACCTTGATTTAATTTCACATTTTTCACGCGAAGTTATAACTCTATTAAGGATTACTATTGTCACAACCCAGGATCTCACCCAAAAAATATCTTCCGGCTAGCCTTTTTGGGTGAGGTCCTGGATTGTGACAAATGGTATCAGAGCAGACCTGGCTCATAACCTATGTAGACTAGAAAACACTGCAGCACATATTTATTGGAGCTGACCATGAGCCGATCGTGGTACTTGTGATTAGATTTGAATGAATTTGAACTCTTAGCCTGATGAGAACGTCGGGGCTTAAACAGAAAGAGTATGTGAGGACCCGTGCGTGCGTGTGTTTAGTTCTACATCGGTTATTCGCTGAGTAGATCTTGGATACCTGTATAAGATAAAAAAATCCAAATAATACCTTCCGACTAGCTATTCTGGATAAGATCTTGGGATGTGATAATGGTATCAGAGTGGACCCGGCCCATAACTTATGTTGATTAGGGGACACTGCAGCACGGATCCATGGGAGCCAACCACGGGCCGATCGTGGTGCTTGTGATTAGATTTGAATTCTTAGCCTAACGAGGACATCAGAGCTTAAATCCACATCGATTATTTGCTGGGTAGATCTTGGGTATTTATACAGGATCAAAGAACTCAAATAATATATTCCGGCTAACTATTTTGGGTGAGGTCATGGGTTGTGATAACTATTGCCATGAACTGAATGGAGTCTTGGAAGCATTTAGATTACATAAATATATCGCTTATCAATAAATACTAGTTTTCATGTTTGGTTATGCTTGTTTCTGTTTTTTGATTTTCTCTTCTTCTTCCTGGTTAGAACTGTTGCTGAACATAATCTAATTTCCACAGGTGGATAACCTCGACTCAGCTGGTCAAAGGGTAACTACTTGCTGGAATTTTTCGTTCAATGAGTTAAATTTTGTACTGCAAAATAAATTCTGATCCTTAAATTGGTTTCTAGGTTTTCATGAAAAGGGTTATTGAACTTTATAATGAGCATCTAGGCTATATCACAACGTGTTTTAATGGAAACAATCAACTCTGCGAGGTCCGTCTCTTTACACATTTATTTTTGTTTTTTTTTCCTTTCCTTGGATGATGTAACTGTTTATTCCCTGTGGCTCGGATAACTTATATTACTTCTTGATCATTTAACAGGCACTTAGAGAACCAGTCGAAGTGTTCTGCAGCAAGATGATTGCTGGCGCATCTGTTGCTGAGTTGCTGGCTGTCCATGCTGATGATATTCTTAAAAAGGGTGGTGAGAGTGAAAAAATGAATGAGGAAGCTGTTGAAGAGGCACTTGATGAGGTTATTATTTTATTATTTGGATGACTGCATGAATTTATTACGTTGTAATTAATTCTAGTATTTGAAAAATCTGATCTGCAGATCGTGCAGCTTCTTGTTTGCATCCATGACAAAGATCTCTTTGCTGAATTTTATAGGTACCCTCATTTCCTGAGTCCTTACACCATGCTTAATTATGTATATTTTCTTCTCCTGTAACTAAGTAATAGCTGACTCTTAATTGTTATACATTTGTATGCATCATGTCCATTGTCCTCCAGCAAATTAGTATTGTCATTACCCTTTTTAACAGACTATGGACTAATAATATTGTTGCATTGGCATGATTGTAGAAAGAAACTTGCTCGCAGATTCTTTTGTGATAGGATCGCCAATCATGAACATGAAAATTATATCTTGTCAAAACTGAAGCACCAATTTGGTTGCAATTTCACTTCAAATATGGAGAGAATGGTGTGTCTTTTTATATAAATCACTTATTTGCTCTCTGTAAATGTGTCTTTCTGCTTTCAGGGCGTTTGGATTACTTGAAGCTTTTATTAATGGTTTGATATACTGCTGACAGATGACAGATATGACATTGGCAACGGAGAACCAAGTTGAATTTGCGAAGTATTTGCAGAGCAACCCTCAGGAAAATCTGTGCTTCGACTTGGTTGTCAATGTACTGGCAACTGGGCTTTGGCCAAATTATAAGACAATTGATCTGCACCTTCCTGAAGAAATGGTAAAAGAAATTATTATTTTTTCCCTTTTCCTATATATTTCTTGTAGCTTCTCAAAATATTTCCTGTGCTGGTATCCTTTTTTTTTTTTTTTGTGTTATTTTCCTTCACAGGCTAATGCTGTTGAGGTTTACAAGAGGTACTACTCTTCAAGAACTAGCCGTCGGAATCTTACTTGGATGTTTTCTCTGGGAACTTGTACCATGGTAGGCAGGTTTGACGCAAAACCAATGGATCTCATAGTCGCACCACATCAGGTAAATCTTTGTTTCAGTGTCTTTTAAGGCCTTGCATGATTTATAGGAAGCAGCTACTCAACCAGTTTTGCATCATTTTATCCAGGCAGTTCTCCTGATGCTCTTCAACACCTCAGAAAGATTATGTTACACGGAAATAACAGAACAACTGCAGTTGCCCGACGAGGATGTGGTTAGACTACTGCACTCTCTATCATGTGCCAAACACAAAATACTGCTCAAAGAACCAAACGATAGAAGCATCTCTAGAAATGACATCTTTGAGTTCAACTCCAGGTTCACCGACAGGATGAGGCGGATCAAGGTTTGAACTTCCCCTACACTTGTTTTTCTGCTCTTCTTTTAGCTCTTTTCTGCTATCTCATTTTCTCTGTTGCGTGCCGCTCTCCTTTGGTGAATGATGGTTGAACTTCCCCTCCTTTTTTGATGGAGAGGCAATCCGCCTGTTTATTAAAAACCGTTTATTAAGTTAGACAATACAGATAAGTGATTGCATCTCACTACTTATTCTTTATTATCTTATGGACTGCTAGTTTCTTTGACAACAGTAGTTGTCTTAAGCCAATTAAATTTCTAGTTCTTTTCTCTTCACTTCTATCTGCACAACCGATCGGTATCAGATGGTAATCGACAACGGCGACCAAGTTTCTAAGATATTTCATTTCTTATTATTTTTTGGAAAATAGATTCCTCTTCCTTCTGCTGATGAGAAGAAAAGGATACAAGAAGATGTCGTCAAAGACCGACGATTTGCTATTGATGCTGCACTTGTGAGAATCATGAAGAGTAGGAAGGTCATGGGTTACCAGCAGCTTTTGGGGGAGTGCTTACAGCAACTCAGTCACGCATTCAAGGTACTCAGCAGTTTTTTTATACACTCATTTTATCTCTTTCCATTTTTTTTTATTCTTCCCTGTTATTATTGTTTATTGTGAGGTTAAACTTGAGGGAAGATCTGGTTAGCTGCTGATCTAGAATGGCTCCATTTACAATGCTATTGATGCTGTTGCTTCAAACCTATTAATTATGGCTTCTTGTTTTTGACCCTGCAGCCGGATGTCAAGGTGGTTAAGAGACGGATTGAAGAACTGATCGGACGGGAGTACATGCAAAGGGACAAGGATGATGCAAATGTCTTTTATTATGTGGCTTAAGACGAGCAGAGAGGCTCAAGTTGGAGAGAACAGCGAAGTTGGAGCTTGTTGTTGGTCTTTCATATAAAGAGGACTCCATTCGAGAGAACTATATCTTCAGGGGCTGTTTCTTTTTTTCAGATTTTTGACATCTGAGGCACTACGTAGCTTTTTTGCATGGAGCAAGCAGCAGCAGCAGCTAAATTGTGCTGCCCATTTTCTTCTTCCCTTTTAATTTTTGGACTCCACTTTATAGGGTGGGGATTTGAAACTTAGAATTAGGAGTGAGTGGTGTACATTCAGAAGATTCTTTTAGCTTTTATATTACAAAGAAGATTATGTGGTATGCTTTGATGAACAATGGATTAGCCTTTTTATGACGCTGTGCAACCCCGCTTACGCACATGCTTATGAGGACGTGACATGGGTCGTGGCCCGGTTTTTAAATGGGCCTGACAATGTAAGCCCGGCCGGCAAGGCGAATATCTCTGCCCAGGCCTGTCCAAAATTCAAATACCTCTAAACATCGTATAACTTATTAAGTGGGAAAAAAAAAACACAAAAAAAACAACCACCCTCCTCGACCTCCTCATGCTCGCTCTCTCTCTCTCTCTCTCTCTCTCTCTCTCTCTCTCTCTCTCTCTGTTTTTTCTTTTCTTTTCTTTTTTTTCCTTTCTACTTTTCTGTTTCTTTGGTGGCTTTGAAGAGGGTGTCATCACTCACCTTTTTTTTTATGATACTTGGATTTCTCTGGCCCCATTGGCCTTGCGGCTGGCCATGATCAAAAACTACTGTACTTTGAGGGATCTAAAGGTTAGCGATCTTGATGAGAGGAGGTAGAACGTCTCTTTCATTACCCAGTTGTTTCGAGAGGGCTTAGCTGAGAGAATTCTAGCAATTGCAGAGCCTAAAAGTGACATGCTTGGGAGGTTAGCGTGGGGTTCTACTTGTACTTCCAAGGTCAAGACCAGGAAGCTAAATAAACTCTTCAATGCAATCCCAGAAATTAGGAAGGATTTTTCATGACTATGGAAGATTGAGGTACATCTTCATCTTCAAGTGGCATAATTCCTACAGAAGCTTGTGTCACATCCCGAATCCAAAGCGAAACAGATGCTGTATACCTATATAGTGGACTATACAAGCATGCAAGGCAACAGATTATATCATAGCAATAATAATTCCAAAAGATGGCGGATAGAATGGTCTGGGCAGCCACCAGGTGGTCCAGGGTGCGAGCCATCGACTTATAGGAGATGATGGGCAGTGAGGCGGCCAGACAGATGGATGGCAGATGGATATGGAGGACGTGCAGGTGGGGAGAGGAGTTAGGGTCACCCCGAGCTGCAACAATTGCCTTGGGGTGGAGGAGACCATCAGCCATGTATTGCTTGAGTGCCCGAAGGCTGTACACGTTAGGGGAGGGGCTCTAGTTCCCCTGCCTCGGGTTGTTCGTTCAGTTGAGGAACTTTTGCATCAGATGAGGGCCATCATGCAGAGTCAGTGGACGATAGGGCAGGGGATCATGTGGGCTTATCTGGCATACCACATATGGTTGGATAGGAACGCCCAAGTTTTTGAGGACAGGCGGGCGTGCTTAAGGAGTGTGGTAGACAAAGCTCTCCTTCAGGCGACTGAGGTCGCTAGAGCTACCACGACAATTTCATCTAGGATGGCCAGAGACATCTGGAACCCCTTGCTACTGTGAGAGCGCTCAGGATTGTCTTTGTTCCTTGGGAGCCCCCACCTCCTGGACATTTTAAGGTAAATTTTGATGGTAGCGTTTCAAGCAACGAAGATAGAGCTGGAGTAAGGTTCGTGATCGAGGATCACAACTCTCAGCTGATTGTCGCAGGAGGCCGCAGCATTGCTGGTTTGACAGTGATAGGGGCAGAGCTTAGGGCTGCCTGGGAGGGCATCACCTATGTGGAACGGGTGCTGAGGGCGGAGCGAATCTTTCTTGAGGGGGATGTAGCTACAGTGGTTGACTGGATTCGCGAGGAGGGACGGATGGGGGAGGAGTCCCCTCTTCTGTGCGACATCTGACAGTTGGCGGGGCAGTGCAGTACCTTTCAGACTGTACAAGTGTACCAGGAGAAAAAACAAGGTGACAGACTGGGTTACCACCTATGCTGCCTAGCATTTCAAAGAGATCTTTTGGGCATAGCAGGAGGCTCCTCCTCTATCCTTTATAATTCTATTGGCTACACCTATCCTAGAGTTGGGTGATCAGCCGTTGTATCAAAAAAAAAAAAAAAAAAAACAGCATGATAGTATGATTTTCCACAATGGATTTATGAAATGCCCACTGCCTAATCATAGTCGTGTTATTGAATCCATAATCAACATAATATTGTTATTTCTGCTATTATTGTAATTTTGTGGCATGATATTTATTTAGTATTTTTTCTCTTTCTTAGCTATAATTTTATATGTATTTTAGTTATAGTCTTACATAAGAAGCTAATTATTAAAATATTTAAACATTGGGCCTCTGCAGGAGGCACCTGCGCGCTCTATTCGTTGATCTGTCGATATGCAAAAATGGGGTTGTTGCCAAGTCAGCAAGCAGAAGATAGAGAGGTGTCCAATTATAAGCTAGATCCGCCTAGCAACAGACGCCATCATCATGCCTTTAATGTAAAAGCAGCAGTCGAGAACAGTCCCTTCACCAAATATTTTCTCTTGGTAGCAACCATGCTCGAAACCTTATGAGATAATTCATACATGTATCTTTCCGATAGACGTAGTTCCACACGAGCATTGGCCTTCACTACCTTCTTACAAGGTTCCGAGCGAGAAGGTGGAGGAGATAGTTTTGAATTCTGGTGTTCAATGCATCCCGGGAATTGCCTTCTTCTACTCAGAGCTCGTGCAGGGGATTCCTCCGATATTTGAGCATTATGTTGCAAATGTGCCCGCTTTGCACTCTATTCTTGTCTTTGTTTCCATTAAGTCACTACCAATCAGCCGAGTTCCGATGGAGGAGTGATTTTTATTCCGTCGAATGGGGTCTCATGATTGCTACGTGTTTCGGCGTGTTGCGAGGTATGGCTACAACGATGCAAGAAGTGAACATGAGCCCTTGGATGCAACGCTGGTGCAGAGATTGAAGGAGTTCATGGAGAAAGAAGTATTGTTGGGTAGGGAGTGAGGACTCCATCCCCAATGACCATAGAAGTCCCAAGCATGGTTGCCACTAAAAAAAAATATTTGGCGAAGGGACTGTTCTCGAGTGCTGCTTTTACCTTAGAAGCATGCTGATGGCGTCTGTTGCTAGGCAGTCTAGCTATTGGACACCTCTCTATCTTCTGCTTGCTGACTTGGTAACAACCTCACCTTTGCATATCGACGGATCAACGAATAGAGTACAAAGGTGCCTCTTGCAGAGACCCAATGTTTAAATATTTCAATAATTAGCTTCTTATGTAAGACTATAGCCAAAATACGTACAAATTATAGCTAAATAAGCGAAAAAATACTAAACAAATATCATGCCACGTACAAAATTACAATAACAGCAGAAATAACAAACATTAGGGAGTTCTCACCGTCGCTGTTATCGTTGGCATGGAGGATTATCACTTGACCAAGGTGATGAGAGTGATGCTATAGAAGATGAGGGAGAGAACGCCTGGGATATCGTCCTCATGCCATATCCCCCCCCCCCCCCCCCCCCCCCCCCCCAAACGTGCTCGCATACATGTACAGCAGAGATGTCCCGATGTCCCCGTACATGATCCCCACACTCTGAAACGCCAGCCTCATCACCGTTCCCCAGGCCCTATACTTCCCCTTCCATCATCGCAATCGCAATCACAATCACCCACCGCTCATCTCGCATCACACGGCTCATAAATATATTTTTTTCGATTTTAAAGAATTTAGGGATCGGAGAGATGGACCTTGGAGTCACAATTATGTACGCAACCAATATGTTCAACAACAATGTCCCAATTACGTGATTTCCTTGTTCAACCAAAACATAGGTTAGAATTAAGCCCAATGACTTTACCTGAATATTATTGCATCGGACTCCGAAGCCATTTTCCAATCAACATAGATTGGCAATGTCAAGAGATAGTCATTGTTCAATGCATATGTCAACAGCAAATCTTGTGTTGTCTTCAAATTGAGCATCACATAGAAGTTTCATAAAAGACCGCTGGAATTGAGTTGCAACAGTAGCAACTCTGCATGTGAAAACCAATTATGAGTTA
The DNA here is from genome assembly GCF_051530095.1 of Phoenix dactylifera. NCBI lineage: Eukaryota > Viridiplantae > Streptophyta > Magnoliopsida > Arecales > Arecaceae > Phoenix > Phoenix dactylifera. Next base: position 10,673,589 of record NC_143197.1, read on the forward strand.
GCCAAAAACAACAAGCAAACACTAAATCGAGGATGATATGTATCTTACTTTGTAGAAAACTTTATATCAGGAACAAAAAAAATAACACAAGAATCCTATCTAAATGCATTGGGCCCTGAAATGCATTGGACCGCTGCTACAATTTCTATGAACAGATCACTGCAGCAAATTAACAAACATCTGGTGCTCCAACAGTAGACTGCTATATAATAATTCCAAACTATGATGTTGTGGCATTGGGAGAGCATGTTGTGGCATTGGGGTGATCCAAACTATTATTACAACCCTAGCATATCCAAGGCCACTGCAAAACAATGTAGCATGCAGCTTGTAATTTGTATTTTTTCTCCTTGCTCTTATCATCATTCTCTCCATACATTTAATGCCAATAATTAGAGTGTAACATATTTGGTCACATATACAGTTCACATCCTGGGTATCATGGGCTTCAGGTTTTAGATTGTATTATTGGTCTATTATTTTGCATACCATAACTCTTAGTCTCTTACGCTGCACTTCTGGAAACACGTTTACTAACTACTTAGGGCTCGTTTGGTTCGCGGAAAAAGAAGGGGGAAAAGTGTGGTCAACGGGAAAGTAATGAGATGACTCTTGTTTGATTGGAGTTTTCAACGGAGAGAGATGGAAAAGTTGTATTTCCATGGGAATATGATTCCTACATTTCATGGAAAAGTCTTTTCCATGAGAAACATGAAAAAGTTACTTTGAGGTGAGAATCGCTTTATTTTTATTTTTTTCTAAAAAAGCCCTTCAGCATTAAATAAGCATTAAAGACTTAATTTTTATTAAGGGCATAATAGAAATTATACATAACTTTTTCAGAAAAGTGGATGGCCAACCAAACATAAGCACTTTGGAAATTTGTCACTTTTCCATGGTCAACCAAACATGCCAAAAGTACTTTTCTGGGCATCCTCTTTGTAGGAATTGTTTCCCAGGAATCATATTCCTAAGAGGAAAAATGCTTCTCGCGAACCAAACGAGCCCTAAGATTATCAGGCATAACTGCATAAGCCAGCACTCGAGACCAAAAAGTTGCTACATTTTCTATGAACAGATCACTGCAGCAAATTAGTGAACATATGGTGCGCCAACAGTAGACTGCCATATAACAATTCCAATTTCCAAGTCTCCAAGAAAATGGACCACAGGAGCAGCAACAAAAAACAAGAGATGCAGCCGATGTAACCCATACAAAGAGACAAGAGAGGGGAATGGGAAAGACGAGAGAGAAATTGCGATACCTGCTGGAAAATTATAGCAGTTGGACGCCGCCCACATGGCACCAGCGACGAAATAAATAGGCCAACGGGTTCGGATCAAGAACCGATCGATGACAATACCTGATTACAGTCTACACAGTGCAAAGGAATCAAGGAACTAGGAAGATTGAAGAATGAAGAAGCCAGAAGGAAATGAGGTCTGAGAAGGAAAGAGGAATAGTTGAGCTGCCGTGCTGGGATTTGGGAACTGGGAAGTGGGCATTGGGACCTGAAAGAGTAGATGCCCTACAAGCCAATCGCAATATGTATTGTGAAGGATTTTCTTTTGATTTTCCAAATCATGTACATGACATTTAATATAAATAAAGGCATTGTGTTTCATCATATGCTGTTGATTATATTTGTGATGAACCTCTTAGATTAAGACAATGATTTTGAGGCTATGATGAGATCATACTAGTGAGACCTAAAATCTTAAAATCCTAATCTTAAATATTTCCAGTCATTGGTACATTGAGTCGAGGATCAATGTTTACCGGAAAGACTGGCACATCTTATGTATACTCGATGCAGAGGGTGATTGATCTCACAATCATTTGTGTGGAGACACTAATACAAAGATGTGGGTGCTCATTAGAGGAATGAGTTCACTGAATTGACCTACAAAGAGAAATCTTATGAAGTCTTACTTACATATCAAAAGATGATTCTCTTAGTGGGAGTTGTGCAACTGATCCTATGACCTGAGATCACCATGGTATCTTGTGTACATGAACCCATATTTTGGTTTACACTCATTCATGACAATAAGTTATGTACGAGGTCTTCTGGATATGGTGAATTGTGTACGAAGATTATGAGTAGGTCAACAAGGAATTAATCACTTCTAGTAAGAGAAGATAGCATCCTATTTATTCTAATCATATGATAATTCAGAAAGTCTTTGATCAAAGCACAATGAAAATTAGAAAGAGTTTCTAATATTTCATTATTCGAATTATCATTAAAAGATTGAGAAAAATATGAATATGAAATTGAGTTTGACATATATTCATACTCATATACATATTTAGGATGCAGTTTGATTAAAGGATTGAATTGCACGGTAACTTGCCACTGAAGGGTATTTTTGGTATTTTCATCAAATTCCATATTTTCCGGGTAGACATGACACGTTGCTAGATGTCAATCTTGTCTTATAGGTTTGATCGAATTAAAGAGTTTAATTCGATCACCAATTAGAAAGGATTCTAATTGTTAAGTTTGGGTTCGCACAGTTTGGACTTAAATCGATTAGAAGAGTTCTAATCAAGTTAGGTCAACTTGCACTCACACCTATTGCTGGCTAAGTATGGAACCCAATGGGTCACACACAAGAAAACTTATTAAGGGTCTAATTGGATTAGATCATGTTTGCAAGATAGACATCCTAGCAGGTGTTGCAAACCCTTAGCTCTTGATTCGAATTGGATTCGAATCTGATTCTTAATTGATCTAATTTGATTAGATCATCTTCTAATATGGGTTAGCCAAGAGTTGGCACCTAATTGGCTTGGTTTGAGTCTAATTGGATTAGATTTAATAAATCATTCAATCTAGACCGTTAGATCTTGATCTACCGTTGGATGAAGACATAATGGAGAGTTGGTTTAACCCAATTGGATTGGATTAGAGGATGGCTATCATAATTGACCATTGGATCCTAATCCCACCATTGGATGAAGACATAATGGGTCAAGTAAATGGCGCCTTGCATTGGAGCCCTTGGATCATCATCATGAAAGATCAAGAGGTGAGGCGTGATGGACATGTGATTAGCATGTGATGTTGACTTGGTCAAAATATGGCACCACATGAAAGGACATATCATTTGATACACCTCTTCACTTGATCTGCACCTCCTCTTATTTGATATGGCCCTTAGATGATGTCCTTTCATGAAAGGATGTGTGGATGGGATGCATCCCTTGGAGATGCATCCCTACACCTATTATAAATAGGCTAGCACTCCATGGGTTTCATTATTCTAACTCCACCCCACTCCTCTCTTCTTTCTTTCTTACATTAGTTTCTTTCTTTCTAGCATTGCTTCTAGTGTGTCCTAAGCCAAGACAAGGTGGTCTTCTTTAGGACAAAAGGATTAGAAGTGATTTTAGAAGGTTAAAGAAAAATAGAAAGAAAGGAAAGCAAGCCATTAGAGTTCTTTAAGAATTCTGCATTAAGGATCAAAGTCTTTGGAGCTTAAGACTTAAATCAAGTTTTCGTGTGGATCAACGTTGGAGGGTGAATACTTGGGCACCTAGTGGAAATTCTGCATATTGGATTAGCGTTAGAGGTATTCTTCTATTTCTACATTTATATTATATTATTTGATTGCTTCCATTAAGGTGATCTTGGCTTATAAGGGTTTTATGTTAAGGAACTTTATCAAGAAATTTTTAAAATCCCTAGCTACAACGCTGCGCATTATAACATGCTAAAACCCTTCAGTGGTATCAGAGCCATCCTTAATTGGTTCAATCAAATAATTATGTATGATGTATGATTATTAATTTACTATGAGAGATAGTAATGTCATATGCTTAGAAAAATGCTGAAATGTATGATTAATATATGATATGTTATGTAATAAAATATCATGATATAAAATTTTTCATATGAAAATATGTTGAAGCATGTTAATTAATTGCTTATGATTTATACATGCTATGAGATAGCCATGATGCATAATAGTTTATTTTAGACATGTTAAATGTATGTTACAATTAAAGAATGTGCTAGAGACTAGTAAGCCCTCAATAAAAATTATATTAAGTCATAGTGTTGAAAAACTTTGAGCTAACCCATTCTAGAACAATTAATCTAATTGGTGTCTAAGGAAAGCACTAAAGGTGGTTACTTAATTAGGACCTTACTCTCTGAGTAAGGGGAGCCTCCCACCTGCTTACCTGGCCAATTGTTTGATTGCCTATTATGGATAAGCTTAATATTGATATAACACTATTGATAGCCTTCCTTCATGCCTCGATATTATTATGTCAAGATCAATGCTAGTTTGTTGTGCTAACACAAGACTTGCAATGGGGACTGATGTTATACTGTCTTGGTGCATTAAGATGCTTATGGCATATTTTAATATATATTGCCTTGTTGTGCAACCACAAGGGCAATATTATTCGAATATGACTATATGAAAATGAAGGGTTTGACTTAACTAAAATATTATTGTTTGTTGTGCTAACACAAGGCAATAAGTATTTTAAGAGGACAAGATAAAGTTGAGAATTGCATGAGATGCAATTGGAAAGAGTTTCCTACCTTTGAACTCATAAGAGTTTGTTGTGTAAACACAAGGCTTTTTATGATGAATTAGGATCTCAACCCTACTAAAAAAAATTATATTTTCACGTTTATCATAGGAGAGGGCTATGATATTCGATAAAAATAGTAGGAGACAAATTAGATTAAAGTCCTTATCTAGTTGCAAACATGTCATCATGATTGGTCTGCTTATATTAGTTTTGTTCTTGCATATGTAGAATTATTAAATGGCTTCTTCACTTTCACTAAGAGGCATCTTAGATGCCAACAAGTTGACCGGACCAAACTATGTAGACTGGTTGAGGAATTTAAAGATAGTACTCACTCAGGAGAAAATTTCCTATATACTTGAAACCCCTGATCTTGGAGATCTAGGGGATGATGCTACAGAAGAGGAGGTTGCCACACATAAGATGTGGAAAAATGACAGTGTGACTGTCAAATGTATCATACTTGCCTCTATGAACAATGAATTACAGAGGCAACATGAAGGCATGGACACTCAATCCATACTTCTCAATTTAAAAGAGTTGTATGGAGAACAAAGCAGGACTGCTAGGTATGAGATATCTAAGCAGTTGTTCCGTGCTAGAATGAATGAAGGAACTCCAGTGCAAAACCATGTTCTTATGGTTATAGACTTGATCACCAGATTAAGTCAATTAGGTTTTGCTATGGATAGTGAGCTCAGTCAGGATTTGATCCTGCAATCACTGCCTGATTCATTCTCTCAGTTTGTTGTGAACTTTCACATGAACAAGCTGAACACCTTCCTGCCTGAGCTGTTAAATATGCTCAAAACAGCTGAAGGGCATATTAAGAAGGATAAAGGTCCACTCCTTCTTATAAATAGCACCTCTATGAGGAAATCGGGAAATAAGGGTTCTAAGAAACGATTGAACCCCAAGAGTAGCATCAAAAAGAAAAAAGGAAAGAAAAACTCCGGATCAAGTACCTGTTTTCATTGTGGCAAAGCTGGCCACTGGAAAAGGAATTGCAAGAGTTTTTTTGCAAGTATGAAGACCGATGCAAGAGTTGCATCAAAAGATATGTTTATGTTACATGCCAACTTGTCATTAAGTTCTTCAAATTCAAATTCATGGGTATTAGATACCGGCTGTGGTTTTCACATTTGCAAATCTTTGCATGGACTACAGAAAATTAAAATTTTGAAGAAAGGTGACTTCGAGCTGTATGGCGCTGGAGGAGAGTCCATCCAGGCTGAAGCTGTTGGAACCTACAACTTGGAATTGCCTTCGGGAAAGCTCCTACAATTAGAAGATTGTTATTATATGCCCAAAATTATTAGAAATGTAATTTCCATTCCTTTGTTGTTAAAGAAAGGTTTTGAAATTAATGAAAAGGGCAATGGTTGCTCTATTTATTTTTCTAATAAGCATCTTTGCAATGGCATTATGGAAAATGGTCTTCTAGTTTTATTACTTAATGACAATGTCTTTCATATTAATAAAAGCAATAAAAGAAAGAGAGAGGAAGTGAATAATACCCTCCTTTGGCATTGCCGACTTGGTCACATAAGTAAATCAAGAATCAACAAGTTATACAAAGAAGAGTTCTTTGATCCTTAAGATTATGAATCATTAGGAACTTGTGAATCTTGTCTTATGGGAAAAATGGCCAAGTCTCCATTCACTGGACATGGAGAAAGGGCAAGTGAGTTATTAGGACTTATACATACAGATGTATGTGGTCCTATGACAACTCCAGCTAGAGGTGGATACTCTTACTTCATCACATTCACTGATGATTTATCAAGGTTCGGATTTGTGTATCTTATGAAACATAAATACGAAGCCTTTGATAAGTTTAAAGAGTATCAAAGTATGGTTGAAAAACAAACCGGAAAGTGTATTAAAATCCTTCGATCTGATCGAGGAGGTGAATACCTTTCTAGTGAATTTTTAAATCATCTTAAAGAAAAGGGCATTCTCTCTGAATGGACACCTCCGTATACGCCACAACTAAATGGTGTAGCTGAACGGAGGAATCGTACTCTATTAGATATGGTAAGGTACATGATGTGCTTTACAGATCTTCCTATTTCCTTCTGGGGTTATGCCTTAGAAACTGCTACATATGTGCTAAACAGGATACCTTCAAAATCTGTATCTAGTACTCCATATGAGATATGGAGAGGTAGAAAGCCCAATCTTAAATATTTTAAAATATGGGGCTGCCAAGCATATGTCAAAAGAAATTTTGGACATAAGCTAAGTGCTAGATCAGATAAATGTACATTTATAGGTTATTCCAAAGAAAGTATTGGATATCTCTTCTATCACCCTACTGAACAAAAGGTATTTGTTAGTAGGCATGCCACTTTCTTAGAAAAAGAGTTTATCTTAGAAAAGGGCAGTGAAAGAAGAATTGAACTTAATGAAGTTCAAGACCTACAAATAGAAATACAAGAAATTCTTCAACCAGATGTACCCATTGATGAAGTACAACCACAACACACATCTCCTCTCCAAAGGTCAGATAGAGTGCGAAATGCACCTAAGAGATATGGGTTTATCATTGAGAATGATGAAGCCCACATCGTCGAAAATGATGATCCTCTGACCTATTCGGAAGCTATCATGAGTAATGACTCTAACAAATGGTTAGAAGCTATGAAATCCGAAATAGACTCTATGTATACCAACCAAGTATGGACTTTGGTTGATGCACCAGAAGGTGTAAACCCTATAGGTTGCAAATGGGTCTATAAGAAGAAGATTGGAGCAGATGGCCAAGTAGAAACCTACAAGGCTAGATTGGTGGCAAAAGGTTTCAGGCAAAAGCAAGGAATTGACTATGATGAAACTTTTTCACCAGTTGCCATGCTTAAATCTATTCGGATTTTGCTTGCAATAGCTGCATGCTATGATTATGAAATTTGGCAGATGGATGTCAAAACCGCCTTCCTTAATGGTTATCTTGAGGAAGAGGTTTACATGACACAGCCAGAAGGATTTGTCTCAAGTGGGAGAGCAAATCAAGTATGCAAGCTTAAGAGATCCATTTATGGATTAAAGCAAGCATCGAGGAGTTGGAACATCCGTTTTGATACAACAGTCAAAGAGTTTGGTTTTATCAAAAATGTGGATGAACCATGTGTGTACAAGAAGACTAGTGGGAGTGCCGTTGTCTTCTTAATATTGTATGTAGATGACATACTAATCATTGGAAATGATATTCCAATGTTACAATCGGTCAAGACTTGGCTATCAAAAAGCTTTTCCATGAAAGACTTGGGAGAAGCATCCTATATACTTGGTATAAAGATCTATAGGGATAGATCTAAAAGGATGCTAGGCTTGTCCCAGTCTAAGTACATAGATCGTGTGCTAAAAAGATTCAGCATGGAAGGAAGTAAAAGAGGTTACTTACCTATGAGTCATGGCATACGTCTCTCTAAGAAGATGTCTCCTAAGACATCTGAAGAGAGGAATAGAATGAATTCTATTCCCTATGCTTCGGCAGTAGGATCAATTATGTATGCTATGCTATGTACTAGGCCTGATGTTGCTTATGCCTTAGGCATAACAAGCAGATTCCAGGCTGATCCAGGAGAAAATCATTGGATAGCTGTGAAAAATATTCTTAAGTACTTAAGAAGGACTAAAGATATTTTTCTAGTTTATGGAGGATCTGAGTTGAAACTAGAAGGATTTTCTGATTCTAGTTTTCAATCAGATCCAGATGATAGCAAGTCCACTTCAGGGTATGTCTTTACCCTAAATGGTGGTGCAGTGAGCTGGAAGAGTTCCAAGCAGCAAACTGTAGCTGACTCAACTACTGAGGCAGAATACATCGCTGTAAGTGAAGCCGCTAAGGAAGCTGTCTGGATGAAGAAGTTCATCGCTGAGTTGGGAGTAGTTCCTGAGATTGCTGGACCAGTTCCAGTTTATTGTGACAACACTGGAGCTGTTGCTCAAGCAAAGGAACCAAGATCTCATCACAAATCCAAGCACATTCTAAGACGCTTCCACCTCGTTCGAGAGATCGTCGAGAGACAAGACATAGTCATTGAACGAGTAGACACAAAGAACAACTTAGCAGACCCGTTCACTAAAGCTCTACCACAACAGCAGTTCGATCGCCACCTCGATTGTATGGGGATGAAATATAAGGGCGATTGGCTTTAGTGCAAGTGGGAGATTGAAAGAGTAGATGCCCTACAAGCCAATCGCAATATGTATTGTGAAGGATTTTCTTTTGATTTTCCAAATCATGTACATGACATTTAATATAAATAAAGGCATTATGTTTCATCATATGCTGTTGATTATATTTGTGATGAACCTCTTAGATTAAGACAATGATTTTGAGGCTATGATGAGATCATACTAGTGAGACCTAAAATCTTAAAATCCTAATCTTAAATATTTCCAGTCATTGGTACATTGAGTCGAGGATCAATGTTTACCGGAAAGACTGGCACATCTTATGTATGCTCGATGCAGAGGATGATTGATCTCACAATCATTTGTGTGGAGACACTAATACAAAGATGTGGGTGCTCATTAGAAGAATGAGTTCACTGAATTGACCTACAAAGAGAAATCTTATGAAGTCTTACTTACATGTCAAAAGATGATTCTCTTAGTGGGAGTTGTGCAACTGATCCTATGACCTGAGATCACCATGGTATCTTGTGTACATGAACCCATATTTTGGTTTACACTCATTCATGACAATAAGTTATGTACGAGGTCTTCTGGATATGGTGAATTGTGTACGAAGATTATGAGTAGGTCAACAAGGAATTAATCACTTCTAGTAAGAGAAGATAGCATCCTATTTATTCTAATCATATGATAATTCAGAAAGTCTTTGATCAAAGCACAATGAAAATTAGAAAGAGTTTCTAATATTTCATTATTCGAATTATCATTAAAAGATTGAGAAAAATATGAATATGAAATTGAGTTTGACATATATTCATACTTATATACATATTTGGGATGCAGTTTGATTAAAGGATTGAATTGCACGGTAACTTGCCACTGAAGGGTATTTTTGGTATTTCCATCAAATTCCATATTTTCCGGGTAGACATGACACGTTGCTAGATGTCAATCTTGTCTTATAGGTTTGATCGAATTAAAGAGTTTAATTCGATCACCAATTAGAAAGGATTCTAATTGTTAAGTTTGGGTTCGCACAGTTTGGACTTAAATCGATTAGAAGAGTTCTAATCAAGTTAGGTCAACTTGCACTCACACCTATTGCTGGCTAAGTATGGAACCCAATGGGTCACACACAAGAAAATTTATTAAGGGTCTAATTAGATTAGATCATGTTTGCAAGATAGACATCCTAGCAGGTGTTGCAAACCCTTAGCTCTTGATTCGAATTGGATTCGAATCTGATTCTTAATTGATCTAATTTGATTAGATCATCTTCTAATATGGGTTAGCCAAGAGTTGGCACCTAATTGGCTTGGTTTGAGTCTAATTGGATTAGATTTAATAAATCATTCAATCTAGACCGTTAGATCTTGATCTACCGTTGGATGAAGACATAATGGAGAGTTGGTTTAACCCAATTGGATTGGGTTAGAGGATGGCTATCATAATTGACCATTGGATCCTAATCCCACCATTGGATGAAGACATAATGGGTCAAGTAAATGGCGCCTTGCATTGGAGCCCTTGGATCATCATCATGAAAGATCAAGAGGTGAGGCGTGATGGACTTGTGATTAGCATGTGATGTTGACTTGGTCAAAATATGGCACCACATGAAAGGACATATCATTTGATACACCTCTTCACTTGATCTGCACCTCCTCTTATTTGATATGGCCCTTAGATGATGTCCTTTCATGAAAGGATGTGTGGATGGGATGCATCCCTTGGAGATGCATCCCTACACCTATTATAAATAGGCTAGCACTCCATGGGTTTCATTATTCTAACTCCACCCCACTCCTCTCTTCTTTCTTTCTTACATTAGTTTCTTTCTTTCTAGCATTGCTTCTAGTGTGTCCTAAGCCAAGACAAGGTGGTCTTCTTTAGGACAAAAGGATTAGAAGTGATTTTAGAAGGTTAAAGAAAAATAGAAAGAAAGGAAAGCAAGCCATTAGAGTTCTTTAAGAATTCTGCATTAAGGATCAAAGTCTTTGGAGCTTAAGACTTAAATCAAGTTTTCGTGTGGATCAACGTTGGAGGGTGAACACTTGGGCACCTAGTGGAAATTCTGCATATTGGATTAGCGTTAGAGGTATTCTTCTATTTCTACATTTATATTATATTATTTGATTGCTTCCATTAAGGTGATCTTGGCTTATAAGGGTTTTATGTTAAGGAACTTTATCAAGAAATTTTTAAAATCCCTAGCTACAATGCTGCGCATTATAACATGCTAAAACCCCCTTCAGGACCAAGGACAAGGAGACGTCAAGGACGAGGAGAATAGCCCGTAGCCGAATGCCATAGGTGATACGTTCATAGGTTTACCGCTTACCTTACCTGCTTACCAGCTTTACAGCCATGGGTTCAAAACCATAAAAAATCGAGAATAAATCCAAACAAGTGGCAACACACCAGCATGCACTCTATCCAAGTAGAAAAGTTTGGAGGCAACGACTTTTGGAGTGCTAGAATTTTGGTACAGCATGGTTGGAGCACTGCAGTGCGGCACAAGATTAAGAAGCACATGAAACTATAAATATCAATGACTAATAAAAATGGAAACTGCATGCTGCGAGAAACATTTTATTGTTTTCATAGATGAGGCGTTGTATGAGTGGTCGCCCTACTCATAAGTTGCAGGGAAATCTCAGTAGTTTGTGCATGAAAAGCCTCTTGGCCAACAGATTATTTCTCAACTCGAAGTGTAACATGTCATGGACGACAACAGAAACAAGTCTTCCTAAAACTTCATTCATGTGACATAAGATGTCACCTATGGTTTCATGTTACATGAAATGACACCACAGTCATGCAGTTGAGTTCCAATATTGCTATTCATAATCCTACCATTTGGACAACTGATTGGTTGGTAAAAACAAAGTGCTTAGTTTTTGTGTAGTGAACTCCAAAAGTATCCAGAACACTTTAACTATGTTGTGGCATCCAAAAGTTAAATAACCAAAATACAATAGCCAAACCTTTTGGTTAATCTTAAATATGGACAATCTAGAACAACAACCTAACAAGTGATAATCCTCATGAAATACATGGGAGAGCCACACTATACATGAGGGCTCGACCTAATGGAAACAATCTTGCAACAATAAGGACCTTAGTTTCTTCATCATCTTGCTGAAAACTAGCTCTCGAACGCAAGTATGTTATACTATTCAAACTCACCAAAGCATGGAGAAAACACATAGTAGAAACAACATCAAGCTTTGTAAATTTGTAAACTTGTTGTATACGATAGCTTTCGCTTCCTTTTTTCATGATGGAAAAGTAAAAAAAAATTCCTTAAATACTCGAAGACAAGTGCCAAAGTTATTATTTTAAGACAAATAAAATATACTCTCCAAAAAAATGTTAAGAATTATCCAACCAAGATTTCACATAAAATAGCCCCAAACTAGAATAGGACATCTAGGTAAAACTAAGTTAGTAATACATCTGCAGCAGCGTATGCAAAGGTAAGAATTTGGGAACAGAACCCGACAACAACAGAGAAGACTATAGATCTAAATCATTAAAACATTCAATTCTCAAAGAGGAATCAACGATTCCATGAGAGCAAATAAAAAAAAAGAAATCATCAAATCTTTGAGACTTTTCTTTCGAGGGAAAAAAAAGCATCTGGAAACCCAAAAGATTTACCTCAAAGAAAAAAAGAGGTCATCAAATCTTTAAGCCTTTTCTTATTTAGAAAGAAAAAAGTACATGTGGAAATCCTAAAGATTTACCTCAGAGGGAAGTTCAGACTATCGGCCTTTGTTGCCCTAGAGAGTCGTCGTGATGAGAAGAGGAGGAGGGGGAACGTTTTCGGAGGAAGTCCACCCAAACCCATTTTCCGCTATTTTTTCTCTCTCCCCCGCGGCAGTCAAGTTTAAGCCAATGTGGAAAATAATGATGTTTAAGTATATAACAATAGAAAATAATAAATAAAGTACTTTTGTTAAAAAATTTATTCTAAATATCCAAGAAATATCCAAAGCCGAGAGAAAAACCTAATCCTTTCATTAAAGAAATAAAATTCATATTTTTTTCAAAATTTATAATTAATTAAATTAAGAGGCTAAAACTTAACTTGGATAGCTTGAGAGTTGTAACTAGCACCGTAAGCAAGACCACCAACCAGGGTCGCGACTGGTACCGGACAACGTACCGCTTGTCCGACGGGATGAGTTAGTACAAGCCCATGTTGTGCCCTATCGGCCCGTACCGGCATAGTAAAAGAGACGAGGGAGAGGAAGAACGAAAGAGGAAAAAAAAAAGAGAAGGGGGAGGCCAGCAGAGGATCGGAGAACCGCCGAGAGGAGAAGACGGAGGCCGGAAAGCCAATTATCGACTTTATTTAATTTTTTTATTTAAAAAAATAAGTGAAGTCGACAATTGATTTGCCGACATTCACTTAACCTCAAAAATAAAGGGAGGCTCTTCAGCTCCTGTTTCGAACAAAACAGAAAACAAGAGTGAGCCCCTCTTCTATGGCTCCCCAGCCTCCGCTAGACGGCCCCGGAGGCCAGCCTCGACCTTTCTCTCTCTCCCTCCCTTCCCCACTCTCTCTCTTCTTTTTTTTCTTTCGACTTTTTCTCCTGCGGCGCGGATCTCATTTTCATTGCCAGAACCGTCCTGGTCTATGGCCGGTACAGCTCGGAATATTCCAAAACGAGCAATTCGGGATGGTTCCACCGACCTTGCCACCAACCTATAAAGTCCGGACACCAACCAAAGCCCAACCTATTTATTAACTACATCGGGTTCAAATCAAGCAAGATTTTGTCGAGCCAGCTGCAGACCAAAACCCAGTTTTCTTGCGAGCAAGTTTGAGCAGGTTGGCAGGTCCAAGTCAAGTTTTGTCGTATTTAATGGGACCGTTAAATAGGTTAGCTACATCGGATAGAAAATTTCCCAGCATCTGTAACTATGGCATCCTTAGCCGATGAGCATGGGTGTTTTTTGTTTGCTGTAATGTGGGGCTTCCTCCCCTTATCTGACCCAAATAGGAAGGGGGCAAAAAGGCATCCTATTCTTTTAGTTTTCTATAACAAATCCCCAGATTTATACTAACCAAACCCCGTCTATCTTATTAAGCCTTTAGTTAAATTTCGTAATGCATCTTATGCAAACCAAGGGCAGGAGCATAAGATCGACCATACAAGTGCCAGTAGCTCACCTCTCTTCTAAGTAGCCAGAAGAGGGCATAGAAGGTGGGGAAATGAGCTATTTGATAGTATTCCCTTGAAGAAGGAGCCAAGAATAACTCGCAAATTGATTGGACTAGCATTAGAACATACAACTTTAATGAATTAAAATCCAGGGACCAATAAGAACAAATTAGCACTGACTGATACGTTCAACATGCTTCCATGGAGGCTGGGAACCTGTTTGCCATTCTTGCCATCAATGGTGAAGCAAATATGGCAACTAACAGTTAGGCGTACGTTCTAAGAAAAAGGCCGTTATGGTGTTCATTATAATAGATTCATCAATTAAAATGAAAACAAAAAGAAAAAAACCAAGACTGGAGGAGAGCAGCCAAGAAAAAACAAGAAGGAATTTCATACAATCTTGAAAGAAAGGCAAATTGTCCGAATGAGTGTTTAGAATAGATTCATGGTCGAATTCCATCTCCTTCTTTGTTTCAAATAGGGGTTCTGCCTCGTTTCGTCTAGAAACAGACCTTCAGGCCTCCGTCCTCGAACCAGGCCTTCAGGCCTCCTTCCTTGAACCAGGCCGTGCCATTGGGCCATGACTTACAACAATTGTGGAGCTCCTGTAGTTTACAATAGAGTTGTTTGCAACATTCGAGTAAAGATGTGTGAGTGTTCTCAAAGTTCTTACAAAAAAGTACTGAACTTACTAGTTTATAACAGAGTAGGTCGCGAGATTCATGCAAGCTTGTAAGAGAGTTCTCACAATTTTCGTGTAATGCAATAATAGCGTTCACGTTGTTTGTAACATGGTTGTTTTCAACAATCAGGCAAAGGTGTTCGAGTGTTCTTACAATGTTCGTATATGAAAAGAATTGACTTCTTGCTGGTTTGTGTCAGATTGGCTTGCAACATTCTTTCAAGACTGTGGAAGTGTTCCTAGAAGATTCATGAATTGCAATAGTAGATTTCATGCTATCACTAGTTCGTACAAGAGTTCCTGCTGGTTCTCACAACATTCGTAAATTGAAAGAGTTAAGAGTTCTCGCTAATTTATATCAGAGTCGCTTGCAACATGTTTCAAGGTTGTGAGAGAATTCCTACGAGATTCATACATTGCAATAGTTGATTCCCTGCGATTTGTAATGGAGTTACTTGCAATACTCTAGCAAAGGTGTACAAGAGTGTACATGGAAACAGTTGAGTTCTTACTGGTTTGTCACTGAACAACTTTGCATCATTCTTATAATGTTGTAAGAGAGTCCTCACAAAATTCGTGCATTGCTGTGGTGGAGTTCATGCAGCTTATAACAGAGTTTATAATAAGCATTCTAGCAAATCTATATGAGTATTAAAAAATATTCATACAAAGAAATACTTGCTAGTTTGCAATACAGTCGCTTGCAACTTTGGTGTTGCAAGGGGAACTGTCAAACTTGACAAACTTAGTCATGGAGTCGATGGGCAAGTTGGCATGGTTGTCTTCCTTTTCCTACTAAGAATGGATGCCTTCTCTAATCTTGATCCACCTAGCCGCCATTTCTTGAATGCTAACATTGAAGACCGAGCAGCTTCAAACACTTCCAACAGGCAAAAAAAAAATCAAAATCAAAATATCAATGTCACATCAATGATTAGGAAATAAACCCGGACAGTTGTTCAAAGAACAGAAGCTCACATTGGGATTCTTCCTTTGTAAGACGTGTCAAGAATTTGGGAACGGTAGCAACAGAAGCACTATGTGACTTGCTCAATATCTCCTTGTATCTATGGGTGAATGCATAATGAAGGAAGGATCCGATACTTTTGTCACTAACCCTGTCCACAGCAGAGCCTGAGAGATTATAGACTTTCATGCAACTGAGAAGACTAGTTCTTTCTATTTCTTTAATTAAAAATCAATCTCATCAATCCAGACTGCCAGCTTGATCATAGGGAATAGAAATTCCTTAAAGAAAATTGCTAGTTTCAGCTAGTCATCATTTACAGATTAAAGAGTTAGGCAAATCATAAGTATTTTCATTATCAATAGTTAGACTAGCATACAAACCCATGTTTGAATTGAAACTCAAATACTTATACAAGTTCTTCCCTTGAAACAGAATAGCACTAATATCTGCAAATTGAATCACTTGACATCATTAGAAGCAGACAAGACAACATAGCTGAAAATAGGTCCGTTAAAAACAGATCTGGTCTTAATTGAAATCCATATAAGGTCTCATTCAGATATAAAAACTATATCTGGCACAGGGATAAAAAGATAGAAAATTTGTCGGATAAAGATACGGATAAAGATTATAAGTTTTTCTGCATTCAGATTCAAATATCTGGATATCCTTTTTTAAAGATTTTTAGATTTGGTTATCCAGATACTTAACATGTTCATGAAAAAATAAACCTTTTTTAATTGGAATTGTGCATAGGGACTCTTCTAACATTGACATTGATGAGCACATGTTCATGACGACCGACAACAGGGCTTTTAATTATCTGAATTCTCCAAACAAGGTTCTTGCTGTTCTCCTTCTTTGAGCAGAGATATATGTCTAGATTTTATGATCTAATTCATGCTTTCACATATGTAACTTGCTCAAGTTGTTGCCAAATAATGCAAATGCAACTCCTTCATTTCTGTATCCTAAATGATATTCAACATTACATCCGTATCTATTTAGAACAAACATGGACATGATTAATATCCAATTCGTATCTATTTAAAATAAATATAAAAAAATTCTAGTATCCCTTTAATTCCAATATCTGTATTAATACCCACTGAATCAATATAGATATAGATATGGACTTGCCAGCATCTGATCCATATTCAATTCATTTTCAACCCTAAACATAGGCATGAAATCAGTCTGACGCCATCTTCTTTCTGATTCTGTAAAATGTCGCATTTATTTGCAATGGGCTTTATAAATCTTCTCACACTAACCATATCATTCAGCAATTTGAGATTTATATTCCAGGTTTCCTAAGCTTCAATCCTTATCAGACACTTTGCTGCTGGCATGAGTCAAAAACATCTACTAAACCTCAATCTAATTCTTTTCTATCTGTCAACTGTCACACCTTGTTGCTATTCTATTAGATATTTATCATCAAGATCCCTAACTATGATATATATATCAATCTAACAAGCTACAAATCAATCTGTCACATGAATATGGAAGCACACAAAATTATATAAATGAGATGGTACAGCATGATGTTAATTTAGATTTTGCATAGATGCATTAAAGAAGGAACCTGTTCTGGATATAAAGAAATGCACTGAAGCATTATTGATGGAGTAATAATGTAATAAAGAATAAAATTTATAAAGAAATTCAACTGTCTTCCTATTAGTTGCATCTTTATGCCTTCTCCCATAACATGCTTGAAGATCCAAAACTTTCGCAAAACAAGTGTTCCTACAGAGGCTACTGTAATAATCTGTCTGGCTAGTTATAGATCAGAGAACTTACAGGGGGACAATCTTGCATCCCAATTCATAAAAGTAGGGGCAACGGATCCTCAAATGCACGCATGCTGCATCAGCCTGGATTTCTTTCCTGGTTCTGTGACATCATGGTAAACAATTTACAAATAAAAGATCTCTAAAGCACTCATGATAGGGCGTTCACTACAGTTAGAGGTGGTTCGGTGGTTGGTGCAGGGGAGGCACCAAAAAAGTTATAATCATTTCAATTTTCAACAATGTACAAAATCCAGCATAACAAAAATTGCTGATTTGCTAAGTTTTGTTCTTAAGGTACCATGGAGGGGTACCCAAATGGCTGATGCTGTGGAAGTGGAGTCCTCAAGGACATCCATAGACAAGATGCCACATTCTTTTTATAAAGACATATTGGTATCCTGAAATTTTAGTATTATAGGATCAACAGCTTCCCTTATTCCTCCCACTTCACTTCCCCTACTTCCTCTCAGCTGTATCTAGGTCTTTGTCATGCTCATGACATGCGTGCAGAATTCATACAGATAGGATTTTTGAGCAGTAAGCAAAAAATGGAACCTACTTCTGGCTAAAACAGGCAGGAACACTGATCGATACTGCTTGTCTCAAGTACAACTCATGAGCAAGCCAAAAAGGCAGGTCCACTTTAGCACCTTTTTCAACCTATATAGAATCAATGAACATTAGAACATAAACATCAAGTGTCACCTGCTTATGGTTTCTAGAGAACTTACACTGTTTGTTTCTGAACCAGGATCTAGCAGGCCAACACCATGTGCTCCAACTTGAAAAACAACTGAAATGGACTGCAAGCACAACATTGATCAAGACAAAATTTGTCAAGATTCTGCATCATCTCAAGGACAAGAAATGAAAATCTAGTAGTCCTAACCTCTTCCTCCATGATGATGTCATCTATATCATAATATCCTGGCATTTTCTCCAGCTGAGATCAAAGACTGCAATTGCCCTTTTTCTACCAGCAAAGATAACAGGTTCACACCTTAAGACTGTCAAAAATGCTAATTGCCAGCTATTACAACAGCCATAAAAAATGGATATGGAATCTATTAAGCTTCAGACTTATACACGATAAGTAAGAATGAGTTGACATCGAGCTATAAAGTTAAAGTCATTGCGAATCACATGCCAAGAAAAAGCTGACTACAGTTAAGAGTCCATGTCACCGTTTAGCTCTTTAATAACTGGAGTAAGTAAATCGCAGTATGATTTTTCCTACAATATATAAAACAATTAACTACAATCAGGATAGCATGAGTCTCAATTTCAATGGTTGCAAACAGTGTAAATTCTACCAACCTCCATATAGCTGCAGTTATGTTGTCCTAAATTGGTTTCTGCTTTACAGGTACATAGGTGTGATGTTTGGACAAGTAATCTTGTTTTACTTTGCAATGTTTGTGTGGTTGCAGTTACACTGTCATGAGATGTGATGTTTGGGCAAATAATCTTGTTTGTGTCATAATTTTTTCCCAATTTTTCTTGTATATTCTCGTAGTTTGCTTACATTTGCATTTCAAGGTGAAAATTGGGGTTCAAAACCATAAAAAATCGAGAATAAATCCAAACAAGTGGCAACACACCAGCAGGCACTCTATCCAAGTAGAAACGTTTGGAGGCAACAACTTTTGGAGTGCTAGAATTTTGGTACAGCCTGGTTGGAGCACTGCAGTGCGGCACAAGATTAAGAAGCACATGAAACTATAAATATCAATGACTAATAAACATGGAAACTGCACGCTGCGAGAACCATTTTATTGTTTTCATAGATGAGGCGTTGTATGAGTGGTCGCCCTACTCATAAGTTGCAGGGAAATCTCAATAGTTTGTGCATGAAAAGCCTCTTGGCCAACAGATTATTTCTCAACTCGAAGTGTAACATGTCATGGACGACAACAGAAACAAGTCTTCCTAAAACTTCATTCATGTGACATAAGATGTCACCTATGGTTTCATGTTACATGAAATGACACCACAGTCATGCAGTTGAGTTCCAATATTGCTATTCATAATCCTACCATTTGGACAACTGATTGGTTGGTAAAAACAAAGTGCTTAGTTTTTGTGTAGCGAACTCCAAAAGTATCCAGAACACTTTAACTATGTTGTGGCATCCAAAAGTTAAATAACCAAAATACAATAGCCAAACCTTTTGGTTAATCTTAAATATGGACAATCTAGAACAACAACCTAACAAGTGATAATCCTCATGAAATACATGGGAGAGCGACACTATACATGAGGGCTCGACCTAATGGAAGCAATCTTGCAACAATAAGAACCTTAGTTTCTTCATCATCTTGCTGAAAACTAGCTCTCGAACGCAGGTATGTTATAGTATTCAAACTCACCAAAGCATGGAGAAAACACATAGTAGAAACAACATCAAGCTTTGTAAATTTGTAAACTTGTTGTATACGATAGCTTTCGCTTCCTTTTTTCATGATGGAAAAGTAAAAAAATTTTCCTTATATACTCGAAGACAAGTGTCAAAGTTATTATTTTAAGTAACAAATAAAATATACCCTCCAAAAAAATGTTAAGAATTATCCAACCAAGATTTTACATAAAATAGCCCCAAATTAGAATAGGACATCTAGGTCAAACCAAGTTAGTAATACATCTGCGGCAGCGTATGCAAAGGTAAGAATTTGGGAACAGAACCCGACAACAACAGAGAAGACTATAGATCTAAATCATTAAAACATTCAATTCTCAAAGAGGAATCAACGATTCCATGAGAGCAAATAAAAAAAAAAGAAATCATCAAATCTTTGAGACTTTTCTTTCGAGGGAAAAAAAGCATCTGGAAACCCTAAAGATTTACCTCAAAGAAAAAAAGAGGTCAGCAAATCTTTAAGCCTTTTCTTATTTAGAAAGAAAAAAGTATGTGTGGAAATCCTAAAGATTTACCTCGGAGGGAAGTTCAGACTATCGGCCTTCGTTGCCCTAGAGAGTCGTCGTGATGAGAAGAGGAGGAGGGGGAACGTTTTCGGAGGGAGTCCACCCAAACCCATTTCCCTCTATTTTTTCTCTCTCCCCCGCGGCAGTCGAGTTTAAGCCAATGTGGAAAATAATGATGTTTAAGTATATAACAATAGAAAATAATAAATAAAGTACTTTTGTTAAAAAATTTATTCTAAATATCCAAGAAATATCCAAAGCCAAGAGAAAAACCTAATCCTTTCATTAAATAAATAAAATTCATATTTTTTTTCAAAATTTATAATTAATTAAATTAAGAGGCTAAAACTTAACTTGGATAGCTTGAGAGTTGTAACTAGCACCATAAGCAAAACCACCAACCAGGGTCGGCGAAACTGGTACGGGACAACGTACCGCTTGCCCGACGGGACAAGTTAGTATAAGCCCATGTTATGCCCTATCGGGCCCGTACCGGCACAGTAAAAGAGACGAGGGAGAGGAAGAACGAGAGAGGAAAAAAACGAGAAGGGGGAGGCCAGCAGAGGATCGGAGAACCGCCGAGAGGAGAAGACGGAGGCCGGAAAGCCAATTATCGACTTTATTTAATTTTTTTATTTAAAAAAAATAAGTGAAGTCGACAATTGGTTTGCCGACATTCACTTAACCTCAAAAATAAAGGGAGGCTCTCCAGCTCCTGTTTCGAACAAAACAGAAAACAAGAGCGAGCCCCTCTTCTATGGCTCCCCAGCCTCCGCCAGACGGCCCCGGAGGCCAGCCTCGACCTTTATCTCTCTCTCTCCCTCCCTTCCCCACTCTCTCTCTTCTTCTTTTTCCTTCGACTTTTTCTCCTGCGGCGCGGATCTCATTTTCATTGCCAGAACCGTCCTGGTCTATGGCCGGTACGGCTCGGAATACTCCGAACCGAGCAATTCGGAACGGTTCCACCGACCTTGCCACCAACCTATAAAGTCCGGACACCAACCAAAGCCCAACCTATTTATTAACTACATTGGGTTCAAATCAAGCAAGATTTTGTCGAGCCAGCTGCAGACCAAAACCCAGTTTTCTTGCGAGCAAGTTTGAGCAGGTTAGCAGGTCCAAGTCAAGTTTTGTCATATTTAATGGGACCGTTAAATAGGTTAGCTACATTGGATAGAAAATTTCCCAGCATCTGTAACTATGGCATCCTTAGCCGATGAGCATGGGTGTTTTTTGTTTGCTGTAATGTGGGGCTTCCTTCCCTTATCTGACCCAAATAGGAAGGGGGCAAAAAGGCATCCTATTCTTTTAGTTTTCTATAACAAATCCCCAGATTAATGCTAACCAAACCCCGTCTATCTTATTAAGCCTTTTGTTCAGTGTTCCAAGCTGAAAAGTACAATGTCAGAGCAATTAAATACAATTCAAATATGAAGCAAATACGTCCCATCAGAGACATACAATATTCTAAAAATATACATATAACCCATGCCTCAAATTCGAAATCACGAATAATTCGATTCGTAAAACAGATATTAAGTTTGCCGATAAATCTAGTAAAGAGGTTACATCACTTACCTTGCGAACGCGATCCACAACAAATCCAATTAATTCCGCAAATCCCTCGCAGAACCTAATATTCAAAAACCATTTTCTTCTTTTAAAATTCATCACAATATATATATATATACAAAGACTTAAATTTTTAATATCCCCCCTGGCTGATCCTGCAGGAGTGCCTAGTACCCCAAGTTTGGGTTCATACCCGTAAACCACCCCTTTTTTTTTGTTTTCTCTTTTCTTTTTCTTTTTTTTTTCTTTTCTTTTTCTTCTTTCTTCTTTTCTCTCCCGACTCCCCCTCTTCTCCTTCGGTGAAACAGGGGGTCCCGTGACCCCCCCTTCTTCTTCTTCTTCCCTCTCGGTCGGACTCCGGGGCGGCCATGATGGCAGGCCCCGACGGCGGCAGGAGGCGGCGGAGCAAGCCCGAGCACCCCCGGCGGCTGGCGGCGGCGAGCATGCCGGCGGCTAACGCCTCTAGCCGAAGCAAAGCATCCCTTTTTGGGTCAAAATCCGGCGATCGGCTGGCTCAAAATCACCACCCACCATGGCTAATCACCAAGCAAGGAGAAGGAAAAAGCTTACCTTAGCCCCGACGAAGATCCGGCGCCTCCCTTCCTCTCCGGCGGCGACGTGCTACTTGGCTCTCCCTCTTCCTCTCTCTCTCTCCGGCAATGCGAAGAAAAATCTCTCCCCCTTCTCCCTGGCCGCTCTTCTCGGTGGCCTCAAGGAGGAGAGGAAGCCCTAAAAACAGGGCTTCCTTCTTCTTCGGGATGGAAACAGTCGGGGTTTTGGGACTGGGCCGGTCATTTGGACCGGGCCCAGTTCTGGGGTCTTACAAATGCTAACCAAACCCCGTCTATCTTATTAAGCCTTTAGTTAAATTTCGTGATGCATCTGATGCAAACCAAGGGCAGGAGCATAAGATCGACCATACAAGTGCCAGTAGCTCACCTCTCTTCTAAGTAGACAGAAGAGGGCATAGAAGGTGGTGAAATGAGCTATTTGATAGTATTCCCTTGAAGAAGGAGCCAAGAATAACTCGCAAATTGATTGGACTAGCATTAGAACATACAACTTTAATGAATTAAAATCCAGGGACCAATAAGAACAAATTAGCACTGACTGATACGTTCAACATGCTTCCATGGAGGCTGGGAACCTGTTTGCCATTCTTGCCATCAATGGTGAAGCAAGTATGGCAACTAATCGTTAGGCGTACGTTCTAAGAAAAAGAACGTTATGGTGTTCATTATAATAGATTCATCAATTAAAATGAAAACAAAAAGAAAAAAACCAA
The DNA here is from genome assembly GCF_051530095.1 of Phoenix dactylifera. Lineage (NCBI taxonomy): Eukaryota > Viridiplantae > Streptophyta > Magnoliopsida > Arecales > Arecaceae > Phoenix > Phoenix dactylifera. Next base: position 10,696,694 of record NC_143197.1, read on the forward strand.
GACTGGAGGAGAGCAGCCAAGAAAAAACAAGAAGGAATTTCATACAATCTTGAAAGAAAGGCAAATTGTCCGAATGAGTGTTTAGAATAGATTCATGGTCGAATTCCATCTCCTTCTTTGTTCCAAATAGGGGTTCTGCCTCGTTTCGTCTAGAAACAGACCTTCAGGCCTCCGTCCTCGAACCAGGCCTTCAGGCCTCCTTCCTTGAACCAGGCCGTGCCATTGGGCCATGACTTACAACAATTGTGGAGCTCCTGTAGTTTACAATAGAGTTGTTTGCAACATTCGAGCAAAGATGTGTGAGTGTTCTCAAAGTTCTTACAAAAAAGTACTGAACTTACTAGTTTATAACAGAGTAGGTCGCGAGATTCATGCAAGCTTGTAAGAGAGTTCTCACAATTTTCGTGTAATGCAATAATAGAGTTCATGTTGTTTGTAACATGGTTGTTTTCAACAAACAGGCAAAGGTGTTCGAGTGTTCTTACAATGTTCGTATATGAAAAGAATTGACTTCTTGCTGGTTTGTGTCAGATTGGCTTGCAACATTTTTTCAAGACTGTGGGAGTGTTCCTAGAAGATTCATGAATTGCAATAGTAGATTTCATGCTATCACTAGTTCGTACAAGAGTTCCTGCTGGTTCTCACAACATTCGTAAATTGAAAGAGTTTAAGAGTTCTCGCTGATTTATATCAGAGTCGCTTGCAACATGTTTCAAGGTTGTGAGAGAATTCCTACGAGATTCATACATTGCAATAGTTGATTCCCTGCGATTTGTAATGGAGTTACTTGCAATACTCTAGCAAAGG